>NW_024412376.1:17024602-17131481 GCF_014898765.1 Herpailurus yagouaroundi | reverse complement strand
GGGAGACACAGAATCAATCCAAAGCAGGATCCAGGCTCTGAGCTGTCAGCACAGAGTCCAATATGGGGCTCCAACTCACAAATTGTGAGATCATGACCTGAGCCAGAGTTGGACGCTAAACCAACTGAGCTACTCAGGCACCCCGGGATCATTTACATTTTAAAAGCACCTGCCATATTTTGCAGAAATGATTTTTTTTTAAGTTTGTTTATTTTGAGAGACAGAACATGAGTGGGGGAGGGACAGAGAGAGGGGGAGAATCCCAAGCAGGCTCCATGCTGTCAGCATGCAGAGTCCCATATGGGGCTCAGACTCACTAAACCATGAGATCATGACCTGAGCGAAATCAAGAGTCAGGGACTTAACCAACTGAGCCACCCAGTCGACCCACAAAAATGATTTCTTTTGGAAAGAAGTCCTGTGTACCTGTGGGCACCTATACGGAAGTTAAAATTTCAAGATGATCTGTTGAATGTTCTTAATTTGTCCTTCCCTTCCTCCAGTGGTTGTTGCTCATTGTTTGGGTTCTCCATACTCAATACTGGGTTCCAATACTCAAATAATCTTTTAGGATTAGTACTTAATCCCAGAAAACAAAAATATTCAAGGCATTCCTATGGATTATGATGAGGAAAGGGGAAATTTTATCAAGAAGAGATGAGCTATTAGTGAGTATTACTGTCCACTCTGTGCTCAGATTCATATGGAAAAGTATGTAAAATATCAAAGATAAAAAATACAGAAATTGTTAAATCAGGAGGCATTTAGTTTTAAATCAGGAGGCATTTAGTTTATATGAGCTAGCTGAAGTGTACAGTCCTGTGTCCCGTATCAGTAAAGGTTTGTTTTCCTAAAAAGGAAATAGATTAGATTATCCTATTAAATAATGTAGCGGTTAAGATTCTAGATGCTAGAGTAAGACTAGCCCTATTCAGAACCTGGCACTACTTCTCTGATAATGTAACTTCAAACTATTTAATCTCTCTAAACCTTGGTGCTTTGCCTATAAAACAGGGATCATGACCATACCTACCTCGTTCATTTGTAAGACAGTGTTAAGAAAAATAGTAAATTTTTAATAAAAGCTTTATTGTCTTTTCTTGTAGCTAAAAGCTATTGACAAAGTAAGGCATCTATTTATTAATGTGATTGAATGAAATGTTTGCTTTTAAAAATACATTGACCTAGTTGGGAAAAACTGCATAAGGTAAGTTGTGTGAACATTCATGTTTTTGTATTTATTTGGTAATATAAAGAAGAATGTGTGCTTCTGTTATGCATTCATTTCTAAAAGACTGTAATTTAATTTCATATTACAAAAGTTATTTTCAGAAAGGGGAATATATGATGAATACTCATAATAATCTATAAAATTCCACTAAATATTTAGCTTTTTTTCAAATACTATTTTTCTCACCACATTTCATTTGCAGTAATAAGGAAACACTTCTTCAAGAGCCATTGTTGTCTTACTGATGCCCTCACGCTGATGTATCATTTATAAATAGAGATACTGAATCTTTAACACTTTTTTCCTCCCTCAAAGAAGGTCTATACCAAGTAGAAAATGAAACAGGTTTACTGATGATTTTCTTATGTACTTATTCTCTGCACTGTTTCAGAAAGGATCTAACACTTATATTATTTAGTCTGATTTTAATACCAATTAATTCAGTGAAAAAAGCCCTAATGAATTGTTGTGTTTTTTTAAACAATTCTACTTCTTCATGCATTTTTGTAAGAGGTCATACCATTAAAACACTGACTTATTTTTGTGTAGATTTTAAGGGGAACTGAATTCTGACTACTTCAAAATTGTTTGGTCCAGTCCAGTAACACTTACTGGATACTAAACAGAGAACAGATACTGTTCTGGGTGTGGTCCTCAGAAACAGATCAGGGACCTCCAAGTACATATTTCAATTAAATAATGTCACTTTTATTCACAAAATGATAGGTCTACTGCATGGTATGGTACTAAAGTTTTCCCCATAACAATACTTTGTATTAGCCTCTAAACTTCCCCTCTTTGGCAGGCTTCCCATTTATAAATAAGAATTTTTTTTTGTAGTTATTAAACTTTGTTAGAATACAAGTTCCAAGAGGACAGGTCCATCTTATTTATTACTATATCCCCAGATCTAAATAATAGCTGGTGCTTAGCAAGCATTTAATACATTTTTATAGAATGAAGGACTTTCTGAAATTATCACTGATGGCCACTAGTCAATGCATACCTCCTGAGATATGGGGCATAGTCTGAAGCTGCCTCTATCAGAAAATATCTTTGAAGATTTACCTTTAACATTCATGTGACTTTAATCCATTACAAATTTCTTTTAATATATGTTATTCTCAAGAAAAATTGATACATCAGGGATAAACATCGTAATTTTGAGAGTAGAGCTGTATGTGTGAGTGTGCAGCGTATGGGCTTTGGAACTAGAACTCTGTTCAAATTCTGCCTTGATTTTTAGCAATTATCTTAAGTTAGCATCTGAAAAATGGGTTTAAGAATACTTACCGTGAAGGTTTTGTTGTTTTTTGGGAGAGTGAAGTGAAAATGGACTTGAAATATTTGGCATACATAATAATATGTACTTAAATATTGGCCCCCTTTTGTCTTTTTGTTGTTGTTGTTTTTAAAGTAAACTCTATGCCCAACATGGGGCTGGAACTCAGGACCCTGGTCTCCAACCAAACCAGCCAGGTGCCCCAGTCCTTTTACCCTCTTACTAGAAAACTAGATTCCCTTCTAAGAACTTCAGTTTACATCTGATTCTTTCCATTAAGTTTACATGGTCAGTAATTATCAACTAAGAACTAAAAGTTCTCTACCTTTGAGCCAGGGTTATGGCTATTCAACTATTCAAAAATTTTTCTACTGGGCCTACTGAACACCTCACAAATGAAAATTTTCTAGGCAAAATTTTTCTTTTCTTTCCTTTCCTTTCCTTTTCTTTGTTTTTGTTGTTGTTGTTGTTGTTGTTGTTGTTGTTGTTGTTGTTGTTTTGTTTTTTGTTTTTTTTTTGTTTTTTTTTTTTTAAAGTAGGCTTCACACCCAGCACAGAGCCCAGACTTACAACCCTGAGATTACTAGACCTGAAATGAGATCAAGAGTCAGATGCTTAACCAACTGAGCCACCCAGGTGCCACTCTAACCAAAATTTGTAACCAGTACCAACAATCTCCACAGAGAAAATTCAGATTGAATTACTTTTTATTACTACTTATTTAACTCAAGTTTACTGTTTTAGACAAGGAAGAATGTGTAGAATCTGTGCTTTATTGCACTGGATAGAAACTCGAAATGCAGTTATGTTGATATAGTGCAGTATGTGGGAAATCAAAGATGATGTTCTCTGGAATACATGAAGATTCTCAGTGATTGTTGCAAGGAATCACAAAAGAGATCTTTGGTCCAAAGAAGATATCTCTGAAAGAGAGTAGGACACGAGTTAAATTCAGCTGAGAACTGAGATATCTATTAATCTTTTCTGGATTAAAAATGGACAATCGGGGCGCCTGGGTGGCGCAGTCGGTTAAGCGTCCGACTTCAGCCAGGTCACGATCTCGCGGTCCGGGAGTTCGAGCCCCGCGTCGGGCTCTGGGCTGATGGCTCAGAGCCTGGAGCCTGTTTCCGATTCTGTGTCTCCCTCTCTCTCTGCCCCTCCCCCGTTCATGCTCTGTCTCTCTCTGTCCCAAAAATAAATAAACGTTGAAAAAAAAAATTTAAAAAAAATAAAAAATAAAAAAAAAATGGACAATGATTTCCAGGATTTCAGATATAACTATTCTTTTTAGGGAATAAACTACAAAGCGAATGAGTGGGAGGACTTGCCACAGAAGCAACAAAGACCAAGAAGGTAATGAATTCTCCTACTTTCCTCCCATTTGCCATTGATATTATGCTATCCTTTACCTATAAAGAAAAGGAAAAATTAAATGATTTCAAAACCTTATGATCATACCAAAAATACTATTTTTCTGATGTGAGTGGGGATGGGCCATGAAGTTTAAATCTACAGATAAGAAATATAAGGTTAAAAAATTTTTGGCAAAGTCAAAAAACAAATTTCTAGGCTTTATAGGGAAAGGACAAATGTTAAACTATTCAATCCTACTGTTGTTGAAAAGGTCACAAAAGGTAAAGTATAAAAATACATGGGATAATATAAAATTGTATTACAATGGCTCATTAGAAATATACTTCGTCTGTAAACTACAACATAAGTATAGTTTACTGTGCTGTGTCATATATTTGAAAGTTGCTAAGAGAATAAACCCTAAAAGTTCTCATCACAAGAGAAAAAATTTTTTCCTGAGGTGATGGATGTTAACTAAACTTATTATGAGAATCATTATGTAATAGATGTGTATCAAGTTATTATGCTGTACACCTTAAACTTCTACAGTGCTATATGTCAATTATATTTCAATAAAAATGAAAAGAAATCAGGATGGCAAATTAAAATTTGTGTTGACAGTGGAAGGAAAAAGGAAATAAACTTAGCAAAGTAAATCTGTTGGGACTGGGGAAAAGGTAACTAAAATCAGATAGAAAGTACTTTTGTATGTCCAGACTTCTGTTCTCATCCATTAACACAGATGATGACAAAATTATATCATAAAATAAATACAAATACATTTCAGTTAATTGGCTTCAAGTCTTACAATTACAAAAAAGCGAAAATGGTATTTCAATATTAAATGGCATTTCATTTGTGTAGTCTGGGAAAAATTAAGTCAAATTAACGCCCCAGTTAACTCAAGTTCTTGATATTTAGTACAAGTGATTCTCAAACTTTTAGCAGAATCACCTACAGGGCTTGTTAAGTCATAATTGCTATGCCTTATCTCCAGCATTCCTGATTCAGTAGGTCTGGTCTAAGGCTCAAGGATAGACATGCATTTTTAACAAGAACTAGGTGACATTGAAGCTGCTGTTCTGGGAACCACACATTAAGAACCAACTGCCTTGTTAAAAAAAATATCTGGTCCAAATCAGAAGACCTGGATTTTAATGTCAGTACTGGTATTAACCAGTTGTGTGGGATAGTGCTGGTCATTTTACCTCTCTGCACCTTTTCTTGATAGGATGATTATATCTGCCCTTTCTACGTCACAGGTTTTTTTTTAGAAAAATGAAAATATGATGACATATGTTGTAAGTAATTTGAAAGAGCTAATTTCAGTATGAAATAGCCAAAATCATAGATTTGAGACTCTTTAGTAACCAAGAGGAAGACGATTTTAAGAACAAGAACCAAAAAAAAGTTACTGATTTATCTACCATTGTATTATACTTAAAATGTGCCTACTTTCCAAATCAGTAGCTAGTTTTTATTTAGTTCATTTCTAGTTAACTTATATATAGAGCTAGAAGCTTTTTCTTTGACCATTACCACTTTTCTGCCCAATTAATTGGTCCTGTTCAGTAGGATCTTTTATCTAAAGCCTTTTATTAGTTCACATTGATTTAAGATATCAACCTTGAAGTTGACCTCTGCTGGCATTTCTTTTTGTGTGTGTGTGGTAAAGTCAGGGAATTTAGAATTTAATGTATTGGAGTGTTATTTTCTGGATTTCATTTAGTTTTATTAAAATCTGCCAAACTCTGTTTTTGTAAATGAAAACATTCAGTTCCGTATACAATGGTGATGATTCTAGAAAAAACCTGAGATTTAATTAGGATTTTACTAAAGAAGGGTGATTAATTTCAGCAAACACATTATAAAGTTTGTCTTAAAAAAAGAGTTGTTGTGCATACATTTCATAGCTATATACTTTGCAATTACATTTCCTTACTTTGGGCAGCAGAGCAATTCGCTGAAGTTGCAGTAACAGATCATCTCACATCCCTTCCCATCCCAGAAATGATCCTGGACATTTACATCCATCTTTGTCAGGTCAGCTACTCCCTCTGGAAGGTTGTGACAGTTGCGATCTTTGAGTATCTTTCTGTAGCAAGAAAGGCGATTTGCAGGCATGGCTTGGACTCCTAGCAGCAAAGTTAGGCCAACAGTGACAGCAAGAACTATCAATTTCATTTTGGCTCTTTGCCCTGAGATAGAAAAAAAGCAAAATGTGTCAGTATTTGTTTCTTTTAAAGATGGAATTCATCTGAACATGAAGTTCTGTAGCATTCTCATAAACACTTGGATAGAAAGATTGGTAGTTGATCTTTTCTACTCTTTTCTTTGTGTTTCTCAGTGTAATTTTATGACTACTGATAATAAAAATCCCATAGAATAATTGTTTAAAATCAAATGCCTGGGTTCCACAAAGAAACATTAAATAAGAAATGCTGGGGACTGGGAGAGGTGTTAGTTAAGAGCCAGAATCCGCAATTTTAAGTATTAAAAGTAATTTTTTGTTTTTGGTACATTCAGCAGAGAAAAACTGCTCTTTAAGGTGGTTAAACTCAAGTGAATTTCTAGGACAAATATCATCATCGAGTTTACTGGTTCTTGATTTGCATATTCTAACAACAACATTGTCCAAGAAGTTGGGTTCCAGCCTGCAGGAATAAAAAACCTATCTATTCTGACATTGACAAATGATAGTCTACACATATATTTATTGCTCAATTAAGTTTTTTAAATCCAGCAGAATTATTTGGGGGCTCATTTTTGTTGCAAACTTTTAGTAATATTGTGAAGTTTTATCCCACATAGATTACTTCATCTTCACCTTGGTTGAAAACAGAGGCTTGAATTCCCCCTAATAAACATTTAGCCTGTTCTTGAACACCTACCATGCTGGGGAGCTCATTATTGACTAAGTCAACATAAACTCCACTGATGCAGTTCTAACATTTCCCTTACTGTAAAGTATTTTTCTGTAGCTCCTACCAAACCAGTCCCAGTTTGAGTTCTTGGGGTCATACCAAACAAGTAATTCCTCTTCCAGGAGATAATTCTTTCTTTATTTTTTTTTTAATTTTTTTTTAACGTTTATTTATTTTTTTGGGGACAGAGAGAGACAGAGCATGAATGGGGGAGGGGCAGAGAGAGAGGGAGACACAGAATCAGAAACAGGCTCCAGGCTCTGAGCCAGCAGCCCAGAGCCTGACGCGGGGCTCGAACTCACGGACCGCGAGATCGTGACCTGGCTGAAGTCGGACGCTTAACCGACTGCGCCACCCAGGCGCCCCAGGAGATAATTCTTTAAATACGGTATTTGCATACAACTGTGGAATAGTCCTCATCTATTTAATCAGGTTTCTCTGGCTTTCATGTTAGACATGAAAAGGTGAGGCTATTGTAGTAAAGGAAACTAGCAAAATAGTGGAGGAATCAGATCAGAATCCACAGCCATTCAGATTTAATCTTGATGCCAAAGTATCTTTCCTACCATGAAGTATTAAAAATTGGGGAAGAGGGGCACCTGGATGGCTCAGTCATTTAAGCGTTGGACTCTTAATTTTGGCTCAGGTCATGATCTCGTGGCTCAGGGAATTGAGCCCTGTGTTGGGTTCTGTGCTGACAGCACAGACTCTCTCTCAAAATAAATAAATTGACTCTCTCTCAAAATAAATACACAAACATTAAAAAAAGAGAGGAAGATATATATGTATATCGTACTTTGAAGGAAAACAATGTTGTTGAAAGGAAATTTTGTATGAAGTTTTCAATGATTAGGTACATCTCAAAGGTGAATTAATTTAGGTAAGATTATGGATTTTACAGAAGGACAATTTTAGAGTAGTTTTTGGTTTATAATAAAATTGAAAGGAAGGTACAGATTTCCCATATACTCTCTGCCCTCACACATGCATAGTCTCCCAGATTTCAACTTCACTCACCAGAATGGTACTTATTTTTTTCATTTGTTTTTATTTTTTTTTTAATTTTTTTTTCAATGTTTATCTATTTTTGGGACAGAGAGAGACAGAGCATGAACGGGTGAGGGGCAGAGAGAGAGGGAGACACAGAATCGGAAACAGGCTCCAGGCTCTGATCCAGCAGCCCAGAGCCCGACGCGGGGCTCGAACTCGCAGACCGCGAGATCGTGACCTGGCTGAAGTCGGACGCTTAACCGACTGCGCCACCCAGGCGCCCCTTTTCATTTGTTTTTAAATGTTTATTTATTTTTGAGAGACAGACAAAGCATGAGTTGGGGAAGGGCAGAGAAAGTGAGGAAGACAGAATCTGAAGCAGGCTCCAGACTCTGAGCTGTCAGCACAGAGCCCCATGCAGGGCTCAAACTCACGAACCGTGAGATCATGACCTGAGCCAAAGTCATACACTTAACCAACTGAGCCATCCAGGTGCCCCCAGAATGTTACTTTTTTTCTTAAACCAATGATGAACCTACCTGGCACATCACAATCTCCCCAAATCCATACTTTAACTTCAGGTTCATGCTTGGTGTTGTACATTCTATGGTTTGGACAAATGTATAATGACATTTCTCTATCATTATAATATCATAGAGTATTTTCACAGCCCTAAAAGTCTTCTGTGATATATGTATACATCTCTCCCTCCTTAACCCATGGCAGCTATTGGCGTTTTTTATTGTCTTTATAGTTTTACCTTTTCCAGAATGTCATATAGTTGCAATCATACCATATGTAGCCTTTACAGATTGGCTTCTTTCACTTAGTAAAATGCATTTAAGTTTCCTCTATGTCTTTTCATTTCATGACAGCTCATTTCTTTTAGTACTAAATGATATTCTATTGTCTGGATGTACCACAGTTTATCCATTTACCTACTCAAGGACATTGGTTATTTCCAATTTTGGGCAATTATGAATAAAACTGCTGTAAATATCTATGGGCCAGTTCAACTCCTGTGGATAAATACCAAAGTGCACAATTGCAGGTTATATAAGAATATGTTTAGTTTTACAAGAAACTGCTAAACTGTATTCCAAAGTGACTGTACCATTTTGCATAGCCACCAGCAACATTTGAGAATTCCTGTTGTTCCATACCCTCACGAGTATTTGGTGTTGTCAGTGTTCTGGATTTTGAACATTCTAGTAGGTGTGTAGGGGTATCTTATTGTTGTTTTAATTTGTATTTCCTTGATGACATATGATGTGGAGCATCTTTTCATACATACATTTACCATCTGTATGTCTTCTTTGGTGAGGTGTCTGTTAAGGTCTTTGACCTTTTCTTTTCTTTTCTTTTCTTTTTTTTTTTTTTTTTTTTTTTTTTTTTTTTTTTTTTTTTTTTTTTTGAGAGAGAGAGCACACAAGCAAGGGAGAGGGGCAGAAGGAGAGAGAGAGAGGGAGGGAGAGAATCTTAAGCAGGCTCCACACTCAGCACAGAGCCCAATGTGGGGCTTGTTCCCATGACCCTAGGATCATGACCTGAGCTGAAATCAAAAGTATGACACTCAACCAACTGAGCCACCCAGGCACCCCATTTGGCCTATTATTTAATCATTGGTTGTTTTCCTATTGTTGAGTTTTAATAAATTTTTGTACATGCTAGATAGCAGTCCTTTATCAGATGTGTCTTTTACAAATATTCTCTCCTAGCCTGTGGCTTGTTGTCTAATTCTCTTGACATTTTCTTTCACAGAGAAATTTTAACTGATATATAGTTTAATTTATTAATTATTTCTTTTGTGGATCATATCTTTGATGTTGTCTCTAAAAAGACATCACCATATCCAGGGTCATCTAGGTTTTTTTTTCCTGTGTTAATCTTCTTGGAGGTTTATAGATGTGAATTTTCCTTTTAGGTCTATAATCCATTTTGAGTTAAGTTTTGTGAAGGATGTAGAGTCTGTAGATTCATTTTGTTGCATGTGGATATGCAGTTGTTCCAGCACCATTTGGGAAGACACTCTCTTTGCCCATTGTATTGCCTTTGTTCCTTTGTCAAAGATCTGTTGACTATACTTTTGGGATTCCTTTTCTGAGCTCTACTCTGTTCCGTTAATCTATTTGTCTATTTTTTTTTTTATCAGTATCACACTGTTCTGATCACTGCAGTTTTATAGTAAATCTTAAAATCAAGTAGCATCAGTTCTCCAGATTTGTTCTTCTCCTTCAATATTGTGTTGACTATTCTGGGTCTTTTGCCTCTCCATATAAACTTTAGAATCATTTTGTCAGTATCCACAAAATGACTTTTGGGGATTTTGATTGGGATTGCATTGAATCTGTAGATCAAGATGGGAAGAATTAACATCTTGATTATATTGCATCTTTCTATCCATGAATATGGAATATCTCTCCATTTAATGCTTTGATTTTATTCAACAGAGTTTTACAGTTTTTCTCATGTAGATCTTGTATATGTTTTGTTAGATTTATACCTAAGTAGTTTATCTTGGGGGCACTAATATAAATGGTATTGTGGTTTTAGTTTAAAATTCCACTTATTCATTGTTAGTGTTGGAAAGCAATTAATGCTTGAATATTAACTTTATATCCTACAACTTTGCTTTAATTACTTACAAGTGCTGGAAGTTTTTTGTTGTTGTTGTTGATTCTTTTGGATTTTCTGCATAGATAATCATGTCATCTGCAAAGATAGTATTATGTCTTCTTTCCTACTTTATATACCTTTTATTTCCTTTACTTGCCTTATTACATTAGCAAGGACTTTCAGTATGATAGAATGGTGAGGGCATGTTCTTGCTTTGTTCCTGACTTAGGAAAGATTTGAGTTTCTCACCATTAAGGATGTTAGCTGTAGGGTTTTTGTAGATAGTCTTTCTCAAATTGAGAAAGTTCCCCTCTATTTCTCGTTTACTGAGAGATTTTATTATGAATGGGTATTAGGTTTCCTGAAATGATTTTTCTGCATCTACTGATATGATAATGTGATTTTTCTTTTTTAGTCAACTGATATGATGGATTATATTAATTGATTTTCAAATGTTGAGCCAGCCTTGCATACATCAATCACACTTGATTGTACCATATCATTCTTTTTATTCTTGTTTGGATTCAATTTGCTGAGAATTTTTGCATCCATGTTCATGAGAAATATTGGTCTTATAGCTTTCTTCTCCTGTAATGTCTTTTTCTGGTCTTGGCATTATAGAATGAGTTAGAAAATATTCCCTCTGCTTCTATCCTTTGAAAGAGATTGTAGAGAATTGGTATAATTTCTTCCTCAAATGTTTCATAAAATTTACCAGGGAAATCATTTGAGTCTGGTGCTTTCTGTGTGCAGAGATTATTAATTATTAATTAATTAATAATTAAATAATTATTGATATTAATTATTATTAATTTCTCTCATAGATATATGTCTATTCAGATTGTCTATATCTGTGTGAACTGTGCCTTGTAAGAAGTTGGTTCACTCATCTAGCTTAACAGATTTATGGGCATAGAGTTGTTCATAGTATTGCTTTATTATCCTTTCAATTTCCATGGGATCTGTAGTGATGTTCCTTCTTTCATTTCTGATGTTAGTAGTTTGTGTACTCTTTCTTTTCTTAGTTTGCTTGGCTAGAGGCTTGTTGATTTTTTAAATCTTTTTAAAGAACCAACTTTTGGTTTCATTGATTTTCTCTATTGATTTCCTGTTTTTAATTTCATCGATTTCTGCTCTAATTGTTTGTTATTAAAGTATTGATTTTTATTTTCTTTTTATTGTGAAAAACTTCAAGTATATACAAAAGTAGAGATAACAATTTAATGAACCTCCATATACTTATCTGCTAACTTCAATTATTGTCACCCCATCGCCTCTCTTATTTCCACCTATACCTCCACTTTTTTTCTCCCTCAGTTTTGGGTACTTTGAAGCAAATTCTAGGCATCTCATCTTATCTACAAATATTTCAGTATATTTCACTAAAGGTAAGGACTTTTTGAAAACATAACACAATATTCTTTATCACCAAAAATATTTAATAAATTCTTCATATCATCCAATTGTTTGATATCAAATATCATAAGTCATTGTTTAAATTTTTCCACTTCTCCTAATTTCCTCCTTTTATTTTTGTATTGAAGTATAGTCAATATGTTATATTAGTTTCAAGTTTATAACATAGTTTTTCAGCAGTGATGTACATTATGAAATGCTCACCATGATAAATGTAGTTACCATCTGTCATTATACAAAGTTATTACCATATTGTTGACTATATTCCCTATACTGTAATTTTTATCCCTGTGACTTATTTATTTTATAACTGAGAATGGGTTCACAGAGGTAGAACAAATAACCCTAAAATTTATATGGAACCAGAAAAGACCCTGAATAGCCAAAGCAATCTTGAAAAAGAAAACCAAAGCAGGAGGCATCACAATCCCAGACTTCAAACTATACTACAAAGCTGTAACCATCAAGACAGTATGGTACTGGCACAAGAACAGACACTCTGATCAATGGAACAGAATAGAGAACCTAGAAATGGACCCACAAACGTATAGCCAACTAATCTTTGACAAAGCAGGAAAGAATATCCAATGGAATAAAGACAGTCTCTTCAGCAAGTGGTGCTGGGAAAACTGGACAGTGACATGCAGAAGAATGAACCTGGACCACTTTCTTACACCATACACAAAAATAAACTCAAAATGGATGACAAACTTCAATGTAAGACATGAAGCCATCAAAATCCTTGAGGAGAAAGCAGGCAAAAACCTCTTTGATCTTGGCCGCAGCAACTTCTTACTCAACACGTCTCGGGAGGCAAGGGAAACAAAAGCAAAAATGAACTATGGGACCTCATCAAAATAAAAAGCTTCTGCACAGCGAAGGAAACAGCAAAACTAAAAGGCAACCAACAGAATGGGAGAAGATATTTGCAAATGACATATCAGATAAAGGGTTAGTATCCAAAACTATAAAGAACTTATCAAACTCAATACCCAAAAAACATAATCCAGTGAAGAAATGGGCAAAATACATGAATAGACACTTCTCCAAAGAAGACACCCAGATAGCCATCTGACACATGAGAAAATGCTCAACATCACTCATCATCAGGGAAATACAAATCAAAGCCACAATGAGATACCACCTTACACCTGTCAGAATTGCTAACATTAACAACTCAGGCAACAACAGATGTTGGCGAGGATGCAGAGAAAGAGGATCTCTTTTGCATTGTTGGTGGGAATGCAAGCTGGTGCAGCCACTCTGGAAAACAGTATGGAAGTTCCTCAAAAAACTAAAAACAGAACTACCCTACGATCCAGCAATTGCACTACTAGGCATTTATCCACGGGATACAGGTGTGCTGTTTTGAAAGGACACCTGCACCCCCATGTTTATAGCAGCACTATCAACAATAGCCAAAGTATGGAAAGAGCCCAAATGTCCATCGATGGATGAATGGATAAAGAAGATGTGAGATATATATATATATATATATATATATATATATATATATGTTTATTATATATATGTATATATGTTTATACACACACACAATGGAGTATTACTTGGCAATCAAAAAGGATGAAATCTTGCCATTTGCAACTACCAACCAGTGGATGGAACTGGAGGGTACTATGCTAAGTGAAATTAGTCAGAGAAAGACAAAAATCATATGAATTCACTCATATGAGGACTTTGAGAGACAAAACAGATGAACACAAGGAAGGAAACAAAAATAATATAAAAACAGGGAGGGAGACAAAACAGAAGAGACTCATAAATATGGAGAACAAACTAAGGGTTACTGGAGGGGTTGTGGGAAGGGGGGATGGGCTAAATGGGTAAGGGGCACTAAGGAATCTACTCCTGAAATCATTGTTGCTCTATATGCTAACTAATTTGGATGTAAATTTAAAAAAATAAAAAATAAAATTAAAAAAATGTGGAAAGTTAAAAAAATAAATTAAAAAAAAATAACTGAGAATGGGTACCTCTTAATCTCTTCCACCTATTTTGCCTATTCTCCAACCCCTCTCCTTGGACAACCACTAGTTCTCTATATTTATGAATCTTGTTTCTCTTTTTTGTTTTTATTTTTGTTTTTGTTTGTTAGATTCCACATATAAGTGAAGTCATGGCATTTTATGTTTCTCTGACTTATTTCACTTGTTTTCTCTTTCTTTTAGTTCAAAATATTCTAAAATTTCTCTTGCAATTTCTTTTTAACACCAATATGCTATTTAGAATTATGTTAATCTCCACCTATTTTGGGATTTTCCAGTTCTCTTTCTGTTACTGATTTTTAGTTTAATTCCATTATGATCTGAGAGAAGACACTGTACAATTTGTGTTCTTTTCCATTTATTAAGTTGTGTTTTATGGCCCAGATCTCTGGGCTGTTTTATGATCTCTGTCTTGTCTGTTTTATGATCACATGTCCCATGTGATTGTGAGAAGAATGTCTATTTTGCTATTATTGGGTGAAGTAGTCTATAGATGTCAATTATATTCAGTCCATTGGTGGTGGTGTTGAGTTCTGTTGTGTCCTTACTGCGTTTCTGCCTGCTGGATCTATCCATTTCTGTGGGATATTTAAATATATGATAAATAGTAGATTCATCTCTTTATCCTCACAATCCTATCAGTTTTTACCTAGTGAAGTTTGATGCTCTTTTGTTAAGCACATACCCATTAAGAATTGCTATGTCTTACCAGAGCATTCACCCCTTTATCATTATGTAATATCCTACTTTATTCCTGATAACCATCTTTTGGTATCTACTCTGTCTCAAATAAATATAGCTACTCCTGCTTTCTTCAGTTAGTGTTAGTATGGTGTATTTTTCTCCATCCATTTACTTTTTATCTATATATGTCTTTATTTATTTTTTTAAGATTTTGAGTAATCTCTACACTCAACGTGGGACTTGAACTCACTACCCCAAGACCAAGAGTCACATGTTTCTCCAACTGAGCCAGCCAGGCACCCTTTTATGTGTCTTTATACTTGAAGTAGGTATCTTATAGAAAACATACAGTTGGGTCATGTTTGTTTGTTTTTTTTCTTCTTTATAACATCATTCTCAATTCTTTACTAAAACTTATAATAACTACCACAACAAGATACCACAGTTTGGATATAATATCCAAATGGCTTTGGATAAGCCACAGTTTCTGGCTTAAACAACAGAAATTTATTTCTCACTGTTCTGGAAGCTGGAAGTCAAAGATCCCAGCAGATTTGTCCTCTCTCATTGGCTACCAGCTGGCCTCTTTCTCAACGTGTCTTCACATTGCTTTTCTCCTGTGCATAAGTGGAGAGAGAAAGAAGTGTCTGGTGTTTCTTCCTTTTCTTCAGTCCTATCAGATTAAGACCCTGCCCTTATGACCTCATTTAATCTTAATTACCTCCTAAAAGACCTTATCTCTAAATACAGTTACATTGGAGGTTAGAACGTCAACATACGAATTTGGAGGGGGACACAATTTAGTCTATAGCATAGTCTATACCTATGGTATAGGTATTAGTCTATAGCATAGACTATAGCATAGACTATAGCATAGCATAGACTATAGCATAGCATAGACTATAGCATAGTCTATAGCATAGACTAATACCTATACCAATAGGAAAGGTACTTAAGAAGAACAAACCTTAATGTGGATGATCCATAAAATCTACCAGTCAACAATAGTCAACCAGCATGACGAATGATGAGAATTTTGTTGGGTAATCTATTTTTAAATTTGTAATACCATCAATCCTACTTTAGAGCAAGAGCTCCTACATGATTTTTAATTTATTTGTTAAACCAACCAACTAATCAAAAGCAAAGATGAAACAAAACCAACCTCCCTCTTAAATATTACTGAACTTTTCAGTATGACTTGAATTTTATCACTAAAACAAATAAAAACAATTGTAATCTGATCATGCTTTTATTCAAACATCATTGCTGCCTTCAGAGGTCCTTTTATTATTTGACCCAGAAGAGGATTGTATTTAAAGATGTTAGAATGGTACAGGTATAAACATAAATAATTAAAACGGGAAAAAAGATATAGATATGAGCAATCATTTTATTTTTCTTAACCAAATTTCAGCGCAGAGAAGTGGAAGATAACAATTTGAATTTAGAATAATTGAATCTAAACATTTCATGAACTTGAGGAAATGTTCATAAAATGGGGAATATTAAAATAAAATTATCCTGAATGTATAGTTTTCAAGTATAAATAACAAAGCACAAAAAAATGGTAAATATGTATATACATATACAATGGGATATTATTCAGCCATAAAAAAGAGTGAAATCTTGCCATCTTCAACAACATGAATAGAGCTAGAGAGAATAATGCCAAGTGAAATAAGTCAGTCAGAGAAAGACAAACCCCATATGATCTCACTCATATGCAGAATTTAAGAAACAAAACAAATGAGCAAAGGAAAAAAAGAGCGAGAGAAACCAAGAAACACTCCCAACTACAGTAAACAAACTGATAGTTATAAGAAGGGAGGTAGGTGGAGAGATGGGTGAAATAGAAAATGTGGATTAAAGAGTACACTTATCTCAATGGAAAAAAAAATAATTTAAAAATGCTTTTAAATTATAAGGCATTATATACAAAATTTAACATTGGGTCATGTTTTTTAATCCACTCTGATGATCTGTCTTTTAATTGGTACATTTAGACCATTGACATCCAAAGTGATTATTGATATATTTGGGCTAATATCTACCATATTTGTTTTTGTTTTCTATTTGTTGCCCTTGTTAAATGTTCCTATTTTCTCTTTGACTTTTTTTCTGCCTCCTTTTGTGGTTAATTAAAACCACAAAATGATTCCATTTTCTCTCCTGTCTTAGCTTATCATTTATACCTTTTTTATTTTACTTTTTTTTGAGTGGTTGCCCTGAAGATTGAAATATACATTTGCAACTAATCTATGTCCCCTTTTAAAAAAGACTATACCACTTCATGAGCAGTGTGAGTACTCTATAATAACAAATTATCTTAGTTCCTTTCTTCATTCCTTGTATCATAACTGTCATTTGTTTCACTTACATATAAGCATAATAAGTATATATGATATATACATAAACATGCATAATTGAATACATTATTGCTATTATTTTGAATACACTGTTACCTGTTTGGTCAATTAAGAACAAGAAGAATAAGTTTTTCTTTTATGTTTACTTATTCTTTATTTCATGCTCTTCCTTTCTTTATGTAGATCTGAGTTTCTGGCCTATATTATTTTCTTTCTCTCAAAAGAACTTATTTTAGCATCCATCCATGCTAGTTGCAAATGGTAAGATTTCATTCTTTTTGATTGCTGAGTAATACTCCATTTTGTATATATATACCACATCTTCTTTATCCATTCATCCATCGATGGATATTTGGGCTCTTTCCATACCTTGGCTATTGTTGATAGTGCTGCTATAAACATGGGGGTGCATGTGTCCCTTCGAAACAGCACACCTGTATCCCATGAATAAATGCCTAGTAGTGCGATTGCTGGGTCATAGGGTAGTTGTTTTTTTGTTTGCTTGTTTGTTTGTTTTTGTTTTTGTTTTTGTTTTTGTTTTTCTGAGGAACTTCCATACTGTTTTCCAGAGTGGCTGCACCAGCTTGCATTCCCATAGCTGGTAATCTTTGATTGGATGTCAGACAGTTTAAATTTTGCCTTGTTGGGTACTGGATATTTTTGTATTCTTACAAATATTCTTGTGCTTTGTTCTGGGATATAACTAAGTTCCTTGGAAACAGTTTAATTCTTTCAGGGCTTGCTTTTATGATTTCTTAGGTGGTTCTGACTCAGCCAAGGGTTAATTATTCCACACTATTGAAGCCATTTCTTCCTGAGTATCCTATCCAATGGTCAATGAGTTACAAGTTTTTTCAATCTGTCTGCAAGTATGCCTGGCTTTTTGTGAGTGTCATAAACTCTGTTGTCTAATTCTTTCCGATTTTTCCCCCTGACCATGGATAGTTTCCTCATTTGCACACACATATCAGTGTTCTGAATTCTTCAGTGGGGACCTCTGCAGACATCCAGCATTCTCTATGTATCTTTCTTCTCTCCAGTACTCTTTCTGTAAATTGTGACTGCTTTGGTCTCTCTGACTCTCTGATCCATTTCTCAATTCAGGTAGTCTGTTGGATTCTGTGTTCCCTCTCCTTTTATTTTTTCAGCCTGGAAATTCCTTTAAAGGAATAGACTGGGGGAAATTATACCTTATTCGTTTCCCATCTCTTATAGGAAGATGTCCTTCCCTGCTTTAAATCCAGTATTTTGACGGAGGTTGTTTCATATGTTTTTTCTGGGGGTGTTGTTGTTGTTGTTGTATCAGAAAAGTGAGTAAATCTGGTTCTTGTTACTCTATCTTGGGTAGAAGCAAAGCTTTCCATATTACTCTTAAATACTATTTGCAGCTATTTCAGGAGGCATATGAAAGACACATACCCAAATCTTACAGATTCTAAAAATGAGCTATATGGTATTTTGATAATTTTAATCCTTAAGCCAAATTCCCAGAACGTTGTTTCTCCCTTCTATAACCTTTCCCAATTTGAATTAATGGTTGCTCTGACTCTCATCTGTTGGATAGGGTAAGTAGCTATTGGGTCCCAAATTACAACAAATAAGACTCATTATGGTTTGCACAAGGAGCCATTCAGGTTGCTCTTCCTACTTCTGGAATGATGCTTGTATATTTTGTTCTAGATTATTTAGGCTGCTGAAAAGTAGCCTGGAATCATTCTTTTATCTTCAGGCTCAAATCTTCATATACTGCTTCAGGTGACTTAGAAATCCTCTACCCAAGGGGCGCCTGGGTGGCCCACTTGGTTTAATGTCTGACTTTGGCTCAGGTCATGATCTTACGATTTGTGAGTTCAAGCCCCACGTCTGGCTCCACGCTGACAGTGCAGAGCCTATTTGGGTTTCTCTCTCTCTCTCCCTTTCTCTCTTCCCCTCCTTCACTTTTCTCTCTCTCTCTCTCAAAATAAGTAAATTTTTAAAAAGTTAGAAAGGATCGGGGCACCTGGGTGGCTCAGTTGGTTGGGCGTCCGACTTCAGCTCAGGTCATGATCTCACAGCTCGTGAGTTCGAGCCCCGCGTCGGGCTCTGTGCCAACAATTCAGAGCCTGGAGCCAGCTTCAGATTCTATGTCTCCCTCTTTCTCTGCCCCTCCCCTGCTCATGCTCTGTCTCTCTCTGTCTCAAAAATAAATAAAAACATCAAAAAATATAAAAAAATAAAGGATCACTAACAATTATTTTGGGGGCAACTGGGTGACTCAGTCAGTTAAGGATCCAGCCCCAACTCAGGTCATGATCTCACATTTAGTAAGTTCAAGCTCTACATCAGGCTCTCTGCTGTCAGCACAGAGCCTACTTTGGATCCTCTGTCTCCCTCTGTCTCTGCCTATCCCCTGCACACGTAAGTGTGCATGTGCTCTCTCTCAAAAATAAAAATAAACAAACAAAACAATTCCTCTGCCCACACCAACGACCAAGCTGCAAGGGTATCCAGGAGAAGAGTAGCCAATATTGGGAAAGAGAGGGAGTCAAAGAATAGCACTCACGTAGGACTCACTGATACAGTAATTAAGTAATTATGTAAGAGAGAGGAAAACAGGAGTAAGCTGGTTTAATTTGGTTCAATGGAACAGACATTTTTTTAGTGCTTCCTTTATGCTAGGCACTGTCCTAAGTACCAGCAGTACAGAAGAATTCAGAAAATATTAACTAAACATATCCTCTTCCAATGACTCCAATTCCTTCAATTAAAGCTAAAGTTACTGCAATGGACTCCATATGCAATCTGGCTCTGGTATCTTTCTGAAATTATCTACTCTTCCCCCTTGGTGTTCCTGTTCTAGCTAATCCTCAAATTGCTAGACACCTTATTGCCTTAGGGCCTTTGCACTGGTTAATTCCTCTGCTTTAAAAGCTCTTTCAGGGGCATCTGGGTGTCTCAGTTGGTGAAGCATCGACTCTTGGTTTCAGCTCAGGTTGTGATCTCATGATTTGTGAGATTGAGCCCCACATCTGACTCTGCACTGACAGCATGGAGCCTACTTAGGATTCTCTCTCTCTCTCTCTCTCTCTCTCTCTCTCTCTCTCTCCTGTTCCCTGCTTGCATGTTATCTTTCTCAAAATAAATTAATTTTTAAAAAAAGAAAAGCTCTTCCAACAAATTAATGGCATGTCTAACTACTCACTCTCTTCAAGTTTTTGTTCACTCTGCTCCTCAATAAAATGTATTCTGTTTAAAACTGTATCTCCCCTCACATATTCTCAATCTGCCTTAATTGCTCTACTTTTTTGTGGCATTTGTGAACTTCTAAATTGTTAAAAATATTATGTCTACCAGAACTTGAATGTAAGCTCCAGGAAGGCAGGGTTTTGTCTGACTTTAAAATGCACTTCTCGGGGCGACTGGGTGGCTCAGTCGTTAAGCGGCCGACTTCGGCTCAGGTCATGATCTCGCGGTCCGTGAGTTCGAGCCCCGCGTCGGGCTCTGTGCTGACAGCTCAGAGCCTGGAGCCCGTTTCAGATTCTGTGTCTCCCTCTCTCTGACCCTCCCCCATTCATGCTCTGTCTCTCTCTGTCTCAAAAATAAATAAACATTAAAAAAAATAAATAAATAAAATGCACTTCTCTATTTCTGTTTAATTTTTCTTTTTTATCAAAACTATCATTTATTCCAATCAGCTCATACCTGACTTAAAATATATATTTATATGTGTGTGTACTTTTATTAGAAGATTCAACAATAACAACAAAGATCACTTCCCTTTTTTCTAGCCTTTCCTACCAGATTACTCTCTATCAAAAAATTAAATGTAGGGAGAGAGGTGGAGGGAGAGTTATAAATTCTTTGTAACTTTTTTGCCAATTGTGTTTGAAGAATTTTTCTATTTTATTAGTCAATAGCATTTTTCATATAGCTTTGGTCTCCCTAGGGTTTGTTTTGTTTTGTTTTGTTTACTATGCAATCATGTTCTTATTTTCAGTGATCTAGCTTAATTTTGTGTAATCCTTGTGGCTTTTGGAAAAAGTTGTGCATTTATTAAACTTGGGCTCTGATTACCCTTTATATATTTCATGCATGTAGGTGTAGTTTGTTCCTGAGTTCATTTCATGACTGTTAACTGCTTAAGCTTTCTTTCCATTAGATAGTTCTAATTATAGCCAGAAACCTGATTGCAAATATTTTTTTAAATACTTAGTAAAAAAGTAATAATACTCAGTGTAAAATATGGAAAATAAAGAGAAGAAAAGGTAGAATAAAATTCAACTAGTGTCCATGTTGAGATAAGTGTTGTTAGCATTTTGGTGTCTTTCTTTTTGGTATGCATAAATGAAGGTATTAAGAAGGAGAAATTGAGATGACCAGGGACAGAACACTGGGAAACTAACATTTGTGGACTGGATAGAAGAAAAGTCAGAGAAAGATCTTATAAACCAGTGAAGAAGTTTGAGAAAGAAGTACAGGGTCATAAGATAATGAGAAAAGGTGAAAAGGATAAGTGAGTAAAAAGCTGAGGGCAAACTCATCACAAAGATTGGTATTAACTGAGATATATTCCTCAGAGTATCTCCACTACACCCTGCTGCATAAAAGCAGATGAATTCAAAATCCATATACCACCATTCCCATTCCTTGAACTCTTTTACATGCCTGTGTCTCTGATCAGATACATGATATTGCCACTCAGATGATATTTAATACTGTTAAAATATAAAGTCAGGTAAAATACAGGATAATCAGTTGAATTTGAATTTCAGATAAGTAATAAATAATTTCTAATATAAATATGTCCTAAATATCACATAGTTTCCTTCTCTTGAGTTAATTTTGATAATTTATAGTTTGTTAGAAAATAGCCCATCTGACCCATTTAAAAATATTGCAATAAATATAGAGAGTATTTCCTTATAATTAAATAGAAATCCTTCTTCTCCATTAGGATTTTTATACATGCTGCCTCTCTGCAAGGAATGCTCTTTACTTGCCTGGCTTATTCTTGACTTTCAGGTCTCCATTGAAATATCATTTCTTTAAAGACTTTCTCTGACCATCCAATCTAAAGTAGTTTCAACTTGATTTCTCTGCCCTCTTCGTTTTCCTAATAATATTTATCACAGTTTAAATTATGTACTTATGAGCTTACTCATTTTATGTCTATCATTTCCATAAGACAGAAACTCCATGAAGGCAGTCTGTTTTGTTCACCATCACATACCCAGTGACTAATACAATAATGTGTGGTCCATATATGTAGTAATACATGAATTAGTCTCTGAAAACACTTTTTTTTTTTATCCTAAGGAAGATCCTGGAGTGGTTCCATGGTATCTAAAAGGTGGTGAACTTCTTGGGATTAATCCTAATGCTTTCCTTCCACTTTCCCTCCACATCTACCATTCACCACTGCTCAGTGAATAGAAAGTCAGACCAGTTATCTCTTCAATCCTATATGTGTCTTTGCCTGTTTTTCCCTCTCACCTCTTCCCTTTCTTTTAATTTCTGACCAAACCATCTATTAAGTACAAACCTTAAACTCATCTCTTAAGAAGACTTTCCTGATCCAGCCCATATCACTCTAGTAGCTCCCTTGTTCTATGTGCCTATTGCAGTCATGTGTAATCCATTCTTTTAAGAACTGTGAATTTTATTAAATAATGCCCATTAATGATAGAGAATATGGCTTCAGTTGGAAATGGGAAATTCACTGAAAGGCATTTGGCCATTGAGTAAATTGGTCACTCTGTGTATTTACCTAGAACCAGGAAGGAAGAGATGGAAACATCATAAAGGGCCTTATAGAACATGATGAAGAGCTTGGATTTTATTGACTATATTAGGAAACCATTGGAAGATTTTTTTTTAAGTTTTATTTGTTTTGAGAGAGAGAGAGAGAGAGCACATGAGCAGGGGATAGGCAGAGAGAGAGGGAGAGAGAGAGAATCCCAAGCAGGCTCCATACTGTCAGCATGGATGCAGGGCCCAATCCCATGAACTGTGAGATCATGACCTGAGCCAAATTCAAGAGTCAGACACTTAACTGACTGAGCCACCCAGGTGCCCCACCTCTGGAAGACTTTGATAGAATAGTCACATGATCTGATAATGTCTTAGATAATCCTTGATTGCTCTGTGAAGATGTGTTGTGGTGAGATAAAATTGGAAGAAGAAAAAGGCTATTGGTGAAGGTTGATGGAAGATATGGGGCAAGAGGGAAAAAATCAAGCATATCTGTTAGGTTTTTGACCTGAGTGCTATCAACATTTGGTGAACTGAGGCAGAATTGGGTAGGGTCAATTTGGGGGAAATTTAAGAGCAAATTTTCAGACAAGTTAAGTTTGAGATGCCTACTAGACATCCAAGTGAAGAGGTTGAGTAGGCAGCTGAGTATGTGTCTGAAGGTTAGGGCTAGGAATAAAAATTTGAGAGTGATCAGAATGTTTATTGATCATATTTATAGCTATGGGACTGGCAGGGTAGTGAGTATAGATTAAGAAGAGAAGAGGCAAAAGACTGAAACCTGGAGCAAGCCAACATTCAGAGGACTGGAAGAGGAGATGCCAGCATCATGAAGGCGAGGGCTATAACTACTACATCTTTTGCATCTCTCAGAGTGCCTGCTTTAATACTGGGCTCACAGTAAATGTTCCAAAAACATTCACTGAAAGAATGAACAAATAAATTGCTGGAAAAGTAAGTGGGTATGTTGCCATACCATGAACTTCTTCTGACTATGTCCATGCCAGAGCACAAAATAGTGTTTCTGTCACAGTCTCTCAGTCACATACTATGATGGAAAGTTCCACACCTGGCAAGCACTTACTGGTAGTTTTTTTTTTTTTTTTAAGCACTTTATAAATTACATGTTTGAACTGAAAGTTTCTCTTCTTCTTTTACTTGAGTGCAGATAAATAGCTTTAACTTTCATTTAGCAAGTGGAAAAATGTTTGACCCAGTATGTTCCTGTGATACATTGATTATTTTTTTCTTTAGAAGACACCAACCTTAATCCTTGGCAATCCATCAAAACCATATATTTTCATGTGCCAAGAAGAGTGAAATGACTTTGGCAAATTTGAAGCAAACTGCTCTATTTTTTTTTTCTATTTCAGTTGAAGTACGTGCACTTAAAATTCCTCTTGGAGTACATCCACATTACAAAAGAAAATAAAGCTAAAAACTGAATATTTAAAGGAATAAGCAAGATATCCTCAGATAGCTATCTGTTGATTTTTTTTGATTCAAATTTATGTAACTAATATTGTTGCTAAAACTATATGATACTATTCATATCCCAATAGTGGCATAATTTTTAAATGATCAAGGCAGAGGATATAGAATCATGGGCAAGATATTTCTAATTAAGCAACAAATCATTGCGAGAATCATATAGATAGGGAATTGCAAATTCTGATTGTGTGAGGGTATTTGGCACCAGAAGGCTTTTGAATGGTTAAGTTAAATGAAGACTTAAAAAGAAAACTTATCCCGTTTAATGGCCAAAACTAACAGGGCTATGCAGTTTAAGTGTTCAGAGATTTATGGTGTAATACTCATACTGATGTCAATTCTGGGAACTGGTATTAGGAGCAGTGGAATGAAACACAGTTGATGAATTAGACATAAAGGGCAGTCCATTTTCAGATTTCTTTCAAAACACAGCAAGAGAGAAGCAAAGGCTATAAAAGCAAACGACAATTCCAGCCCAGAATTTGACATTTAAAGTAACAAAGATTATAGTTGGAAGAGATTAAAATTGCCATCTAGCCTGTGATGTTTCCCATTCATCTTTCTTTGATGATGGAAAAAACACTGTTTTGTTTTGTTTTTTTATTTTTTTTTTCAACATTTATTTATTTTTGGGACAGAGAGAGACAGACCATGAATGGGGGAGGGGCAGAGAGAGAGGGAGACACAGAATCGGAAACAGGCTCCAGGCTCTGAGCCATCAGCCCAGAGCCCGACGCGGGGCTCGAACTCACGGACCGCAAGATCGTGACCTGGCTGAAGTCGGACGCTTAACCGACTGCACCACCCAGGCGCCCCCTACACTGTTATTTAAAAAAAAAAAAAAAATCTTTCTTTCTCATTAACTGTGTCAGAAGAGGATTGTGGTAGGACGAGCTCTGGAATGGAACTTCTTAAAGTGTGTATTAAAGAAGAGGTGATATTAGTAAGTGGATAAGCCCTTCAAACATCATTAAAACAGACATGATCAGCTTAAGCACCCAAGAGACCTTCATCAGTGGACAAATGAAGTTCACATCCTCCCTGAAAATGATCTGCCTTCAGGCCTCTGGGAGAATGCTATAAGATGATATTAATACTCAGTCTTGCACCATTCTACTTATTTTCCTGGCCACAATAGATCACCATCGCTGGAGAAAAGGACCCACGTTTGGGAGAGCTTTTTACAGCTTGCATAAACTAAGTTAAGGAATTTTAAAGAGGAATTTTTATAAGGCCAAGAAGGAAAAAGTGTCCCTTTATCTTAGTAGTACAGACACTTTAGTGTGTTCCATGGTGGGAACACCAAGGATGAATTCCGTGAATTCGCTCTTTGTATCACACATTTATACCAGTGCCTTTTTAGGAATCAAGATTTTTTAAAAGCAAAAACATTTACTTTCTTAGACATTGCAGTTAACTTCACGTAGAAATAGCTGCTGCATTAAAAGACTAAACTTATATACTCCATCATTCTCGCATAGTTCTGAAGAGGTGGAATAACAAGGTCTTGTTACATGGGATCAGATTCAGAGTGGACACGGGCATTAATCAGGAATAACAGTGAGGGAGCTGTCTCTTTTTAAACCTATGATGAAGCGACTCTCCCAGTTAAGGAATAAACATTTTCTAGTTCTTTTTAATCTGATTATTTCCCTTTATCCCAGGAGGTATCACCTTTGTCAAAATACATCCATCTCCTTAGAGAATGTCTTTCTCTCTGCATTTCTCTTTTGACTCAACACATAAATACATTTCTGCTTTAATCTATAGCAGTAATTTGGAGAGAATACGTACTACAAAATGATTTTTAAGGAAAAAAATACATACCCTTTCTTCTTCGTTCCTTTTGGTCTTCTTGGCAGAAGAATGTTCTTAAATGCTCCAATTCACCGGGTGAGTTTGGGCAAAAGGAGGAAAAAGGAGGTGCTAGAAGGAGGTCCTTTACAAATAAACCTTTGTCTGCCTTGTCTCTTGCCTAGGATTGACAGACTCACTGCTCCAGCCAGGACTGGGGGAGGAGGGGAGTGGAAGTGAGACAGGGCTGCAAGAACTGCCTCCTTTGGATTCTTCCAAACCAGGCAAGGATGAACTGAACAGCTTCTTTACAGAGGGAAATAACTAGTCTGAACAAGAACCTCAGGGAGGTTTGGTTTATTACTTCATCAAGGTTTATTACTCTTGGAGTAATAAAATATAAAACCTGAAGAATTTAAAAAGAACACAGAGAGAACAATTTAAGAGAACTATGTGCGTGTGTGTGTGTGTGTGTGTGTGTGTATGTGTGTGTGTGTGTGTGTGAGAGAGAGAGAGAGAGAGAGAGAGAGAGAGAGACTGACAGAGAGATGGGAATAGTGGGGAGAGTGGGGAGAGAGAGAGGAGAAGGAAGGGGGAAAAATGGCTAATGTGATTTAGGCAAATAGCTGAGCACCTCTTCGTCTTTTACAATTTCTTCATGTTTTTTCTAGATACCATCTAGATATCTTATAACATTTTGGTTGAAGATGTATTCCAACTCTCCAAGTCCTCACCAAGGAGTCATTACCAGTCAATGGAAAGTAAAAAAGAAAATGACTAAAAAAAAACCCTGTACCTCAAATAAAGGCACAAAAGGAATTTCAGTCTGTTTTTTGAGCACACTGCACTGGAATTGTAGCATCTGTTAACTCTCCTTTAATTGTTGGTTAATTTTTAAAACTCAATTTGGACTAGTGTTGCAGGAGTCGGAAAAATTATAATAGGGATAATCTAGAATGGAGGGAAGGGCATTCTGGGTTGTACAAAGGAAGGCATGACGGTGAAGGAGAGGGTAACAACTTTGGGGGTTACAAGTAGTTCAGTGTAGCTGGAAGTAGGGATGGCAGGGGAAAAGATTAGAGGACTAGAAAGAGGCAAGTTGATGAAGTACCTCATATGCTACACTGAACATTTTGTATTTTGTCCTGAAAGTGAACGGAAAGATGACAAAAAGTATTAAAAATGATAGCCCCTGACTGCAGTGTGGAATAAGAATGATGTGGGAGGAAGGAAGCTAGAAACAGAAGAGGGGCTCTTGCAGTAACCCAAAAGAGAAGATAGTTAGGAAGCAGAACTGAAAATATTTGGTAACCAATGAGGTTTTTATGTTTAGGGTAGAGGTAGTTGAGAGAAAAGGGAGACTTTATTAACTCTCAAAGACTTGGAGCCTTGGATGAATAATGCATTACTTATCTTGGAAAAAGAATACAAAGAGAAGAGCAGTTTGGGCTGGAGCAGAGGGGGAGATAGAAACGAGTTAGTGTATTTTTTTCCATTGAGTTAGACATGTTTTTATTTTTTTATTTTATTTTAATTCCAGTATAGTTAACATACAGTGTTAAATTAGTTTCAGGTACACAATGATTCAACACTTCCATACATCACCTTATCACACCTTATCACAACGAGTGCACTCCTTAATCCCCATCACCTATTTCCCCCACCCTCCCATCCACCTCCCCTCTGATAACCATCACTTTGTTCTCTAAGAATCTGTTTCTTGGTTTATCTCTCTCTCTCTTTCTCTCTCTCTCTCTCTCTCTCTCTTTTTTCCTTTGGTCATTTGTTTCGTTTCTTAAATTCCACATGTGAGTGAAATCATATAGTATTTGTCTTTCTCTGACTAACTTATTTCACTTAGCATTATACTCTCTAGCTCCATCCATGTTGTTGCAAATAGCCAGATTTCATTCTTTTTTATGGCTAAATAATATTCCTGTGTGTGTGTGTGTGTGTGTGTGTGTGTGTGTGTGTGTGGGTGGGTGTATGTGTACCACATCTTCTTTATTCATTCATCTATCAATGGACACTTGGGCTGCTTCCATATTTTGGCCCTTGTAAATAATGCTGCTATAAAGATGGGGGTGTATATACCCCTTTAAATTAGCATTTTTGTATTTTGAAGGTAAATACCCAGTAGTGCAATTACTGGATCATAGGGTGGTTCTATTTTTAACTTTTTAAGGAAACTCCATACTGGTGCATACAGTGACTGCACCAGTTTGCATTCCCACCAACAATTCAAGAGGGTTCCTTTTTCTCCACATGCTTGCCAGAACTTGTTATTTCTTCTGTTTTTGATTTTAACCATTCTGACAGGTATAAAGTGATATCTCACTGTAGTTTTGATAGTTTTGATTTACATTTCCCTGATGATGAGTGATGTTGAGCATCTTTTCCTTTGTCATTTAGCCATCTAGAGGTCTTCTTGAAGGAATATCTGTTCATGTCTTCTGCCCATTTTTAAATTGTATTATTTGTTTTTTGAGTGTTGAGTTGTATAAGTTCTTTATATATTTTAGATACTAACCCTTTATTGGATATGTCATTTGCAAATATCTTCTCCTACTCTGTAGGTTGCCATTTAGTTTTGTTGATTGTTTCCTTCACTGTGCAGGGGCATTTTATTTTGATGTAGTCTCAATAGTTTATTTTTGCTTTTATTTCCCTTGGCTTAATAGACATATCTAGAAAAATGCTTCTACAGCCAATGTCAGAAAAATCACTGCCTGTGTTCTCTTCTAGGATTTTTATGGTTTCAAGTCTTAATTTAGGTCTTTAATCCATTCTGAATTTGCTTTTGTGTATGGTGTAAGAAAATGGTTCAGTTTCATTATTTTGCATGTAGCTGACCAGTTTCCCACCATTTGTGGAAGAGACTGTCTTTTTTTCCATTGGATATTCTTTCCTGCTTTGTTGAAGATTAATTGACCATATGATTGTGGGTTTATTTCTGGGTTTTCTACTCTGTTTCACTGATCTAAGGATTTTTGTGCCAATACTATTTTTGTGCCAATACCATGCTGTTTTGATCACTACAGCTTTGTAATATAATGTGAGGTCCGGAATTGTGATACCTCCAGCTTTGCTTTTCCTTTTCAAAATTGCTTTGGCTATTGAAGGTCTTTTGTGGTTACACATAAATTTTAGGATTTTTTTGTTCTAGTTCTGTGAAAAATGCTGTTAGAATTTTGGTAGAGTTTGCATTAAGTGTGTAGATTGCTTTGGGTAGTATAGACATTTTAGCAATATTTGTTCTTCCAGTCCATGAGCAATGGAATATCTTTCCATTTCTTTGTGTCATCTTCAGTTTCTTCCATCAATGTTTTATAGTTATCAGAGTACAGATCTTTCACATCTTTAGTTAGCTTTATTCCTAGATATCTTACTATTTTGGGTGCAGTTTAAATGGGATTGTTTTCTTAATTTCTTTTTCTGCTACTTCAGAAATGACTTAGTTTATGAATGTTGAATTTGAGGAGTCCTAGATGCAGCTAGGAATGGTTAGTAAGCCCTTGGTTAAATGGACTTGGAGCTCAGAAAAAAGTATGGGCCAGACAATTAGAGTTTACCGATTAGTCAACAAAATATTGACTAAATAACTAATCAAGTTATTCAACTAAATGATAGTTGAAGCCATGGCTTTACCCGCTAAAAGTTGCCAAGTATTTTCTGTGTGCCAGGCACTTCACATGTCTGAAACTCATTTAGTCTCCTTATGAGCCCATGAAGTAGATACTGTTATTAGCCCCATTTTATAAATGCGGAAACATCAAAGATTTTAAGTAACCTGCCCCATATCTCACGCAGAGCCAGAAAATGGCAAGTCCCTTGCAATGTAGTTCTAGTGTCCATGCCCTTCACTATTGTGCTTCTCAGAATGGATTATAGAGTAAGAAGAAAATAGGGCTAATCAGAATCAGAATCGGAATCTTAGGGACCACTGGCATTTAAGGGATGACTAGAGAACAAGAAGCAGTGGAAAAATCAGGAGAGTATTATCATGGAAGTCAAAGAAAGGCATGTCAAGAAGAATGGAGGTAAGTGAAAGGCCCCTGTTGACAGCTGTTTGAGGGAAGCCATACATGCACACCCTGATATGGAGGTTTGTAGAGCAAAGTGTAGAGAAAAGCAACAAGACCCGGAGCAGTTGTCAGTCCTAAGAGAGATCAAATCTCTGGTCTCCGTTTTATTGAAGCTGGAGCAAAAGGTATGGAATTCAAGAAAAGAGATGAGAGGCATATGTGCAATTAACTACATATATTCTTTGTATATTTATAAATGTGTTTCCTATGATACTGGCTAAAAAAATGCCACAGATAGGGTTAGTTTATGTGTATGACTTAAAAGTATAGACATATGTGCATTGGAAGAGGACAATGGAAGCTATACAGCCTTCACTCCATCTTGTGAGCTATCCATCTTGTTTACCCCAGGTCAATCAATCTAGACCAGAAGTATGGTGCCAACAACAAATTGATTTTCTTGTAGATGAATTCTCTCTTTTCCTCTTTATTTTACGGTCATTTTCCTGTGTGTTGATTCTTTTTTAAAATGTCTTTTATTGCACTGCTCATTTTGTTTCCTTGCATTTAATTGACTTTTACTTTGGGATTCAAATCTGAAGCCACTGTTTGTCTTCTTATATATGGAGACTTAAGACATCTTGTTTGTTTTGTTTTCTCTCCTGACAGCCGGTTACTTAGACCTCATCAAACCCTGGTTTATGTTGCTCTGGAGGCCATCTCTCTCTTCGAGACAGTCTCTGGAGTCTCCCAAAATAAACCTCTTATGTGTGGTAGGTGAGGACATTTAAATATACTGCCCATTTTCTAGAAAATACTCCCTGCTATATTTTTATGTGATAGCATATGTGTGTGTATGTGTATGTGTGTGTGCGATTTATATAGGTATATCTTATCAATCTAATGTCCAATCAGATTTGTTACAAATAGAAAAGCCCCACAAATTAGTGACATAGTCAACTCATGAGTAGAGAAAAGTTTGATATAGAACTTAAGCAATTTTGTTAAAAGTATTGGTATTAAATTTAAAAAGCAAGCTGATTAGCATTTTATAAACAAACAAACAGTAACAACAACGACAAAATCCTTCCCATCATTTGGAGTTTCGGGAGATGTCTTAGATATAAATAATTTTAGGCATCAGATATCTAAAGCTTATGAAAAACTGGAAACCCACATAAGCGCTTCCTCTGATTTCTGGGATCTCTGGGAACTCATGCATATGCCCTGATTTAGAATCTGCTGCTCCACTGTTCCATAATTGACCCCTTTCTCTCATCTCCCTCAGGCTTACATCCTTCTGGAGTCACTGAGGGTGGCAGTGTGGGGAAAAGCAGCATCTGGTTTTAACCTTCACAGTTTCCTCCCAAGAGGGAAACAGGACCTGTTTTATGTGAGTATCCTTGACAAAAGGAGTTTCAGAATAATCATGCTCATTGTAAACTAATTTGCAGTCTGTCTGTTGCAGTACTAATGAGCCACAGATAAAATTACTTTCTCAAATCCCTTTAAAGTCTTCAATCAGTTAAAAAGAAACAATTAACCTGTTTTATTAACTTTTTTGAACTTGATAAAAGAGTATTCTTTTTTATTAAAACTATTTAAAGTTTCCCTTAAGATGTCCTCTGAAGTTGGACCGTTTGTGCTTAGAATGGTTTTTGCAGCTGGGTTGAACAAGATAACCTCTATTACTTAGACGTAGCTTTCTGCCACTGACGTGGAACTTATGAGAACAGACCCCACTGAGTAGTCTCAAGTGAGGCCCCGGAGGAGGCAGCAGAAGTACCAAGGAGCTGTTGAGTAAAGTGTTGAGCTGATGCCATTACAACTACAGGAACAGCACTGCTTCCAAGAGGCATTCCTATGGGGGTGCAATTTCAAAGGGCTGATGTACTTGGCAGCTGCTAGGATTCCCACACAGGCAGCCGTGGCTAGAATGGGAATTGGAGGCAGAGACTTCTTGCTCAGAGACTCTTAGTCAGAATAGCAAACACAAGACCTCTTTTACCTGGGCATGGAGAGGGGGGCACCATCCCCGCTGGGTGGGCTGGGCTTTTGCTCAGCGTTTATACACAGAGGTTTTGAGTAATGTGATCTTTAAATATGATAAAAATATGATAACATATGAGCACCTTGAATGATGTGATCTTTAAATATAATATTAAGTATGCTTTAAAAATGAACATCAGGGGAGGAGTGTATCAGGAAAAACTATCCACTTTTAAGGAGCCATGGAATATTTAGAACGAATGATAATATTAACATTAAAAAAAAAAAACAAAAAAACGTTGGCAGGAAAAGAGGCCAAGAAGGAAGGGAACTTGAAAATAACCCCTTTAGTTTCCTAGCAGTCTAAAAGAGGCACTGGGCTGACAGTAAATAGAATCATAGCCCAATTCCCAACAACAATTCTGTGGTTTGTTAGAAACAACCCACTTATTATACCTAGAAAAAACGACCGATTAAGTGTGCCAGCGTGTGTTCTCTTGTAGACCCTGAGTTATTGCCCTAAGCCTCCCACAGTTATTTCACCGCTACAAGCATCTGGTAGGTTGGTAATGATAACAATAATAGTAATGATATTAGGAATAATAATGTCATTGCCAAAGTGTGTTAAACACTCTAGAAATGTTGGTTTCTTTAACCTAAGCAACATTCTTTTATGAGGTAATTTTTCAGATGAGGGAACTGAACCTTAAAAAGATGAAGTAAGTTGGCCAAGATCATGCTCACAGCTGGCGAGAAGTGGAGCAGAAACTGGAGAGCAAGACAAAACTAGGCTCTTAACTTATTGCTTTCATAAATAGTGAAAGGAGTAGAATGAGAGATCGGAGATCTGACTACCGTTCAAAAAGGTCGTAGCCCATGATTTGAGTGTAAATGGACCACATGTATGCTCTCGTAAGACTCCTAAGAGCCATCGTTCTCTTTAAGGTGTCTCCTCCGTCTATTTAATGTTAATACTTGGCTTGCAACAATTCTTCCTTGGATACCTAGAAACTTAAATCAGCTAAACAGAGTTTTCAACAAAGTCAGATATGGAAAATGGCCAAAATGTCATTCCTTTGGATAGAGTTTCTAAGTAATTATAGTTCTAGGAGTAAAAATTATGATACCAGACACTCAGTAAATATTTGTTAAATGAATGAATGGGTTAATAAATAAATTGAAAAGGGGCGCCTGGGTGGCTTAGTAGGTTGAGCATCTGACTTCGGCCCAGGTCATGATCTCGTGGTCCATAAGTTCAAGCCTCATGTCAGGCTCTGTGCTGACAGCTCAGAGCCTGGAGCCTGCTTCAGATTCTGTGTCTCCTTCTCTCTCTTCCCCTCCCCCTCTCGCACTCTGACTCTCTGTCTCACACACATAAATAAACATCAAAAAAATTTTTTTAAATAAATAAATTGAATGGACACAACACTTGGGTAGAGGGTAGGTTTTTGGAAATTATTCACCATTCAGTAATTACTTATCATCTGTCACATACTATGACTAATGTTATAGTGTCCCTGAGAACGAAGTTCAGCAGCTAGCCACCACTGTTGTCTCAAGGACTTCTCCAAAGTGCAGGCTATTAAGTTCTACTATACATCCTCAGTTTTCCCCCTTGTAAATTAAAGGGTTTAATTGGTAATTTTTATGGTTCCTTCTATTTCCCACTTTCTATAATTGTATGATTCTCAATTTTATTTTAATAAACTTAAAATTTTAGAATAGTTTTTACACCCAGTATTCTCTATTATTTCACATCTCAGATTATTGTGGTGCATTTGTTACAGTTAGTCAATATTGATACATTACTACTAACTAAAATCCATACTTTATTCTTTTTTTTTTTTTTTTTAAGTTTGTCCCTAATATCCTTTTCTAGAATCTTCTCCAGGACACCACATTACATGACATCTCCTTAGGCTTCTCTTGGCTGTGACAGCTACTTAGACTTTCCTTGTTTCTGAGGATCTTGACAAAAAAACATTTTTTTTTAAGTAATCTCTACACCCAGTGTGGGGCTTGAATTCATGACCCTGAGATTAAAGGTCACATGCTTTCCAACAGCCAGCCAAAGTACCCTGATCTTGACAAGTTTTGAAGAGTTTTGGTTGGTTTTATAGATGTCCCTCAATTGAGATTTGTCTAGTATTTATCATATTATTAAACTTGGGTTGTATGTTTCAGGGAAGAAGACCATAGAGTTAAAGCGCTGTTTTCATCACATCATATGAAAGGTACATACTATGAATGTGACTTATCAGTGTTGATAGTAGCCTTAGTCAGCTGGCTGAGGTAGTGTTTGCCAGGTTTCTGCACTGTGAAGTTGTTCTTTTTCTCTCTCTCTCCATACTGCACTCTTTGGAAGGAAGTCACTATGCTCAGTCTACACTGAAGGAGTGGGGGAGTTATATTCCATCTTCTTGAGGACAGAGTATCTACATACATTTTTTGGGATTCTTCTGCACATGAGATTTATCTTTATTTATTTATTTGTATCGGTATGAACTCATGGCTCTTTACTTTATCCTTTGGATTATAATCCAATATTACTTTTAAAGTTTTTTGTTGTTCTAATAGCTCTAGCTTTGGCCACTGGGAGCTCTTTCGGCTGTATCCTGTGTCCTTTTGGTATACACCCTCAGCAAGTGTTTTCTCAGTCGGCATGCATTAAGATTCAGTTTTTGTGTTGTAAGGTTTATGGGTTTTGATGAACGCATAGCATCATGTATTCACTATTACATTATGATATAGAGTAGTCTCACTGCCCTAAAATATCTCCTGTGCCTCATTTACTCGGTCTTCCCCTGCCTGGAACTCCTGGAAACCATTGATCTTTTCACCATTTCTATAGTTTCACCTTCTCCGGGCTGTCATATCATTGGAACCATATATTATGTAGCCTCTATAAACTGGATTCTCTCACTTAGCAATATGTATTTAAAAGTCATATTCATATTTTTATGGTTTGATGGTGTATTGCTTTTTATCACTGAATCGTATTCCATTATATAGATATGCCACAGTTCATTTATCCTTTCGCTTGTTAAAGGACATCTTAGTTGCTTATAGTTTTTGCAATCATGAATAAAGATGCTATATACATTTGTTTTTTTTTTTTAATTTTTTTTTCAACGTTTTATTTATTTTTGGGACAGAGAGAGACAGAGCGTGAACGGGGGAGGGGCAGAGAGAGGGAGACACAGAATCGGAAACAGGCTCCAGGCTCTGAGCCATCAGCCCAGAGTCTGACGCGGGGCTCGAACTCACGGACCGCGAGATCGTGACCTGGCTGAAGTCGGACGCTTAACCGACTGCGCCACCCAGGCGCCCCATGATGCTATATACATTTGTGTGCAGGTTTTGTTTGGACATAAATTTTGAAACAAGTTAATATCTTTTTAACATTCATTTTTCAGTTTGTAATTGTTGGTTTGTAATCATCTAGCTTTTATATGGCTTCTCACATATAGCTGTTTTAAAAATAATGAACAGTTTCACATAATAAATCTGTTCAGAATCAGGTACCATCTTTTATAAAGAACAATAAACCCATTAATATTTTATGGAATAAAGGGAACTTTAAATATAGGGCACTTTAGAAATATTTACATTTAATGTTTTTTGAAATATGAGCAGACCTGTGGTCTGACAAGGCCATTTCTTTCATATCACAAACGGGGACATTTATAGGTGTTAAATTAACTGCAAAATTGTTCCTTTATTGCTCCCTCACTAATAAAACATGTTAAAAATTACATGTTTGGAAATCCAAATACAAGGATTTGTAAGTTGAAGTAATAAATATAGCACTATATTAGATAACTAAAACCAGCTTCCTTTATGTGAATACATATCAGATAGGACACATGAAATGCCAAGCAATAACAAGCAATGGAAATATTCTCCCTAGATATTTCATCTCTAAACGCATGAATGTGTTACGTATAGTATAATCCTATTAAAACATAACTCGTTATTCCATAAGATATGGCTATATATTAGAGTGGGAGGCAAATATATTCACTGAAAGTCTAAAACAGGGGCGCCTGGGTGGCGCAGTCGGTTAAGCGTCCGACTTCAGCCAGGTCACAATCTCGCGCTCCGTGAGTTCGAGCCCCGTGTCAGGCTCTGGGCTGATGGCTCAGAGCCTGGAGCCTGTTTCCGATTCTGTGTCTTCCTCTCTCTCTGCCCCTCCCCTGTTCATGCTCTGTCTCTCTCTGTCCCAAAAATAAATAAACTTTGAAAAAAAAAAATTAAAAAAAAAAAAAAAGAAAGTCTAAAACATGGTAACAATTCTACAAGGAAGGAAGGAAGGAAGGAAGAAAAGAAAGAAAGAAAGAAGAAAAGAAAGAAGAAAAGAAAAAAAGTCTTTCTATAACACTGTCTTTTATCAAATTGCAAGTTAGTCTTTGTCTTTAATACTAGTATTCAAAGAGAGTTCCTTCTTTGGGGATGAATTAACAAAAAATTGCCCCCACATTGTTACCACCTTATAGAATTTTCACTATATTTTCCCACAGTATCCAAGTGACTTGTGCTGACTGGCCCAGCCAAGCTGAAGTATAAAATATCCTGGCATCAAGAAAGCTTTAACATTGAATGTTGTATTTTATTTTATGTCTTGAGTTAATTGACGTCAAATATTTGAAAAACTGGAAAAGATCAAGTACTAGTGAGAATGAGGGGCTTAAGAATATACTGGTTTGGGGCACCTGGGTAGCTCAGTCCATTATTAAGCTTCCAACTTCAGCTCAGGTCATGATCTCACAGTTTGTGAGTTTGAGCCTCACGTCAGGCTCTGTGCTGACAGCTCAGAGCCTGGAGCCTGCTTCAGATTCTGTGTCTCCTTCTCTCTGCCCCTCCCCTGCTTGTGTTCTCTCTCTCTCTCTCTCTCTCTCTCTCTCTCTCTCTCTCCCTCTCTCTCTCTCTCTCTCTCTCTCTCTCTCCCTGTCTCTCAAAAATAAATAAACATTAAAAAAGGAATATATTGGTTCAATATATTTCTCCTCTCCATAGGAATTATGGTCTTTTTAGTATCAGAAAATTAGTGAGTCTAAAGGCATGTTGGCAAATGCTGGCATTCCCTGACCAAAGGTTCTGAGATTTTTCTGTTAGGAACTTGACTCACTGAGAGATGAGGACTGGTTTACCAAGAAGCCTGGAGGATTTTAGGGCTTTAGTTCAGTGGAAGAAATTCAGAAGAGAATTTTTGGGAATCAGATTCTCTCTGAAGCAGAACATACCTTATGATGCATTGCTTGGGGGCTTCTGTAGATACACTAGCCCCCATTACTACTACTACTACTATTATTATTATTATTATTATTATTATTATTACTATTATTTTAGAGAGAGAGCATGAGTGGGGGAGAGGGGCAGAGGGAAAGAGAGAGAGAATCTTAAGCAAGGTCCATGCCCAGTGCAGAGCACAACATGAGGCTCGATCCCACGACCCTGAGATCATGAACTGAGCTGAAGTCAAGAGCCGCATGCTTAACTGACTGAGCCACACAGGTACTTCGCACCTTTTAATGACAAAAAATAAAACAAGGAAAATCCTTCTCTTTCTCTCCCCCATGTAACAGGGGGCCCTTCAGATCCTTAGTGCCTCCATATCCTAGAATCTTTTTCTATCCTTTATTCCCATGAAACTTTATAAATGATATGCTCTATATACTCCCATGTTTTAGCTACCTCTCAAATAAGGACAAACTATAATCAATAATTTTTAAGGGTTCCAACTTTCCAGAAACATTCATAGTGATTTGAAACTTTGTTTGTTTATCTGGAGAAGTGGCAAGATAGAACAAGACATGTACTCCCTGGATCTTCTTTATAGTTCCCTGAATAATCTTAATTATGCCAACATGAAGTGAGTTGATATACATGTCTCTGGGGAAAGGAAATTTACAAAGATTGTTCTTCCCACTTTCCCCGTGATATGCCAAATTAAACTTACCTAGGGCCAAAGATCCTCCAGAAAGAAAGGGATCAAAACCCTATCCCCTACCTTTTGGAGATTAGAGCTTTCTGAGGGGCTGAGAAAGCCCTAACAGAGATCCCATGGCAAGAGAACACATTGAAGTTTCCTCAAGAAGAAAGAGGGAGTCTGGCATAGTGACTTAGGCTCAACACCAGGGCCTAGAGGTTTGTAGGGACAGTGTATTTAGGGACAGCATGTTTAGATACAGTGTGTAGCTGTGGTTAGAAACCCAATTATACCTGGCCACTTTGGCAAAGCTGTCGGGTCTAGAGAACAGTGGCTGATTATATGAGTATAAAGCCAATAAGCTGTCATCTCGCGAACCCACGTCCTCAGTGCTACCCTGATGCCTCTATAGGGTTCTTCAGCTTAAAGGACACCCTTATAGCAAGCCAGGGGCTCATTAGAAACTTAGGAACCGGTTTTCAACAATAACACCCCGTAGGAGTGATTAAAATCAGAACTTTAAGTGGACTGATTAGTTCTTTCCACACGGAACGTTGAAACGATACTGCTCCCTTTGGACTAAGTAACTTCTCAGGGTTCCTGGACAAGTTGAAGAATGGTGAGTCCTTGAGAGCGAGAGATACCGAATTACCTACAGTCTGGAGGAATGGGGGTTTAAGCAAGTAATTAGAAAAAGAAGATGCCCAGGAACCCTCTTGCGCTATTGGTGGGAATGCAAATTGGTGCAGCCACTCTGGAAAACAGTGGAGGTTCCTCAAAAAATTAAAAATAGACCTACCCTATGACCCAGCAATAGCAGTGATAGGAGTTTACCCAAGGGATACAGGAGTACTGATGCATAGGGGCACTTGTACCCCAATGTTTATAGTAGCACTCTCAACAATAGCCAAATTATGGAAAGAGCCTAAATGTCCATCAACTGATGAATGGATAAAGAAATTGTGGTTAATATACACAATGGAGTACTACGTGGCAATGAGAAAGAATGAAATATGGCTCTTTGTAGCAACGTGGATGGAACTGGAGAGTGTGATGCTAAGTGAAATAAGCCATACAGAGAAAGACAGATACCATATGTGTTCACTCTTATGTAGATCCTGAGAAACTTAACAGAAACCCATGGGGGATGGGAAGGAAAAAAAAAAAAAAAGAGGTTAGAGTGGGAGAGAGCCAAAGCATAAGAGACTCTTAAAGACTGAGAACAAACTGAGGGTTGATGGTGGGTGGGAGGGAGGGGAGAGTGGGTGATGGGTATTGAGGAGGGCACCTTTAGGGATGAGCACTGGGTGTTGTATGGAAACCAGTTTGACAATAAATTTCATATATTGGAAAAAAAATTCCATGGGAAAAAAAAAAGAAGATGCCCAAATTTGGAATCCAAACTGGTGGAGGTCATACAGATTATATTTTGTTAGTTTATTGCGAATCTCCAAAAGATGAAGTGTTTGCCAAATTTATTTAACCACCAAACATTTTTTCCCCTAAACTAGGCACCTCGAGGGACTAGATTCCAAGGAACACTTGTTGGAAAATGCTGCTCGAATGGTAGAATTTTCTCTACTAAATCATGACAAAGGAGCAGGAAATGGCACCCACTCATATAATCGCTTAACAGTTCTGTGGTGTCAATGACAATATTCTAGTAACTCTAATTCAAGGAGAGCAGAGTGCACAGGGAGAGGGTGCTGAAATCATATTCACAGCTTTCTCCTTGACTCCATCTATCCTTTGCCTTTGAATAATGATCACCACCTGCAATCACTTGTTGGCTCCATGAGTAAGGATTTTCAACTTACTGTGTTAAGTATCCTCAGTGCCTAGAACTTTGTTTGGCACCATGTAGGTTTTCAATAATTTGTTCAGCTATTTGTTGAATGAATGAACTTCTGGCTTTCACTAGCAAATTTACTGAAAATTTAAATAGACTTTTTCTTTTTTCTTTTTTTCTTTTTCTTTTTTCTCTTTTGCATAGCTTACACCTTGCGGCTGCAGAATAGATCCTTCTAAAAATTCAGGAAGTATGAGAATAGTAATGACTGGGAAATCTTGACTAGGTTCAGTAGGCCCAATTCTCTAAAACAAATTGAAAATAACATTTTATTTCTAAATCAAGTGAAATCCATATTTACCCAAGTCAAACCAACCTGGGATTGGGGCAAGGGTCCAATGAAGCCATTGGACCAGTTGAATCACTATTGCCCCAAGTCCACATTGCCCAATCAATCTAAGGATGATATGTAACATATTTAACAACTGTAAGTCTTATAAATAAACTTAATTTAACTCAATAAATCAGTATATAAGTAAACATATTTAAAAATTACCCCAATTAAAAAAAAATTACCCTAATTACCACAATGTGCATAATGACATTGTTTTATGTCTTGACTATTGTGAATACTGCTGCTATAAATATGGGGATGCAGATATCTCTTTGCCATTCTGTTTTCATTCCCTTGCCATATATGCCCAGAAATGGAATGGCTGAATCATATGGTAGTCCTATTTTTATGGAACTAAAAATAGAACTTTGCCCATTTTTTAAAATTGGATTATTTATCTTTTGTTTGTTTTGTTTTGCTATTGAGTTGTATGAGTTCTTTATATATTTTAGATATTAACCCCTTAGCAAATATATGATTTACAAATGCTTTTTGTCTTACTCTGTAGGTTGTTAATCATTTGTTGTGCAGCCTGTGGATTTTTTTTTTAATTTTTTTTTCAACATTTATTTATTTTTGGGGGGACAGAGAGAGACAGAGCATGAACGGGGGAGGGGCAGAGAGAGAGGGAGTCACAGAATCGGAAACAGGCTCCAGGCTCTGAGCCATCAGCCCAGAGCCCGACGCAGGGCTCGAACTCACGGACCACGAGATCGTGACCTGGCTGAAGTCGGACGCTTAACCGACTGCGCCACCCAGGCGCCCCAAGCCTGTGGATTTTGACACTCTTTTTGTCCTGGGTAAATTTTCCCCCAATAGCTTCAGAGCTTAAGAAGAGATCTTTGATTCTCAGTAGTTTAGGAGAATTGTTCTCAACATGGCTGTGCATCAGAAGCAGCCAGTTGTGTGAGACCAAGGCACGAAGACCGAAAACTCCATAGGTCAATTGGATCTGCATCCAAGGTTGGGAACCCTTAGCTTAGGGGTCTGTTTTGGCTCCAAAGCAAATACTCACTCTTCCCCTCCATTTATTAGGCCCACTGCCAGATGTACCCTCATGCCTCAACAGGATTAATTCTTAGGAAATTCATAAACAGTTCGGCTGTTACTTTGGGATTCCTGCCACTCTGTGAACCACTCCTATGAACAGTGATGCACAATTTCCTTTAAGTTAATTCCATAAGTTGCATTTCAAAAAAAAAAAAAAAAAAAAAAAGAAAGAAACAACCTGTGACATCACAAGGAAACCACTTTTAGTTGCTCCATTTCCTGGAGCCTACAGCTGGCAAAATGCCTGGGACAAGATGTATTCAATTCAAGTCAAAGCAGAGCTGTGTTAGGAGAAACAGATGGCCCACCTAAGGTGAAAAAATTACCTTCTCGGGGGAAAAGGCAGGGTGGTTTATTCATCTCTTCCTCTAGGAAGGCGGGAATGTGCGCAGGCAAAATAAACAAAACACATTACAAACACATTGCACAGATGAACACAATAAATGGTGCTGAACAAGACTATGGGAGGCATCTTCCTGCCTCCAGCCAGGCTGTAGGAGCTTGTCACATGTACATCAAAGTGCCCCCAAAACCTGAAAATCGTTCTGTCAGAGGAAGTAATAAGAACCAACACATAATTGAGGAGACAGACCATCAGTGACCCTCCTTAAGAGCCGGCGATGGAAGACTGAAAAGACAGGAGAGTCCAGATGAGCCAGATACAGGTTCAGGCAAATAGCTGAACAGAAAACAAAGCAGTGGGAATTGGCTTGTGCTCCATTTGAGGAAAACCGGGATTGACGAGGCTAGAGGGGTGGTAGGTAGATCATCTGCATTTATTTAGAAAAGGGGAGACGAGGCAGTGAAAATTTGTTGCCCATCATTTCACATTTTCCAGGAGAGAGAGACACTTTTCCTGGAGGCTGCCAGTGTTCAGATCACCTGGAAAGCACATTCCCCTCAGAAGGCTTTTCTAATACCCAGATGAAACACTCCTTAAGTTTATCCAACTCATTTGTTGGATATCCAACTAGTTTAGAAATGTGTGTTCAACAAGTAACATTCTGATTATGAATTTGGTCTCTCTGCCCTTAATAATGGGGAGGATTGAGGCAAGAAGTTTGGAGGTCACTGGAGAGATGTATTATATACCTGTTACAAAGAAAGAAATTTGTGTTTTATTTGATATGTCAATCTTTTGAGGGTTTGGTTAGCATAAGTAAGTTCTGCAACCTAATTTCCTAGAACTGCAGACAAAATCCACTCTTTGGACCTGCAGAGCTGAGTATGAGACCCCAGGACACTGTGACCACTCCCCCATATTGCCATCACGTAGGCTTCACTCATGAAGCCTTAAGCCGCCTTCCTGAACATCTGTGCCTCTCTCTCTATTCAACACAAACCATCCCCAAAAGTTATCTCCTTACTTCTTTAAAACCAGCAGAGGATAATTCTAAATTATGTTCTCTGTGATGCATTCTAGTGTCTCACAGCCCTGAACCTTAGGAAACAAGTCACATTATCTGTGACCATGTAGTTTCACTGAATACACTGTAACTATATAGTTTCACCAAGTAGCAAACTTACAGCTTCTTGTGGGTCTTGCTGTTCGTTCTCTTCATCTCAAGAGGGTGCGCCATGGTAAGGCTGCATGATCATGTACTGAAGGTCTTTCAACAAGGGGTGAGAAAGGAAAGACTACACTATCAAACACTGTTCCTACCCGGACCCCCTCATGTGATCAAATACAAGGGACAAAGTAATTTGAAAGGGAAGGTAATTGGGTCAAATGAAGAGAACGTAGAGTGTTCTCATCCAAAAGCGCAGAACTAGAAGGGTACTTCTTTCTGTCAGCTGTGCTCACAGTAGCCATGGGAGAGTGTGGAGCTTTGCCCATTTCTTTCTATCAAAGAGAGTATATGCTTCTATGACTTGCCCGACATTGTTATCTCTGACTCTTATAAAGCTGGAGCACCAACCCTTCAAGTACTCTTGCTTGGTTGTCTCTCTCTTAGGCAGTAGATCGTTGACCCTGTGCACCCCCTTGGTGGTTACTGCACACTTGTTTGCTGTAGGGCATTTGTCCATTGGTCTTTTGGTGATGAATAACTTTTGCCTGTCTCCAAAATGAGATGGAAGCAGCAATGACCCAACTCTGGAAAATATCTGTTAGTCTTACATCCCAGAAATTGTCCTGTACCCCTTGAAAAGAGCAGACTGTCTTCCCTTTCAATGCAAAATAGAAATATTAATGTTGCACATTAATTTCTTTTTCTTCCCTATTGGAGAGTCGGCTGAAGGACTAATAATGACGACTATTGTAAAAATTCTCTCAAAATATTCATTTCATAAATAGGGTAAGAGATACATTCACTGAAACTGAGATTTAAAGGGTTCTGTGAGGTGACAAAATGGGGTTTGCAATTCAGGATGTTTATTGCTCTCAGGGGCTATGGCTAGTCCCTTATGAAGCAAAGTTTCAGTTGGGTAGAGATTGAGTAATTAGAACACAGATGCATTGTGTAACTCCTTCTTCCTCTTTATTTACTGTGGACCAGTGAATATTTTAAGTCTCGAGCTCTAGGCCAACTCAATAGATTTAATTTTTTGGTATCTTGTATCACGAGAGCTCAGCACTTCTTATACAAAGTGGCTACAGATTACGAAGGCCATTAGATGTCTCTGTACTGATATTGCATTCATCTGACAGAATTCACATAAGAAGATCCTAACAGCTTTGTCTTTAAAGGGAAAGAGAATGGACATTTACTGATTATTGACTCTGTAGCCACAATACCTTTATTGACAAATCTCTGAGATTGATACTGTTTCTCCTATGTTATGAATGGGATTGAGACTCAGAGATAGTACTGTCGTCCTGGACTTTAGGATTTAAACCCAGTCTCTCTAACCCCCAAACCACTGCTCTTTTCTACACCATGCTGCCATATTAACATACAAGAAGCTAGAGAATTGCCACAGGGTTTGCTCTTTCTTCTTTGTTGGATTTTACTGCCCCATTTTTTTTTTCCATTTTGTTTTTGGTGTATTAAAGTACATACAACATACAATTTACCACCTTAACCATTTTTAAGGGTACAGTTCAGCGATATTAAATATATTCTTAAAGCGCAACCATCTCCACCATCCATCTTCATAACTTTTTTCATCTTCTAAAACTGAAACTTTATATCCATTAAACAGTAACTGTGGGAGGTTCCCCCCCAGTCCTTGGCAACCATGATTGTACTTTCTATTTCTATGAATTTGGCCAATCTAAGTACCTCATATAAGTCAAATCATACACTATTTGCCTTTTTGTGACTGTCTTATTTTAGCATATCTTCAAGGTTGATGCATGTTGTAGCATATTGTAGAATTTCCTTCATTTTTTAAAATGTTTATTTATTTTTGAGAGAGAGAGAGAACACAAGCGGGAGAGGGGCAGAGAGAGAGAAGGAGAGAGAGAATCTCAAGCAGGCAATGTAGAACCTGACGTGGGGCTCAATCTCACAAACTGTGAGGTCACGACCTGAGCTGAAACAAGAGCCGGATGCTTAACCAACTGAACCACCCAGGCGCCCAAAATTTCCTTCATTTTTTTTTTTTTGTAATTTTTTTTTTAACGTTTATTTATTTTTGGGACAGAGAGAGACAGAGCATGAACGGGGCAGGGGCAGAGAGAGAGGAAGACACAGAATCGGAAACAGGCTCCAGGCTCTGAGCCATCAGCCCAGAGCCTGACGCGGGGCTGGAACTCACGGACCGCGAGATCGTGACCTGGCTGAAGTCGGACGCTTAACCGACTGCGCCACCCAGGCGCCCCTCATTTTTTAAAGCTGAATAATACTCCATGTATATGTGGATCACGTTTCGCTTGTCCATTCATTTGTCGATGGACTCTTTGTTTTATCCATTGTGAGTAATGCTGCTGTGAACATGGGTATAAAATATTTCTTTGAGACCCTGCTTTCAATTCTCTTAGGTATATACCTGAAAGTAGAATCGCTGGGTCGTATGATAATTCTACACTTAATTTTTTGAGGAAACTCTATACTGTTTACCAGAATGGCTGTCCCATCTCATATTCCCACCAACAGAGCACAGAGGTTTCAATTTCTCTACATCCTCACCAACAGTTTTTTTTTTCTTCCATCATAGTCACCTTAATGGGTATGAGGTGGTATTTCACTGTAGTTTTGATTTGCATTTCCCTAATGATTAGTGATGTTGAATATCTTTTCATGTGCTTATTGACCATTTGTATATCTTTGGAGAAATGTCTATTCAAGTCCTCTGCCAATTTTTGATTGGGTTGTTTTCTATGTTGTTGAGTTTTAGGAGTTCTCTATAGGTTCTGGACATTAATGCAGATATAATCAGATATATGATTTGCAAATATTTTCTCCCATTCTGTGAGTTGCCTTTTTACTCTGTTGATGGTATCTTTTGATGCACAAAACTGTTTAGGTTTCATGAAGCCCAGTATGGTATCACTTTTAAGAAATCATTGCCAAATCTAATACTGTGAAGCTTTCGACTGTTTTCTTCACAGAGTTGTATTGTTTTAGGTCTTCCATTTAGGTCTTTAATCCATTTTGAGTTAATTTTTATATTTAGTGTTAGGTAGTGATCCAACTTCATTCTTTTGCATGTGGTTATTCAGTTTTCCCAGCACCATTTGTTGAAAAGTCTGTCTTTTTCCATTGAATGGTCTCGGCACCCTTATCAAAAATCAATTGACCACATGTGCAAGGTTTTTTCTGGCTTCTTTATTCTATTCCATTGGCATATATGTCTGTCTTCCTGATAGTACCATACTGTTTTGATTACTGTAGCTTTGTCATAAGTTTTGAATTCAGGAAGTGTGAGTCCTCCAGTTTTGTTCTTCTTTTTCAAGATTGTTTTGGCTATTTGAGGTCTCTTGAGGTTCTATCTGAATTTTGGAATGGGTTTTTCTATTTCTGCAAAAAAAAAAAAATGTCATTGAGATTTTGATAGGAATCACATTTAATCCGTAGATTGCTTTGGGTAGTATTGATATTTTAACAATATTAGGTCTTCCAATCCATGAATATGGAATGTGTTTCTATTTATTTGTTTTCTTTAGTTTCTTTCAACAATATTTTATATTTTTCATTGTACAAGACTTCCCCTTCCTTGTTTAACTTAATTCCAAAGTATTTTATTCCTTTTCATGCTATTATAAGGACAATTGTTTTGTAATATCCTGTTTGGTTATTCACTGCTAGTGTATAGAACTGCAACTAATTTTAGTGTGTTGTCTTTGTATCCTGCTATTTTGCTGAGGTTATGCATTCTAATAGTTTTTTTCTTTGTGTGTGTGTGTGTGTGTGTGTGTGTGTGTGTGTGTGTGTGTGTAAACGTTAGTTTTCTACATATAAGATCATGTCAGAGGTAATTTTACTTCTCTTCCAATTTGGATGCTTTTTATTTATTTTTCTTGCCTAATCTCTGACTAGAACTTTAAGTATTATGTAGAGTAGAGGTAGTGAAACCAGGTATCCCTGCCTTTTTCTTGATCTTAGAGGAAAAGCTTTCAGTCTTTCATCATTGAGTATAATGTTTGCCTTGGGTTTTTCATATATGGTTTTTAATGTGGTGAGGTATTTTCTTTCTATTTCTAGTTGTTTTGTTTTGTTTTGTTTTGCTTTGTTTCTGGTGTTTTTACCATGAAAGGGTGTTAAATTTTTGTCAGGTACTTTTTTTGCCTCAATTGAGATGATCATGTTTCCCCCTTTATTTTGTTAATGTAATGTATTACACTGATTGTTTTTTTGTATGTTAAATAATCCTTGCATTCCAGGAATAAATCCCCTTAGTCATGATGCATAATGCTGTTAGTAAACTGGTGAATTCGATTTGCTAGTGTTTTGTTGAGGATTTTTTGCATCAGCGTTCACAAGGGATATTAGTTCATAATTTTCTTTTAGTGTCTTTGTCTGATTTTGGTATGAGGATAATTCTGGCTTTATAGAATGAGTTAAAAAGTGTTTCCTTGTCTTCAATTTTTTGAAAAACTTTAAGACAGATTGGTATTAGTTCTTTAAATGTTTGGTAGAGTTTACCAGTAATGCAATTGAATCCAGGACTTCTGTTTGTCAGGAGATTCTTTTATTGATAATTCAATCTCTTTGCTAGTTATAGGTCTATTCACGTTTTCTATTTCTTTGTGACTTAGTCTTGGTTGGTTTTGCGTTTCCAGGAAATTGTCCATTTCATCTAGGTTATCCAATATATTGGCATATAATTGTTCACAGTACTCTCATATCCTTTTATTTCTGTGGAATCAGTAGTAATGTCTCCATTTTCACTTCTGACTTCAGTAATTTGATTCTTCTTTCTTTTTTTCTTAGTCCAAGTAACTGGAAGTTTGTCAATTTTGTTGATCTTTTTGAAGAACCAACTTTTGATTTTCTTTTTGAAGAATCAACTTTATTGATTTTCTCTATTTGTTTATCCCTGCTCTAATCTTTATTATTTTCTTGCTTCTGCTAGCTTTCAATTTAGTTTTTTCTTCTTTTTCTAGTTCCTTAAGTTATAAAGTTAGGTTGTTGATTTGAGGTCTTTTCTGTTTTTAATGTAACTATTTATAGCTACAGATTTCCCCATTAGCACCACTTTCTCTGCATGCCGTATGTTATGGCATGTTTTGTTTTTGTTTTCATCAGTTTCTAAGGATTTTCAAATTTTCCTTGTAACTTCTTCTTTGACTCATTGGTTGTTTAAAAGTATATTATTTAATTTCTACAGTTTTGTGAATTTTCCAGTTTTCCTTCTGTTATTGATTTCTAACTTTTATCTGTTGTGGTTAGAGAGGATACTTTGATTGATATCTGCCTTTTAAAATCTATCAAGACTTAATTTGTGGCCTAAGATATGATCTATCCTGTGAAATATCCCATTTGCACTTGAGAAGAATGTGGTATGCTGTTGTTGGGTAAAAGTGTTCAGTGTGTCTGTTAGATATAGTTGGTCTATTGTGTTAAATGTTTATTTTCTTACTTATCATCTGTCTAGTTGATCTGTTATTATGGTAATGTATGTTAAAATCTCCAACCAGTATTGTAGAACTGTCCTATTTTCCCTTCAATTTTGTCAGTTTTTACTTTATATATTTTGATGGTCTGTCATTAGGTACACAAATGTTTATATCTTCTTGCTATACTGAAACTTTTATTAATCTATAATGCGCTTCTTTGACTTCTTGTAAACGTTTTCAATTTAAAGTCTATTTTGTCTAAATAGTGTATCCACTTGTGCTCAATGTTAGTTACTATTTGCATAGAATATCTTTTTTCATCCTTCACTTTTAATCTATTTGTATATAGATCTAAAGCAAGTCTTTTGTAGGCAACATATAGATTGTTGAATTGGATTCTGCCAATCTCTGTCTTTTGATTGGAGAGTTCAGTCTATTTACATTTAAAGTAACTACTGATTGGGAGGTTTACTTCTGTCATTATGCTATTTGTTTTCTAAATGCCTTATAGATTTGTTATCCCTCATTTCTGACATTACTGTCTTCTTTCATGTTTAGTTGGTTTTTTGTAGTAAGATGTTTAAATTCTTTTCTCATTTCCTTTTCTTAATATACTTTAGCTATTTTCTATGTGGTAACAAAGGACATGGTTAATGTCCTTAAATTGTAACACTATAACTTGAATTTATACCAGCCTAACTTTAATAATGTATAAAAATTCTGCCCTGCTATATAGCTCCATCCCACACTTTCAGCTCATGAGGTCTTAAAAATTATATCTTTGTATATTGTATGCCCCAAAATATAAACTAATACTTTTTTAAATGCATTAGTCTCTTAAAAAATGTAAAAAGATGGGGGTGCCTGGGTGGCTCAGTTGGTTAAGTGTCTGACTCTCGATTTCAGCTCAGGTCATGATCTCACAGTATTGAGATTGAGCCCCACACCAGGCTCTGTGCTTAGCATGGAGCCTGCTGAAGATTCTGTCTCTCTCCCCCCTGCCCCCTCCTGCTTGCATGCTCTCTCTCTCTCTCTCACTAAAAAAAAAAAAAAAAAAAAAAAAAAAGTGAAAAGCAAGCTTTGGAGCTACAAACCACAGTTATAATAATACTAACTTTTAGACTAATAATTTTTCTTCTTTAACCGTATTAGTTTCTTAAATCACGTAGAAAACAAAAAGTACAATTACAAACCATTATTACAGTGGTACTAGCTTTTTAATTACCATGCATTTACCTTTACTGAGGTCTTTATTTCTCTGTACCCTTGAGTTATTGTTATGGCTTCAAGTGTTCTTCCATTTCACCTTGCAGGACTCCCTTAATCACTTCTTCCAGAGCAGGTCCAGTGGTAACAAATTCCCTCAGCTTTTGTATATCTTGGAATGTCTGTCTGATGATAATGTATGTTGTTGTGAATCTCTTTGAGTTTATCTTGGAATTCACTGATACTCTGATGTTTATAGTCCCATCTTCCATCAAGTTTGGGAAGTTTTCAACCATTATTTTCTTCAAATATTCTTTCTGCCCTGTCTCTTTTCTTCTGAGATTCCCACCATGTGTATATTCATTTACTTGATAGTGTCCCACGGGCTCCATAGGTTCTGTTCACTTTTCTTCAATCTTTTTCCTTTCTGTTCCTCAGACTCAATAACTTCCATTGTCTTTTCACTCTCTTTCTTCTACCTGTTCAAATCTGCCTTTGAATTCCTCCAGTGAATTTTTTATTTCATTTGTTGTACTTTTCATCTTTTCATCTCTAGAATTTCTTTTTGCTTTTTTTTTTTTTAAGTTTCCTATTTCCTTATTGGTATTTCCATTTAGTTCATACATTGTTTACTTTCTCCACATCTTCCTTCAGTTCTCTGAACATCTTTAAGATCGCTTTTTTAAAGTTTTTGTCTGGTATTTATGCTATCAGATTTTTTTTCAGGGTCAGTTTCTGTTGATCTAGTCTTTTTGCTTTGAATAAGCCATAATTGCCTCTTTCTTTGTATGCCTTATGATTTTTTTTTGTTGTTGAAACAACATTTGACTCTAATAATGTGGTAACTCTGGAAATCAGATTCTCCCCCTTTCCCAGGGTTTGCTGTTTTTATTTTTGTTGCTGTTGTTGTTTTTATTGTTGTTTTTGTTTTTGATTGTATAGGCAGTCTCTGTGTCAGAGTATAAACTTAAAGTCTTAGATCTTCGCTAAGCCTTACCCTGGGTGCCTGGTTACTTTCTGATTTTCCCTATGTATACAGCTGTATTTTAATGTTCTGGTCTTTAATGTCTGACTACTAGGAAGGGGAAAAGGAAAATGAAAGGGGTACAGAAAAGGTGCTAGCCTTTTAAATCTCCTGGATGTCATTTCACCCAGATGGGGAGAGATTTGCTTAATGGAGGGAGGTGCAACAACAATGGCTGCCTGCCTCTTTGTCTGCACCTCTGTGATCAGAAGCAGCAACCAGTGATCAGAGCACAGATCTCTGATATTTGGAAGATTGGGTCCTTTTTGCCTACCCTAGCTCCTGCAAGCTGTGTGCAAGCTGCTTTAGGAGCATGTGCACAGCTGCCTGCCTCATGGCTGGAGGTGGGGAACGGGTAGCTGCTACTGTGCTAAGACCCCCCAACTGAGATCACAATAAATGTTCCAAGTCTTGCCCCCAACATTGCAAGCCTTCAGTAAACTGTCCAGAGTTCCAAAAATAGTTACATAAGACTAGTTCCACCAATGAAATTGTTGCCTAGTGGAGGAGACAGATTCTTAGTGCTTCCTGCCCCACTGTCTTTCCAGAATCCTCTAGGGTTTTAAAAAATAGATTTCAGGGGCGCCTGGGTGGCGCAGTCGGTTAAGCGTCCGACTTCAGCCAGGTCACGATCTCGCGGTCCGCGAGTTCGAGCCCCGTGTCGGGCTCTGGGCTGATGGCTGGAGCCTGTTTCCGATTCTGTGTCTCCCTCTCTCTCTGCCCCTCCCCCGTTCATGCTCTGTCTCTCTCTGTCCCAAAAATAAATAAACGTTGAAAAAAAATTTAAAAAAAAAATAGATTTCATTTTTTAGAGCAGGTTTAGGTTCACAGCAGAATTGAGTGAAAGATACAGAGATTTTTCCATATACCCCCTGCCTGATAGGTATAGTCTTCCGCATTATCTTTTTTTTTTTTTTTAGATTTTATTAACATTTATTTATATTTAGAAAAAGAGACAGAGTGTGAGCAGAAGAGGGGTAGAGAGAGAGAGAGGGAGACACAGAATCCGAAGCAGGCTCCAGGCTCTGACCTGTCAGCACAGAGCCCAATGCCAGGCTTGAACTCAATGGTGGTGAGATCGTAACCTAAGCTGAAGTCAGATGCTTAACTGACTGAGCCACCCTGGTATCCTATAGTCTTCCCCATTATCAATAGAGAAATGCCTCAATGTTTTAAATAACCACCAATAAAATGTGTAAAAAAATATTTTTTGAGAAAAGGCCAATTATCATGTTGGAGTGTTTCAATATTCTCTAATAGCAGGCAAGTCTAGCAGGCAAGTCTGGCCCTTTTAGGACCAGCGTTTGTGCACCAGAGGGTAACCTCAGTACCTAAGAGGACAGAAACACTCATGGTTTCTTCTCAGTTTATATGAGAGGTACAGGAATAATAATACTGACAACTCAAAGTCATTCTGACACTTTCTGTCCGTGGGCCTAACATTTACCTAGTTTTCTAAGAGTCACCTCTCAGAATTACTTATCCTACTTGAAGCTTCTTTATCGAAATAGTTGCCAAGTTCTAAAGATCCTATTATTGCAGCCTCTTAACATGTCTATGCTCACACCTACTACTCTGTTTTGGACCCTTGTATGTGGATTCTGGTCTGTTATTAAGAGTCCCCTAAACAATTCTCCCCCTTACCAGACACTCCTTTCTCCCATAACTGGGATACTAGATGTATCATCCTAGATCACAGCTCCAATTATCTGATCCTTCTGCTAAAAAAGAAAGAAGATCCCAAATTCTAATGTTGAACCCTAGAAATTGCTCAGTTAAGTCACTAGGTTCCTGGGGTCCTCTCCTAAAGTACAAGGTACTAGAACTAGAGTGTTCATTTTGTTTTTGGATGCAATTTCCTCAAAATGATGCTTTCTGGGGGAACTATCAGATACAAGAGTTCTATTTTATAATAGTCTGTAAGAAGAAAATAGTAATAGTCTAGAACTCTCCAGTCTTCACAAAAAAGCCTTTATATTCTTTCATTAAGTTGTTGTCTAGCGCCACCTTGTGCTAAAACTAAGCAGTGGTTGTAGCGAAAAACAAGAACCTCCTGTACAAGGTTCATATTTGCAGATCTTGAGACTGGAAAGAAAATTTAAAGATCATTTAGACAGCTGCCTCATTTTATAGATTAGTAATTCATTCAGGATTTAGAGGAAGAACTGAATTCGTATTTCTTGAATCTCATGCTCCTCAATTTTCTAACACATCCTCATGGCCTCTTAAGCCTCCAAAGGAATTGAGACAGAGTGATGATGCTACCTTTGGAAGAAGACAAAAAAAAAATAATAACCGATCCTTTATTATAATCCAGTTATTATGATAAATACATTTATAAATATCTCATTTGTTCTTTATAGGTAGTCTGTCCTTATTTCTGTTTCACAGATGGACAAGGTACGATTCAGAGATGTTGAGGAGCTCATTAAAATTATGTTGTATGATTTGTTCACAATTTTATTCATTCCCTCTTTGCCCTTGCCATACTTCTTTTTTTTTTTTTTTTTTTTAATTTTTTTTTTTTCAACATTTATTTATTTTTGGGACAGAGAGAGACAGAGCATGAACGGGCGAGGGGCAGAGAGAGAGGGAGACACAGAATCGGAAACAGGCTCCAGGCTCTGAGCCATCAGCCTAGAGCCCAACGCGGGGCTCGAACTCACAGACCGCGAGATCGTGACCTGGCTGAAGTCGGACGCTTAACCGACTGCGCCACCCAGGCGCCCAAGCCCTTGCCATACTTCTATGCACAGGCCAGATATATACTACCCTGCCCCCATTGACTTTGGGCTTGTCCAGTTCAACTCTCTTTGCTCAATGGAATGTGAATGAACTCAATACGTGCTACACGTGAGCAGAAGCTTTGACTTTTGTGGTTTGATTAGGTACACTTCAGCCTGACCTCCTTCATGAAAACAACAAGCCTTAGAGACTGTTTCTTCAAGTGTGGGTCCTGGAACGAGATGACACATATAGCTGAGCTGAAGCCAGATGAGCTGGCTCATCAGAGTCAAAGCTGACCCACAGTTAACCTGTAGCCCTCATAAAACGTGAGCAAAAAATAAATATTTGTTTTGTAAGCCGCTGAGAATTCGGTTGCTGTGGTCAAAGCTGACTGATGCAGGGTTTAAACACAAGTCTGAGTGACTTCAAAATCTCGGAAACTCTGAAAAAGAACGCTGTTCCTGGGGTGATGTTTCATTTAACTAATTTGAGAACTTATGTGTTAGATCTTAAGTTGCTGAGGTTCTTACCTCCTTCAAGTCTGCTTACTTCTACTCTCTGACACTTACTCTGAGCGTCCAATTTAATTCTGCAACCTGCTTCTCTGGCTCTGCCTCAATGCTTTGGATTCCCTTTGTCTTGACTTATCTTTTCTTTTTTTGAAAGCACTCGCTACCTTCCAAAATGCTCTACAATTAAATTATGTATAATACATATCATTTAAATGTCTCCCCAGCTGAATTTTAATAAGGAAGTGGGGTTTTTTTTTTTGGTCTTTTTTTGTTTACTGTAACTCCTTAAACAGTGCCTGGTACATCATAGGTGCTAAAAGGTATTTGGTAAATGAGTGAATGAAAAATGTGAAAGTGCTTCTGAAAGAAGTGTAGATGTTGTATTTTAATAAGATGACCAGTAGAGGTCAGAGATGAGTTCTTTAAATATCTTGGACCTGGAACTACTTCTAAGTCTGTGTGTATACAAGGATCTGTTGGCTCTGGATGTCTCAGGGATTCGTGTGTATTGCCACATAGTCAGTATGGTGGTGGCAATTAGCATAGGTCATGAAAACCACTGAAAGGTCGAAACTGATGATTCCTCCGATTGGTTTCTCCTCCATAGATGACCTAGTCTTGGGAGCCAAGCATTCAGGTGGGGGTAGGAGTGAGAGCAAATAGAAATAGAAAATAGGGTGCAAGATGGGACAGAAAGTGTTGGCTTCAGGGTTATGTTTACTTATATAAATTATTTATATAACTTTTATGTGAATAAAAGTTACATTCAAACAACCAGAGAAGATAATAAATGCTTAATTTGAATCACAAAGCTATTGCTTAGATTAAGAACACAGGCTCCCCAAAGAGTGTGTGTGTGTGTGTGTGTGTGTGTGTGTGTGTGTTCACAGATAAAGCGTACTAATACTAGAACACTTGACTGACTTTTCCTCTTTTACAACACAAAATGGCAAGCCAAGAGTCACAAGCCATGATTCTGCCTAGTGTTTTTTATTCTCCCTAGCTTAATAGCTCATCCCTAACCGTCACAGTATATAACTACATAGAGGGAGGGATTAAAGAAATGACACTGGATTGGAAGCAAATCACTTTCTTTAGATTGCATATTGGTTTTGATTGATTAGTTCAAGGATAAAAATTTGAGAAGGAAGGAAAATTCATGTTATTGGTTACCTCCCACACATCAGGCCTTGTGATACATACTTTTACATATTATCTCACTCTCTGAAGTAAACAGTGTCAAAGATAGCACTTAGAATTTAGTACAGACTCACATAATTACTGAATATATGAATGAGTAAATGACTTTTAGGAAAAGGATCTGCTTCTTTGTTTTGGTTTGGCTTGTTTTATTTCCTTGATGGAACGAAATCCAATTTAAACCCAGGATATGGGTACACTTACATTCAGAGTTCTTTATTCATTGCATATGTCCATTTCCTGGGCACTGAAAAGTATGCATACAATGTGGTTCACTGAGATACTGAAAGGTAGGCATGGATAGAGAGCTAAATTAAGTGGTTCTGCTATGAAATTTTACCTTTTATTCTGTACAATGAAAATAATAATTACATAGTTCTCACCTTTCCTGTTTTACAACATGTCATGAGATAAATACGAGATGACATATGTGAAAGAGGTGATTAAAATTTGGGGACAGTGAATAAATGGGGGTTTCATGAAAAATTTTCTGTGATATCCTTTGGGGAGGAAATATGATGTTTTTCTGGCTGTCTTTGTCTAAATGAGTGGATAAACAAAACAGAACAATAATCTCGAGATTATATACCTGTTCTATCTCTATGGGTCGTGTGGATTTCCAGACTGAAGGACGCCATTGTGTTGGAATATCAGAGATGGTGGTTTTCTTGAGCTTTGTGTTGGTTAACAGCCAGATAACATACTTTTATTCTGAGGCTTGTGGCCAATTACGTGCAAGGGTAGATTCTCTTATGTGATGATATGAAAGAGAATACACAAACTACTCGAAAATATGTTTAGTGTCGGGCAGGTCAGGTGGGAGGATGGGCAAGTGGCCATTGGAAGAGTTTTCTCCAAGCGTTTATGGAGGATCATTCTCACTCCAACAGAAGCGAAATAGGACTTCTTTCCACCTCACCCCTCTCCTTTCCTCCTCTACCACATTTAGAGCTTTAGTTGACCAGCAAGCATGTAATATATTCATTGCAAGCATAATCACCACAAAGAACATAAAGATGCCAAGTACACATGAACAAATTAGAGGTTCTTAGTCAAATCCAAACAAATATATACCTGATAATGGCTTTGGCTGAAATATATTTTTATATTTTATAGCATGTTCACATTTGCCAGTGGTTAGGAAAGATTAAGCTTGCCAAACTTTAATGTGGTACAAATGCCATGTTCAAGGCAAAGTAAGTGGACTGTTACAGGATCTGGCAAATCAAAAGCATTATCAACAGCTGTGGTTTTCATGTGCTTTGTGAGACTGGAATAATAAAGCACATATGCATTTAGAGAGGGCATTAATTCTCACGTTAAATTTTTTAAGTATGATTTACGCCCACTGGTAGTTTCATATGGTATGATGGTTACAACCAACCTCTGCTTAGATGTGACAGTACACAGAAGGCACAACTGATTGAGTCCCAATTAATTAATTAATGAAGAATTTATTCTTCACCCTTGCTGCCACTTCTATGGCATCACTGCCAAGCCATCAGGTACTGGGACCCCCAAGCTGAAGGTTCTTCAGAATTAGCAAATAAAAATACAGAAAGCCCAGTTAAATTTGTATTTCAAATAAACGAGGGGAAAAAATTTAGTGGAAGTATGTCCCAAATATTGCTGGGGTAGGAGGTTACTTACGTTAAAAAATTATTCACTGTGGGGCGCCTGGGTGGCTCAGTCGGTTGGGCGTCTGACTCCGGCTCAGGTCATGATCTCGCGGTTTGTGAGGTCGAGCCCCGCGTCGGGGCTCTGTGCTGACAGCTCCGAGCCTGGAGCCTGCTTCGGATTCTGTATCTCCCTGTCTCTCTGCCCCTCCCCGGCATGTGCTCTGTCTCTCTCTCTCTCTCTGTCTCTCAAAAATGAATAAATGTAAAAAAAAAAAAATTATTCATTGTTTATTTGAAATTCAAATTTAATTGGACTTTCTGCAGTTTATACGGCAACCCTATCTGGGAGCCTTCCCGTGCTGCATCTGTGGAAGTGAGCCACAAACCCGGCTTCTCCCCACACCCTTCCAGGTGTTTGAAGTTCTGCTCAAGGAAATGAGTGCAGAGAACAAAGACATTGGTGTCTGCCTTCCCCTTCTCCCCTTTCCCCCTTCTTGGACTTTCAACTTCCTCCACCTCATATCCTCCTTGTTACTCCACGCGTACATAAAACTGTATCTAGTCGGTCAGCCTTCTTCTTTTTTTTTTTCTAAGTTTATTTATTTATTTTGAGAAAACGTGCACACATGTGTGAATGGGGAAGGGACAGAGAGAGGGAGAGAGAGATTCCCAAGCAGGCTGCATGCTGTCAGCACAGAGCCCCACACAGGGCTCGAACTCACAGACCATGAAATCATGGCCTCAGCTGAAATCAAGCAACCCTTAATCTACTGAGCCACCCAGGTGCCCCTAGTCAGTCAGTCTTCTTGATTCAGTTTGTACAAAAAAACCTGGGTTTCATAAATTATCCTGCTCTTGGGGCGCCTGGGTGGCGCAGTCGGTTAAGCGTCCGACTTCAGCCAGGTCACGATCTCGCGGTCCGTGAGTTCGAGCCCCGCGTCGGGCTCTGGGCTGATGGCTCAGAGCCTGGAGCCTGTTTCCGATTCTGTGTCTCCCTCTCTCTCTGCCCCTCCCCCGTTCATGCTCTGTCTCTCTCTGTCGCAAAAATAAATAAACGTTGAAAAAAAATTAAAAAAAAATTATCCTGCTCTTGATTCAGAGACCCTATTTGGATTTCAGCAACTAAATACTCTTTAGGGGCGCCTGGGTGGCGCAGTCGGTTAAGCGTCCGACTTCAGCCAGGTCACGATCTCACGGTCCGTGAGTTCGAGCCCCGCGTCGGGCTCTGGGCTGATGGCTCAGAGCCTGGAGCCTGTTTCCGATTCTGTGTCTCCCTCTCTCTCTGCCCCTCCCCTGTTCATGCTCTGTCTCTCTCTGTCCCAAAAATAAATAAACGTTGAAAAAAAAATCATTTTGCATTCCTGCTACATTACTCTATCCCCTCCCCTACTCGTTGGTAGATAAATGGCTCTGCCTAACGGGATACCAAGAAATGAAAAAGAGAAAGGCACATTGATGCATTTGTGAAGAGAGGGATTTCGTCCATTAAATTATACAGATATTTTGCTTATTGTTTGTCTTTTCCTCCTACCCCAAACTAGAACTTAATCTCCATGAGAACATGAACCTTGCCCTGGGAATATTTTTTTTTAAGTAAATTTATTTATTTTTGAGGTGGGGGGAGGGACAGAGAAAGAGGGAGAGAAAGAATTCCAAGCCAGCTCCATGCTGTCAGTGCAGAACCCACTGAGGGCTCCAACCCACAAACCATGAGATCATGACCTGAGCTGAAGTCAGACCCTTAAAGGACTGAGCCAACCAGGCACCCTGCCCTGGGAATATTAAAATATTACTGGGCACATAGTGGACACCTAGTAAATATTTGTTGGATGAATGAACAAACTTGCATTTTACAGTGAGAAAATGAGACCTAGGAAGTCAATTGGCCTAATTTGCACAACAGAACTGGGCCTCCAGTGGTGATCTTGGGATGGTGGGAGACTACTGTCCTTCCCTGACTGATTGAGATTAACTATGGGGAATGCAAGGAAATATTTGATTAGTTTTCTTGGGAGAGAATCCCAGTTCAAGTTGGGAGGGAGACAGTAAGAGACCCAGAGAGCAGGTGGTTAAAAAACAGACAAAGCTCTGAGAGGGAAGAAGAATTTCCCAACTTTTAACAGCTCCTCCAGCAGAAACTATGAACAGATGGCCACCTATACCAAGAAAGGAGCCAACCCTAGCACTACAGTTCTACATATATCTACCTGTCTGCTAACAGCTCACACAGCCCTTTTTTTTTTTTTTTCTTGTAACTTTGGTCCCAATTTGAGAAAAGCAGAAGAATCGCATCTCTTTACTTCTTTAGCTAAAGAAAAAAAAAAAAAGGAACTTTCCAACAACAGCAACAACAACAAAAACTTTAAGGGAAATACAAAAAAAAAAAATCTCCAAAACATAAAATTATTATGTTAATAAAGTACTACGTTCTGATTCTGCAATAACCAACAAGCTGTGTTCTATCCCACAGAACAGAGGAGTGATCTGAGGGTCTGATGCAAAGGCCCCGATCTTGAAGTAATGATTTCTTGGGCCACAGGTAACCTTTGCAATGCCTTTGTGTAAGTTAGAAAAAAGATGCACTTTTTGCCGACAAGGCACAGCGCACCTCCACGGCACACAGCTTAGTGGGGGGAATACAGGCCGAATTCCAGTCCCTATTTGCCACCTTGGCCAGACACCTTCATGGAGTGAAAAATCTACTCCACTGTAGCTAATGGTTCCTTTCTTGGCATAACTGGCCATCTGTCCAGCGTTTCTGCTGGAGGAGCTATTCAAGTGGGGAAATTCGTCTTTCCTCTCAGATCTTTGTCTGTTTTTTTAACGACCTGTTCTCTGGGTCTCTTACTGCCTCCCTCCCAACTTGAACTGGGATTCTCTCCCAAGAAAACTAATCAAATATTTCCTTCCATTCCCCAGAGCTAATCTCAATCAGTCAGGGAAGGACAAAGTCTCCCACCACAACCAAAGGCCCTCCCACTCATGTCTGTTCAATTGCTCACTGATGTCCAGAGCAAGGTAATTGATACCCTTGGCACCAGTGGATAACCTTGCTTTCCCAGATCAGGTCAATGGTTCTACTACCTCTTGAGCTTTCTGTGGTAACTCCTGAAACATGGAGAAGTGTCTTCTACAAGTTCTCCTCAGAACAAACAATATAAAAATACCTTGACTATACAATTTTAGGTATACTCTGTAAGCCTGTGTACAATGCGTGTGTTTGTGTGTGCTTTCTTATATATACAGATGAAGAAAAGAGCTAACAACTTAAGTTTGGAGACAGTGTGTATAGTGGAAAGCACCCAGGCCGTCGAGCAAAACAGATCTGCAGTAAATGATAGCCCCACACTTAAAACCAGTGTGGCTCCGGGGAAGGTCTTTAATCTTCCTATTCCTCAGTTTCCTTGTTTATAAAAAGAGAATAAGGCTTAAATTGTAGGGTTGTGCTTTAGTCTTCTAGGGCTGCCATAACAAAGTACCACAAACTGGGTAGCTTAAACAGCAGAAATTTATTTTCTCACAGTTCTAGAGATTGGAAGTTTGAAATCAAGGTGTTGGCAAGGTTGGTTCATTCTGAGGGCTCTGAAGGAAGGATCTGCTCTGGGGCCTTGTTCCTTAGATTCTAGATGGCTGTCTTCATATTCACATGGTATTCTCCCCATATGTGCATCTCTGTTTCCAAATTTACACCTTTTATAAGGACACCAGGCATACCGGATTAAGACCCATCCTAAAGTCCTCACTTTAACCCAATTACCCCTGTGAAGACCCTATGTCCAAATAAGGTCACCCTTTGAGATCCTAGGAGTTAGGATTCCAACATATCTTTTTGGAAGGAACAAATTCAACTCATAACAGGTTGCTAAAGCAATTAAATATCATAACTTATATAAAGTATTTAACAGAAATCTTGGGTTATGACAAGTACTTAAACAGCAACTATTTACTGTTAATGGTTTTTCCTTCTGTTTTTTGTAATGATCTTATAAATACGTAGTTACTATCTGGGATTAATAGACACATATAGAGAGGGTCTATATGGGGAAAAAGTATAAATATACCAAAAATGTCAGACATAAGAACAATTATTGAGAATAAAAGGCTTTATATTTTTGTATGTGTTTGGGGTAGAAGTGGAAAGAGCAGGGATATAGGATAGATATGAATGAAGGGCATAGAATTTAATTATCCAGGTTGATTGATTTTGAATTGATTAACACGGTGCTACTTTGAAAACAGAGTTAAAGAGAGACACAGAATCAAAGTTTACCTTTGAACAAAATAATACATGCCAGAAACAGTCTGAATCATTGTGTTCTTAGAGCAAACAGAATCATTAGAGAATCAGCCACTTGATACTAATGACAGAAAAACTCAGACTGTAATTATTCTACAAATAGTATTATTTAGAAAACGTTTACGAGAGTAACATTTTCAAGCCTCTATGGAGTTTAAAAGTGATACATTTTCTGTGGCATGTTTGGTTTCAGAGTGTTATTTGAAGAGAAATTCTCTCTGTTAATAAAACTAGAAAGGGGAAAATCGTATTTGCAATTTCATGAAGAGAGACATCTTGTTTGATCTTGAACTTTTCCCTTCAGGATATCCTCCATGGTGTTGGGTAACTAAGACAATGCAGTGGAATGCATGGCTGAGAGGGTGGGTCTTCAAGAAGATGAAGGGTTATTATTTAAGAATCTGGTCTCCATTAAGAATAGAACAAGAGGAAATATGTTTGATTTGCAGAAGGAAGAATTTAGGTTATATCCAAATACTCTCTGTATTGGCAATCGGTAAGATAGATGCCCAAGAAAGGCTAAGTAATACCATTCCTAAGAAGATTTGTAAAATTATGACAAAAATTGCATTAATAGTTTTCAAAAATCATAGGGCCTTATGAATATTCTATCCAGCATATGAGATTTGCATTACCCTAGGCAATTTTTCAGTATAACTCTTTTCTCGATAATATATAGATTTTAATGGATGGTTGAGTTTGATTAAATTGACCAAGTTGAAAGTGAATTTTAGTGTTATAAAAGCATAGTCTTATAATTTTCCCACTCAAAGATTTCTATTTAAGTCAAGCCAAAGAAAATGAAAACGGAGAGAATTTTAAATATTAGATTTAGGTTCTAAATCCTGATTTTCTTAGGAAGAGCCTAGATTTCTTAAAGGGTAGGAAGCCATCTTTCTTCCTCCCGCCCTCCCTCCCTCCCTTCCTTCTTTCCTTCCTTTCCTCCTTCTCTCCCTTTTCCCTTTCTTTCTTTCTTTCTTTCTTTCTTTCTTTCTTTCTTTCCTTCTTTCTTTCCCTTTCTCAAAACTGATTCCAAAGAAGCTTTCTTATAAGGAAGCACTCATACTATCTGTTTTGTTTTGGAGAGTACCAGAAAACTTTTGAACAATGTTTGTGAGAGGCATACAACAAGCGGTGCTGCACCCCCCATATTGATTGTGTCTGTTGATGCAGGCCAGAAGATAATTGCACAAATCTTCTTTTCACTAAGAAGATATTTTCATTGTAAGTCTATAAGAGATCAAAAGTGGTTACCAAGCAAGTCCATTTTCAGAAGTTACTTCTATACAAAGAAATCTTGACAGATAACAAGAACAGAAATGTTAGAAGTATAAATACCCGAAAAATAATAACAGAGGAGTTCCATTTCTAGCAATATTGCTGATTAATCTGAAAACTCTCTTATTAAAAATTGTTCAGATATAATGGATACAAATATAATAAATATACTTTGAAGTGCTAATAAGAAAGTAAAGAAAATATTCTGGAAACTGATCTTTTTACTGTTTTGGATTTATTTTTTTCCCAGTCTAGTTAACAATGGGCTTGTGTTTTAATGGCTATGAAAGTACAGGAGACACATTTCAGGTCCAGGAGGGGCAAAAACTTGTATCTAAGACCCTCAAATAAAGAACCCTTGACTGACTGTACATCTGTGAAAGAGAACTGAAAATGTTTATCCTCTCCCAAAGGGAGGTTTAAAGGAAATTCTTTTGTTTAGCCTGATCTGCTGGGGAAGGGGGAAGGGAAGGGAAGGGAAGGGAAGAAAGAAAGAGAAAGAAAGAAAGAAAGAAAGAAAGAAAGAAAGAAAGAAGGAAGGAAGGAAGGAAGAAAGAAAGAAAGAAAGAAAGAACCTGAAAAAACCTGAAAACCTCAGTCTCCCCTAGGTCGGATTTGAGGTTTGAGTTTACACTTTCTGGAAGGCCTAGATTCTCCAACAAAATAGTATAAAAACCATTCTCAGGCTGATAACAATACTGGTGCCCTCAACAAAAGTAATTAAAAGTCTTCTCTAGAAAGACATATTTTCAACCCTGCACAGGATTCCTCTAAATAAAGTATCCCCAAACATGAACTCACAGTCCTAAATTACAAGATACATGAAGAAACAATCCAGAATCATTAGCAGTAACAAAGTTCTTAGACCCTAAGAACTTCAGAAATAGATTATAAAATAAGCATATTTAAAAGTGTTAAAGAGGGGCGCCTGGGTGGCGCAGTCGGTTAAGCATCCGACTTCAGCCAGGTCACGATCTCACGGTCCGTGAGTTCGAGCCCCGCGTCGGGCTCTGGGCTGATGGCTCAGAGCCTGGAGCCTGTTTCCGATTCTGTGTCTCCCTCTCTCTCTGCCCCTGCCCCGTTCATGCTCTGTCTCTCTCTGTCCCAAAAATAAATAAACGTTGAAAAAAAAAATTTAAAAGTGTTAAAGAGAAGAAACAAGCACTACTAAAATATTTACTAAGATTAATTTTTCAGGCCTTTAAGGGGTTAATTTGTGCACTCTTTCATAGGTTGTTTGACTTACAAAACAACCCAGGACCAGAGTTGTGTTTTTGGGCAAGAGGATACTCGGAGTTATTTTCAGAACTTTCCCTCTTGCATCTGCTGGGGTTCCATGAGGAACCCTAAACGAGATAGGCCCAGCTGCTAGCCTTCAACTGTGGGCCATTGAGCAAAAGGAAGTTTAAATTTGTATTCCAGCTGAAGTCAAGTTTGGAATGTCGACTAATTCCAAAAGAGTGGAAAGAGCCAGAACCAAATAAAAAAGAAGCAAGACAAAGCCAGTGAATTTAGGAGGTGGAGGACGTGTTGTTCCTTTAGGCAAGAGAATACAAATGGAAGCAACCCTTTGTAGGTCACCTTCAAAGGGGACTGAGGTTTGGGGAAATAGTAAGAAGCCTTGTTTTGACTAGTAGTGAAGCCAGATCCAGTGAAAGAAGCCTAATTTCAGAGGAAGACTGTGTCTGCTAGGATGTGAATGGGAGAGTTTCTTTTCTTTTCTTTCTTTCTTTTTTTTTTTTTTCTTTTAAGGATTTTATTTTTAAGTAAACTGGTACACTCAACATGGGGCTCAAACTTAAGAGATCAAGAATTGGGGGCGCCTGGGTGGATCGGTCGGTGGAGCATCCGACTTCAGCTCAGGTCATGATCTCATGGTCCGTGAGTTCGAGCCCTGCGTTGGGCTCTGTGCTGACCAATTAGAGCCTGGAGCCGGTTTCAGATTCTGTGTCTCCCTCTCTCTCTGCCCCTCCCCTGTTCATGCTCTGTCTCTCTCTGTCTCAAAAATAAATAAACGTTAAAAAAAAAAAAAGAGATCAAGAATTGCATGCTCTGCCAACTGAGCCAGCCAGGCGCCCATAGCAAATTTTAACCCCTAGAACTATACATACTTAACCAGTAGGCTTGGTTTCTCCTGTCTCTGGCTCAGGAACTTCTGTCCTTTGTGATGTTGTTGTTGGAGATAAAACTACCAGAGTCTTCTGTCTTAACTGATCAGCTTCCAAATGAATAGGATAGAAAAGTTCCTCAGAACTAGAATTGGGTCTTAATGTCTTAATACGAAGTTAGTACTATATCAGGTCTGTAGGTAGCACATCATGATGAAAGGCAGTGTGCTCAAGTCATATGATGGCTACCTTCGCCCACAATCAATTGTTTGGAACTTTCTGGTACCTGTTTTTAGGATACGGAATGGAATAGATAAAATTAATTCACACTGCTTTTGCTTAAGAAATTTCCAGATTTCCAGACAGGAATCAGCTGTCTTCATGAGCAAAATCCAACTCAAAGGTAAAAGCCAGATTAGCATAACTTCACGGGGACACTCATAATTAGTTGGACATTGTGGTGTTATAAAATGAAACATTCTAGTTAAATAGGGAAAATTTAGAGCTAATCCCCAAGGAATCTGGAAAATCATCAGGCAGTTATCTTTAATTCCTTCCTTCCTCTCTCCCTCCCTCTCTCCTTCCTCCCCTACTCCCTTCTTTTCTTCCTCCCCTCCCGTCCTCCGGCGGCCCCTCCTCCCCCTCCTCTTCCTCCTCCTTCCCTCCCCCCTTTTCTCTTCTCCCTCTCTCTCCATCCTGGTTGTTCCTTTTCTCTCAGCATCGGCCTTTGCAGACAACTTTTTCTCCCCACTCATCTGCATCTGCCACATGGTGGCCTCAGACCCACCCCCAAGATTACTGTGCTATATTCTGTCCTTCAGTCTCAGTCTGTGTCAGGCATTACAGTCAGATGCCTCTTCCAGCCTGAGGCAGGCATGGAAGGGGTAGAATAATCATCGTCCTAAAGGTAATCAAGTTTCCTTTTCTCTCCTTGAATAAAGAAAGTCATCCTTTGCCCCATGGGATAATTTTATATTTAAGGGAAGCCAGTATCCCAGGGATCTTGGGATGACTTATACAGTTTCATGTAACACTTCCCTGTTTCCTTCAGATTTTGTTGAAGCTGATGATTTTTGTTACAAGTCATAGTGATTTTCTGGGAGTTGAGTGAGTACCTAAGAGTATGGTTAAGAGCAGAGGAGAATGTTCCTTTTACAGATATCAGGAAACATGAAAAAGAAATAGGTCAAATCCTTTACAGACAGAATTCTATTTTTTTTCCTATTTCACTCGGATATGTCCCCAACTTTAGAAACTAACATAAGACTAAACTAACATAAAAAAAGTTTATTTTTATTTATTTATTTATTTTTAATTTTTTTAATGTTTATTTATTTTTGAGACAGAGACACAGCATGAACAGGGAAGGGGCAGAGAGAGAGGGAGACACAGAATGTGAAGCAGGCTCCAGGCTCTGAGCTGTCAGCACAGAGCCCGACGCGGGGCTCGAACCCACGAACTGTGAGATCATGACCTGAGCCGAAGTCAGACGCCCAACCGACTGAGCCACCCAGGCGCCCCTAAAAAAACAGTTTAGACTTAAGTGGTGCCTTTTATTAGAACATTTATGATACTGTTTGCATGTTCTGAGGAATATTATATCTGAAAAAAAAATAAGGAATCACATTAAATACACTTTAGAAATAGTTAATTAAACAAAATAAAGGGATGCCTAGGTGGTTCAGTCAGTTGAGCATCCAACTGTTGATCTCAGCTCAGGTCTTGATCTCAGGTTCATGAGTTTGAGCCCCATATGGAGCCCCACTTTGAGCCCTACATCAGACTCCATGCTGACAGTGTGGACCCTGCTTAGGATTCTCTCTCTCCCCCTCTCTCTGCCTCTCGCCTACTCACGCTCTCTCTCAAAATAAATAAATAAACTTTAAAAAAGTAAAAATAAATAAATAATAAATAGGAAACATTTTTTTAAATAAAGCAGATTTCTTTACTGCAGGACTTTTCAGTTCCTTTAATATGCCAATGGGCATCGTGACACTTCAAGAGTGGATTACACTTTTCCGAAAATTATTTGACCATCAAAAAAAGCATAGTCCTGGAAACAACAGCTTTTAACCTTATTCCTGCCAAGACAAATTTCACTACTGTCTTGACTCAAAGGACTGTCTGATGCTGTGCTTGATTCAAATACTATCCCCCCAGCTCCAAACCTTCCCTTCTCTCCTCTGCTTTGTGATACAGGGGCCAAAACTCTGGACACCATATTTCACTTTGGTCATCTGGCTTCCTTTGGGGTTGCCCTTGTGAGAGACGGGGCAGCAGGTGGAAGGGAGAAGGTTTTTCCTTCTTCCTTTCTGTTTGCTGTTTCTAGGCATTGCCCTATCAGTGGCCTTTCACTTGGCAGCAATGACTAGTTGTATCTTCCGCTCCTCTCTAGGCTCCCGGAGCCTTACTGCAGTCTGATGTGAGGTGGCAGCGGCTCCAGGAATTGGCCCTCTCGGGAGTCAGCTCCAGATCCGTGAAGCCTCTCCTCAAAGCACCTGACTACCAAGGGTGTTGGGTCCCATCTCTTGGTGGCCTCCCCCAACTTCCGGTTCTGGCAGTTCCAACCTCTTCCCTAAGAGTAGAAGCTGCCTGCTACCTAACTCTGTTTATCTCGGTGCTCCCTTTTGCGGTTTTTTTTTTTTTTTTTAGCCCCCCAACGCCTGCAACAAATTTCCCGTATCAAATTCTCTCTGTTCGAATACCTAGTGTGGTATCTGTTTTCCTAACTGGACCTCGGTGGAGAAAAGAATGCACAGGAGAGCTCTTCCACAGGAGTGCCTTTGGAGATGGAGGGAGGCTGGGAGAGTGGGTAGAAGAGAAGGGGAGGAAAAGCCTTGAATTCTTGTCTTGAGTCTAGAGCAGTGTTTTGCAGACTTTGGAAACTCACGTGAACTCAAAGAGGTTTCATTTTGAAGATTTCACAGCACCCTTTGTGAAATAATAGGATATATTCCAGGGTGTTATTAAAATAGAAGTATGACGTCCTTTTTCATCTGTTAAGTTACCCAGTGATTTTAGTACAATGTAATGAAATGTAACCTTTCTGCAGGGCCATATTTTACCATAATTATAAACCACAGATTCACCATTCCAAGACAGTGGCAAGAGATAGCGTGATTTAGTAGAGTATTGGAATTGGAATATTGAAAATGCAAGCAGTAGGTTTGGATGGAATCTCTAAGGATATATTTTATTTTATTTTTTTTTAATTTTTTTTTCAACATTTATTTATTTTTGGGACAGAGAGAGACAGAGCATGAACGGGGGAGGGGCAGAGAGAGAGGGAGACACAGAAATGGAAGCAGGCTCCAGGCTCCGAGCCATCAGCCCAGAGCTCGATGCGGGGCTGGAACTCACGGACCGCGAGATCGTGACCTGGCTGAAGTCGGACGCTTAACCGACTGCGCCACCCAGGCGCCCCATCTAAGGATATATTTTAAAATATTTGATTTGGGGACACCTGGGTGGCTCAGTTGGTTAAGCCTTGGACTCTTGATCTTAACTCAAGTCTTGATGTCAGGGTTGTGAGTTCAAGCCCCACTTTGGGCTCCACACTGAGTGTAAAGACTACTTAAGAACAATTGGTTTTAAAAAATAACTAAATCTCTAGGTCTCAAATATGACTAATCATTAGAGTCATCTGGGAGAGCATTAAAATTACAGATTACTGAATTTGACCCCAGGACCAGGGACTCAGACTTTACTGGGTTGGGCCCCTGGAACTGTTATTTTTGGAAAACTATGTGATCAAGGAATTCTGATACTTGAAAGGATTAGGGTCCATTATTATATAGAATAAAAACTTATCTAATTTTGTTTTAGAACTTAGATTCAAAATTCAGTGTTTTAGTGTTTTGTTTTTGTTTTTTTCTCCACTAGAAGTCTGAGCTAAGGGGCACCTGGGTGGCTCAGCCAGTTAATGCCCTGCTCTTGATTTCGGCTCAGGTCATGATCTCATGAGTTTGTGAAATTGAGCCCTGCATCAGACTCCCTGCTGACAGTGTGGAGCCTGCTTGGAATTCTCTCTCTCTCTCTCTCTCTCTCTCTCTCTCTGCCCCTCCTCCTACTTGTGCTGTCTCTCTCTCTCTCTCTCTCAAAATAAATAAACTTTAAAAAAAGTCTGAGCTAGGAGCACAAGTGTTGACAGTCTCTATCCTAGCAGGGGGCAGTGGGGAAACACTGGGTTGGAAGAAACAAAAGGCAATGGGGCTTCCCTCCCAGGCTGATTTTTGAAGGGCTTTTGATGGTCTCCACCCAGTGTCAAAGCCAATCATGGAATCTCAGGACCAAGGCAGTCCTGGCAGGTTTCCACACCACGACACCATTTCTGTCTGCTTGTTGGAGCTCCAGGGGGATGCCTGCTGTCAGGATGCTGAGATTCTAAGTTATAAGTGGCCCTTTTATGATCAGTGCAGAGCTTAGAGCTTTTTCCAGGTTGTTACCTTCGTGGGATTCTAAGATATAGTGACCAGGCATCTGACTTCTTAAATATGGTTTTTTACATTTTTTTAATGTTTACTTATTTTTGAGAGAAAGGCAGAGTGTGAATGGGAGAGGGGCAGAGAGGGAGGGAGAGAGAGAGAGAGAGACAGAGACCCAGAATCCAAAGCAGGCTCCAGGCTCCAGAGCTGTCAGCACAGAGCCTGATGCGGGGCTCGAACTCACAAGCCCTGAAATCATGACCTGAGCTGAGGTCAGATCCTTAACCAACTGAGCCACCCAGGTGCACCCCTGGCTTCTTAAATAAACATCCATATATGTCTACAAATACTGCCAGGAACTTAACAAATAAATGGGAAAGGAAATAAATGAAAGAACACGCCATGGTCAGCAGCAAGGAAAGGTCTCATTTAACTTTCGCTAGGGCCAGTTGTCTTGCTCCAAGAACCTCTGTATTTTTTTAAAACTTTTTGTGGAAAAGGTAATAAAGGGCATCTCTCTGGCAGTACAGGTCCTTACACTCTCCCTGTGTGTCTCCTACTCATACCTGGCAAAATTGAGGAAGTCAAGAACTTCTTGTTCAAAGCCAGGGGAAAGGATACCAAATATGTTAAGATCAAGAAAAATAAAGACAACGTGAAATTTGAAGTTTAGTACAACAGATACCTTTACACGCTGGGCAAAGGGAAAAGGCAGAGAGACTGAAGCAGTCCCTGCCCCTGTGTTTCACAGTGAAGCAACTGAAATGAACCAGACATGCTGATTTACCTGTTTTAAAGTTTTTAAAATTCGAACAAACAAGCAAATAGATACTTTTTTTTAGGAGGTAGGAAGGATACTTGTTTTCCAGTTGCTCCAATCGGACAATTGCAGTGATGTCCAGTTTGGATAATATCGCTAGGTTACTTGGAATCGTAGGTTCTGGATTTGATCAGGAAATTCACCGGGCTTGTGACCTTTCAATAGTGGAATCTGTTGACACAAAAAATCCTCAGCCCGTTGGGTGATTCAAGTGCACTTTCATAATTTGCTCTCATTTTACCCTCTTTGTTATTTCCACGTTCCGCAAGAATCCATCACTCCCCTCTGAATTATGTGCTGCCCAGAACTGATGCTCATACCACCCACTCAGGGAGGGCAACCTCAGCTCCTTGAACTCACAGAACCTATTGTTCCATCCCTTTCTTACCCGGCACTGTCACTGCAGCCCTATACTCCAGCTGGGAGGGCATGGAAATGGCTCCCCAGAGAGCCATTCATCACAGTAATAAATGGCCTGTGTTTTACTAAGTTCCATCAAAGTTCACTTCCACACCAAAGCAAAACATTTGTTCTCTATGCATTCCTTTTCTGTGTGTGTCAAAATATCCTGTTCACAAATGTGTAAAAGCTATTTGTATATGTGTGATAGTAAACTTGAAGCCGTGCATGCACCTCTGTACATAGACCGTGTGTGGATGTGTTTGTTTTTCAGTAGATGTGAGCATCTGGTGATTTACTAGGCCTTACAAGACACCTTGATGCCTGACCGAACCACCACCTTCACAGGCTTCATGTAGATACTATAACGACTTAGATGCATGGATTTTAATTAATTATTATTCTCCAGTTTTCTGCCTAGCCTCCCAGGTGTGTTGGTTTTAATTGCTTTACTCATTTAAACATCTCTAAAGATTGTCATAGATTATTCAGCAGTGCAAGCCTGTGTCTGGCTTTCTCCTCTCCCTCTTTTACGCAAAAATTAACCAGAATACCCACATACCCAAATTAACCAGAAACATTCATGACTCAGTCATGAGGTTGGGATTCTTCTCTGTGGAGTCCAGGAAGACATAAAAGGCAACCTGTCTTTATGTTAACGTCAACTGTGTTCATCGTCTTCTTTCTCCTATACGCTCTCTGCTGACTTACTTTAGAAAAGAAGCAAACATTACCCTAGCTTCTCAGAGCATGCAGCCCTGTTATTGAGCAATCTTAGAACAATTTACTCTGTAAGCCACCCAAAACAACACACACACACACACACACACACACACACACACACACACACACACTATGTCAATGTCAAAACAACAGTTTGGATATCTTTCCTTGTTTTTAAACCTCATTTGCTCAATAGCATATTTAATAAAATATACACCAACTTATTTTGTCCAGCACTGTTTAATGCAATAACTTACAAAAAGGCCTAAACATTTAGCCACAAATGTCAGCAAATGAGAGGTTTTGTAATAATACTCTGTAATTTAACATTTAGATTTTAAGATATGCCTTGTTAAGAAAAACAAAAGGGCTTATTAACTCATTTGCTTTCCTTATTAACTCTATTTTTTAATTTACTGAGCAAACATACAACTAGAATGGCAATTTGTTAGGGTCATACATTAGCTGAAAAGAAAAGGAAAAAACAAAAGCTATAGCAGAAGCTAGGAATTACCAAAGGCTTATTTTGTTTGAGTTAGGATATGATATCTTTTAAATAGGCTGATGACAATCTGTCCCTTTACACACTAAAGATAAACAACTTAGACATAACCCCTGTCTGGCTACCTTAATCTTAATTGCAGGAAAAGACAAAGCAGAACACAGATTAAACAAACAAACAAAAAACAGACTGTGCCAACAAGCCTAAGGAAAGAACAGTTCCAAATTTTTTGCTGAATTTAACTTTGCTTCGGTTAATACATATAGCCTGCTATACGATTCCAAGAAACACTAAAACTTTGTGGGGTTTCGGTATGGATACTATTAGAAGTTCAACTGGTTTGATCAAAATTATGGTTGTGTAGACCCACCCATTCTTAGATCAACAATAGGTAACGAGGGTACAGATTATAAATTGACGATTAAGCTTTTTGTAAGGGAATCTGCGGTTTATAGCCAAATCTCACATTAAGTGTCTGTCATGTGCTACACATGCATTACTTTAAATTCTAAACTTTTTGTTCACTAGTTTTATTGACAAGTAATTGACATACAGGCTATCACTGTATAAGTTCAAGGCATACAGCATGATGGTTTGATTTATATATATTGTGAAGTGATGACCACAAGAGATCCATCTTTTATACAGATACGGTAAAAAGGAGAAAAGAAAAAAATTTTCTCCTTGTGATGAGAACTCATAGGATTTATTCTTTTAACAACTCCCCTATGTATCGTACAGCAGTGTTAGCTCTAGTTATCATGTTATATATTATATCCCTAGTACTTAATTGCTTTATACCTGGAGGTTTGTACCTTTTGACCACCTCTGGTAACCACAAATCCGATCTTTTTCTATGAGTTTGTTGTTTTTGGTTTTTTGTTTTTTCTTCTTTAGATTCCACGTGAAAGTGAGATTATACAGTATTTGTCTCTTTCTGTCCGACTTCACTTAGCATAATGCCCTCAAGGCCCATCCGTGTTGTTGCAAATGGTAGGATTTCCTTCTTTTTTTTTTTTTATGGCTGAATAATATGCCTCCCGTGTGTGTGTGTGTGTGTGTGTGTGTGTGTGTGTGTAAAAATGTGGGAGTACAGATAGAATTTTCAGTCAGTGATTTCATTTTGTTTGGATATATTTCCAGAAGTAAAATTGCTAGGTCATATGGTATGTCCATTTTTAATATTTTGAGGATCCTCCATACTGTTTTCGATGGTGCCTGTACCAATTTACAATCCCCCCAATAGTGCACAAGGGTTCCCTTTTCTCAACATCCTCACCAGGATTTGTTCTCTCTTGTCCATTTGATGATGGCCATTCTACCAAGCATGAGGTGGTATCTCATTGTAGTTTTAATTTGCATTTCCCTAATGACTAGTGATATTGAGCATCTTCTCATGCACCTGTTGACCTTTCATATATCTTCTTTGGAGAAATGTCTGTTCAGGTCCTTTGCCTGTTTTTTAATTGGGTTATTTTTGTTTTGTTTTGTTTTGGTTTGGTTTTGTTTTACTATTGAGTTGTATGACTCTTTATATGTTTTGGATATTAGCCCCTTACCAGATGTTTGCAGGTATTTTTTTCCCATTCTGCAGGTTGTATTTTTACTTTGTTAAATATTTTTTTTTCCTTTGCAGAGCTTTTTAGTTTGATGTAGTCCCAACTGGTTTTTGGGACTTGGTTTTTCTGCTTGTGCCATAGGTGTCATATCCAAAAAAAAATCATTACCATCACCTATGTCAAGGAGCTTTATTCCTATGTTTTCTTGTAGAAGTTTTATGATTTCACATCTCACATTTATGTCTATAGTCCATTTTGAGTTAATATGTTGTGAGTAGTATAAAATATGGATTCAGTTTCATTCTTTTACATGTGAATATCCAATTATCCCAGCACTATTTATTATAGAGCTTGTGTTTTCTCCATTGAATATTCTTGTCTCCCTTGCCAAATATTTGTTGATCATAAATGATTGAGTGTATTTTGGGGCTCTCAATTCTGTTCCATTGGTCTATTTGTCTGCTTTTATGCCAGTGCTATACTGTTTTGATGACTATAGTGTAGCTTGAAACTGGGAAGTATGGTATCCCTGCTATGTTCTTTTTCAGAATTTCTTTGGCTCTTTGGGGGGTTTGTGGTCCATATAAATCTTAGAAGTTTTTTTTTCTATTTCTGTAAAAAATGCCATTGGAATCTTGATAGGGATTACATTGAATTGATGGATGGCTTTTAGTAGTATTGGCATTTTAAAAATATTTATTCTTCCAGTCTATGAACAGGGATACATTACCATTATTTTGTATCTTCTTTTATGCCTTTCATCAATATCTTGTAGTTTTCAGAGTACAACTCTTTGACTTCCTTGATTACATTTATTCCTAAGTATTTTATTGTTTTTCATACTATTATAAGTGGGATAAATGTCTTTATTTCTTTTTCAGAAAATTTATTGTTAGTGTATAGAAATGTTACCGATTTTTGTATGTTAATTTCTTTTTTTTAGACATTTGTTTATTTATTTATTTTTATTTTTGAGACAGAGAGAGAGAGAGAGAGTGCAAGTGGGAGCGGGGCAGAAAGAGAGGGAGACAGAGGATCTGAAGCAGGCGCCACACTGACAGCAGAGAACCTGATGTGGGGCTCAAATTCACAAATCACGAGATCGTGACCCTGAGCTGAAGTTGGATCTTAACCAACTGAGCTACCCAGGTGCCCCTTTGTATGTTAACTTCATATTCTGCCATTTTATTGAATTTATTGATTAGATCTAATAGGTTTTTTTATTGAGTCTTTTTTGGATTTTTCTGTGTATAAAATTATGTCATCTGCGCAATGAGACAGTTTTATGTCTTCTTTTCCAATTCTGATACATTTTATTTCTTTTTCTTGCTTGATAACCATGGCTAGGACTTCTAGTACTGTATTGAATAGGAGTAGTAAAAGTGGGCACCCTTGGGGCACCTGGGTGGCTCAGTCGGTTAAGCAGCCGACTTTGACTCAGGTCATGATCTCGCAGTCCGTGAGTTTGAGCCCCGCGTCGGGCTCTGTGCTGACAGCTCAGAGCCTGGAGCCTGTTTCAGATTCTGTGTCTCCCTCTCTCTGACCCTCCCCTGTTCATGCTCTGTCTCTCCCTGTCTCAAAAATAAATAAAACGTTAAAAAAAAAAGTGGGCACCCTTATCTTGTTCCTGATCTTAGAGCTTTCACCTTAGAGCTTTCAACCTTTCACCATTGATATGATGTTAGCTGTGGGCTTGTCATATATGATCTCTATGTTGTTGAGATATGTTTCTTCTATGCTTAGTTTATTAAGAGTTTTTGTCATGAATAGATAGTGAATTTTGTCAAATGCATCCCAGGAATAAATCCCACTTGATCATGGTGTATGATCCTTTTAATGTGCTGCAGAATTCAGTTGGCTAGTATTTTATTGATAATTTTTGCATCTTTTTATATTTATCAAAGATACTGGCCTATAGTTTTCTTTTCTAGTAGTGTCCTTTTCTGATTTTGGTGTCAGGATAATGCTGACTCATAAAATGAGTTTGGAAGTATCCCCTCTTCTTTGATTTTTTGGAAGAGCTTGAGGAATATTTGTGTTAATTCTTCTTTAAATGTTTGGTAAATTTCACCAGTGAAGCCATCTGATGGGGTTTTTCTTTGATGGGGAAATTTTATTTACCGATTCAATGTCCTTGCTAGTAATTGCTCTATTCAGTTTTTCTATTTCTTCCTGATTCAGTCTTAGTAAGTTGTATGTTTCTAAGAATTTTTCCATTTCTTCTAGGTTGTTTGGTTTTTTGGCTTACAGTTGTTCATAAAAACCTATTATGATCCTTTGAATTTCTGTAGTATCAGTTCTAATATCTCCTTTTCATTTATAATTTTGTTGTTTGGGTCCATTGTCCTTTTTCCTTGGTTAGTGTAGCTAAGGGTCTGTCAGCTTTGTTTATCTTTTCAAGGAAACAACTCTTAATTTGGTTAATCTTTTCTATTGTTTTTCCATTTTCTATTTCATTTATTTCTGCTCTAACATTTGTTATTTCCTTTCTTCTGCTAACTTGCAGCTCAGTTTATTCTTTTTCCAGTTCCTTAAGGCATAGAGTTAGGTCATTTATTTGGAATCTTTCTTACTTCTTAATACATGTGTTTTATTACTATGAACTTCCTTCTTAGAACTGCTTTTGCTGCATCCTGTAAGTTCTGGTATGTTGTGTTCTCATTTTTCTTTGTCTTAAGAAACTTTCTATTTATCCTTTAATTTCTTTTTGAAGAAATTGGTTGATCCATTGGTTGATCAGGAGAGTATTTAATTTCCATGTATTTGTAAATTTTCCAGTCTCTTATTAAGAGAAATATGTATTGTGTTGTTTGGGATAAAATGTTCTGGATATGTCTTTTAGGTTCATTTGGTGTATAGTGTTTTTCAAATATACTGTTTCTGTATTATTTCTCTGTCTGATTTATCTGTTGTTGAGAGTAGGGTATTAAAGTCCACAACTAATCATATTACTGCTTATTTCTCCTTTTAGCTCAGTTATATACTTGTTTGATATATTTTATTATATATATATGTTTTATATATTATAAACATATATATATGTTTTATATATTATATATATATATATATGTTTTATATATATTCCTTTTGTTTTATATATTTAGGTGCTCCAATGCTGGGTGCATAAATATTTTAAATGTTATATCTTCTTGATGTACTGAATATTTTATCATTATATAATGACTTTCCTTGTCTTTTTTTTTACTATTTTTAGTTTATACAATTATTGTTTTTTTAAATGTTTATCTATTTTGAAAGAGAGAGAGTGAGCACATGATCAGGGGAGGGATAGAGAGGGAGGGAGAGAGAGAATCCCAAGTAGACGCCACACTGTCAGCACAGAATTCAATGTGGGGTTCCATCCCACGAACCATGAGATCATGACCTGAGCTGGAATCAAGAGTCAGATGCTTAACCAACTGAGCCACCCAGGTGCCCCTACCATTTTTAGTTTGAAGTCTTTTTTGTCTGCTATACATATAGCAACCCCTGTTTTCTGTTGTTGTTGTTGTTGTTGTTGTTGTTGTTGTTACCATTTGCTTGAAGTTTTTTTCATCCCTTCACTCTCAATGTGTGTCTCTAAAATTTTTTTAATGTTTATTCATTGTTGAAAGAGAGAGAGAGAAAGACAGAGCACAAGTCAGTGAGGGTCAGAGAGAGAGGGAAACACAGAATCCAAAGCAGTCTCCAGGCTCCAAGCTGTCAGCAGAGCCCAATGCAGGGCTTGAACCCATGAACTATGAGATCATGACCTGAGCCAGGTCAGAGGGTCAACCGACTGAGCCACCCAGGCACCCCTAATGTGTGTCTTTAAAGCTAACGTGAGTCTCTTATATGTGGCATATTTTTTGGATCTTGTTTTTTTATCCATTCACCAACTCTGTTGTTTTAATTGGAGAATTTAATCCATTTACTTTTAAAGTAATTATTGATAGGTAAGGACTTAACAGTTGTCATTTTGTTCACTGTTTTCTGGTTGTTTTGTAGATTCACTGTTCTTTGTTTCTTATTCTGCTTTTTGTTTTGTTTGGATGTCTTTTGGTATCAGTATACTTTGACTTCTTTATTGTGTTCTTTTGTGTAATTACTACAGGATTTTCTGTTGTGATTACCATGAGACTTACATAAAATATCTTCAACGTTTATTTATTTTTGGGACAGAGAGAGACAGAGCATGAACGGGGGAGGGGCAGAGAGAGAGGGAGACACAGAATCGGAAACAGGCTCCAGGCTCTGAACCATCAGCCCAGAGCCCGACGCGTGGCTCGAACTCACGGACCCCGCGAGATCGTGACCTGGCTGAAGTCGGACGCTTAACCGACTGCGCCACCCAGGCGCCCCTAAAATATCTTAAACTTACTTTAAGTTTACATTTGTAACTTCAGTAGAACTTGTAAATTTTACACTTTTATTTCCCCTCTCCCTCACATTTTAGGTTATTGCTGTTACAATTTACATATTTTTTATCATATGAAACTAATAACAGATTATTATAGTTATGGTTATTTGTATTATATTTTTAAACTTTTAAACTATGGTTATAAATAAATTATGTACCACTATTACCATATTGCAGACTCTAACTATGACTATATATTTATCATTACCGGTAAGATTTATACTACCTTTTTATGTTTTTATGATGTTAATTAGCATTCTTTTACTTCTACTTTCCATCCCTTTCTTTTACTCTTTTCCTTCAGGAATTCCCATAAGGCAAATATTGTTTCTTTTCTTGGTGTCCTATAATTCTCAGAGGCTTTCTTCACTCTTTTAAAAATTTCTATTTAGTTCTTATGGGTAATTTCGAATGTCCTATCCTCCAGGTTACTGATACTTTCTCGGATTTCTGTTTGTTTGTTTGTTTGTAGCTGAATACAGCTGTCAGCCTGTCCTACCAGGGAATGTAACCAGAGCATATGGAAGCTGTATAACCCATTCAATAGCCCCACATACAGTGGCACTTAAACAGAAAGCACAGCCAGTGGCCTCCCTTGACTGCAGAGCAAAACTGGTGGCCTTACCTAACCAGGGAATTAAGTGCACACTCTGGCCTGATTTGGATCCCCAAACTATGAGCTGTACAGGCCCTGGGTGCTGTCCTGCTACCCTGCCAGGGAAGGGAAGCTCATTCATAGTCCCACCTATTACTGAATATAATACCCAGTCCCATCTAGTAAGTATGACCAGGTAATCCAGGCAATTGTGGAGTCCTTCCTGCAGCCTTATTTGGATAGGGAACCAAGTTTCCTGGTTTGAGTGTGCCCCTGACATGGTTCTGCAGATGAGCAAAACTGCTGGTTGGAATTACTACTTGGGAACTGCAGGTATGAACTTGGTCTGCCAGGATCCATGTGCTGCTTATTTCAAGCCCCATACCCATCTCTGTCAGAGTTAGATTTTCAGTGGTTGAGCCCTGCAGATACCCCTGCAATTCCTGTGGTGTGAGATCAGATTAAGAGCTCCTACAAAGTCACCCACAATACTAGGCATGGCTGGTTATTTCCCCTGGGTTCCCTTTTCCCACTGGGAGAACTAAAGGTTCAAGGGAGATCTCTTCATGTGGGGCTGCACTGGCCTAGGGGAAGGGCAGTTTGGTCAATGTGTAGCCACTTCTCTTATCCACTTAATGCATTGTGACTTAGTCTCTGTGGTACAGGGAGGTGCTTCAGCCTTACCCCCATATGCTAGGATTCTCTCAGTATTGTCTTGTTCTTGAATAGTTATTAGTTCTTCTTGTGAGAAGGAGTGAAGTCAGGAACAACCTATGTCGCCATCTTTTGACATCACTCCCTAGATTCTAAACTTTGATTGGAGATGATAAAGAAACATACACATGTGCAGGTGCACACACACACACATATAAATTATGTACTATCCTATATATATATATATATATATATATATATATATATATATATATAGGAATCTGAGAAATATATTGATTAGTCAGTGACTAACAGATTAATCACAAACTTGTTTTTTTTTTAAGTTTATTTAAGTAATCTCTACATCCAATATGGAGCTCAAACTCATGACCACAAGATCATGCTACTCCAACTGAGCCAGCCAGGCATCCCAATCATGAGCTTCTTCAACGTTTATTTATTTTTGGGACAGAGAGAGACAGAGCATGAATGGGGAAGGGGCAGAGAGAGAGGGAGACACAGAATCGGAAACAGGCTCCAGGCTCTGAGCCATCAGCCCAGAGCCTGACGCGGGGCTCGAACTCCCGGACCGCGAGATCGTGACCTGGCTGAAGTTGGACGCTTAACCGACTGCGCCACCCAGGCGCCCCCCAATCATGAGCTTCTTAATAAAACATCTACAAGAGGGGCATCTGGGTGGCTCAGTCGGTTAAGCATCCAATTCTTGATTTCAGCTCGGGTCATGATCTTGTGATTTCGTGAGTCCGAGCCCCGCGTTGGGCCCCGTGCTGACCATGCAGAGACTGCTTAGGATTCTCTCTCTCCTTCTCTCTCTGCCCCTCCCTGCTCATGCTGTCTCTGTCTCTCTCAAAAATAAATAAATAAACTTCAAAAAAATAAAAAAAATCAAACATCTACAAGAAAAGTTATGAAAATATCATCCAGATGTTTGATGGATTCTAAATGTCTACGTACCTTGTTTTTGTCAGAGTTCACATTTTTCAATAAAGCTTTCATTGTTTAATTTAATTTTTCTTGTAAGACTGCATCATGATAATTTTGCTTCTTCTGATTTAAGACTTAAACTTTTTTGAAATGTTATAGTGGATAATAATAACAGTAAGACATAGATTGTTGGTTACTCACTAAACCAGATTCCTCTTCTTCCCGAGCGCACATGGTTTCCAAGGCCCTTGTTGCTCTCAGACGTGGCCCTGAGTCTAGGTCCTGAGCCAATGGGACGTGTGCAGAAGTGATGTGGGCACTTCAGGGACTCTCCCCCTGAGAGCGTCTTATGACCACTTCTTGGTGCTCTTTCTTTCCTCTTCAGCCAAATTAAATGCAAATAACTGCAGGGCCCTTGAAAACCATGTACTGAAAATAGCAGAGTCACACGATAGAAGGAAGTTGGGTACCAAAAATTACTGATTGAAAAAACACTTCCCATTGGTCAAGAATATCCATTTATATGGTCAAAGAATAAAGCTTTTTGTGTGTTAAAAAACTTTTGGATATATATGTTACTATAAAACATGGGAAATTCTCTAGCACATAAAAATATTCTATTTGGGGCAAATATATAGGACAGGTCCTCACCTCCTACCACTATAGCTAACGTTAGGGCTCTTCTCCCTGACAGGAAGAACATGGTATATGGCCCTCACCCCAGCAATTAGATGCTCCTGCTGGGGCCTTTGACACAGAATGATTGCTTACTTATTATTTCCTTGTTTTGAACAAGGACATATGACACTGTCTCCACCGAACTTATTTTTTCTTTTAGGTTCTAATATGGATAACTTCCTTTATGGCTCTTAATTCAACTAATGAACAAGTGAATTAGATTCAGAGAAATTCACCCCTAGGTTAAGACTCAGAGAATCCTTCTGAGATGTTAGCTGTATTTCTGCAAAGAATATTGTGATATTACTGTCAAAATTAGGTGGTTTGTGTTTTAGAATGTGCTTGAATGAACATATTCTCTCCCTATTTTTCCCGTCTGGCAACTGGTAAACCCTAGAGGTTTTGTGTTTTTGTGAATACTCTATGGGTTGGGCCAGCGGTATTCAGCATGTTTACCATAAAGAATTCATTTTCTAACTTTTGCCCTCTACAAAATCTATGTATATTGAAGGATCTTAAATCACTAAAGACTTTTATTAAGTGGTAATAAATTTGAGTTTAATATTTTGTTACTTCTCTCTTACTTCTCACTTTGGAATACGTGGCAGGGTATGGTAGGGCCTTTCTAAGGCTTTGACAGGGGCTAGTACAAGTTTTGAATTTTGGTAGACATCAGAAATGAGAATTTGGTGGACATTTAGAATTGCCAATCATATCCCAATCAGTTTACTTTTTTGGTTTTTTTTTTTTAACTTTTATTTATTTTTGAGAGACAGAGAGAGACAGAGCATGAATGGGGGAGGAGCAGAGAGAGAAGGAAACACAGAGGGAATCCGAAGCAGGCTCCAGGCTCTGAGCTGTCAGCACAGAGCCGGATGCAGGGCTCGAACCCATGAACCATAAGATCATGACCTGAGCTGAAGTCAGACGCTTTAACTGACTGAGCCACCCAGGCACTCCCTGCAATCAGTTTACTTTAATAGCATTTATTTTTCCAGACATTATATGAGCACTAAGGACACAGAAATGAGTAAGACATTCTCTGCGTTCAAGAAATTATAACCTCAGAGAGGAGCATATACACAAAATGACACGTGTGGAGGCCTTGTATGCAAGTGGATATAAAAGGAAAAGAGTTCAGAGTTAGTTATCTAGGGCTACTGTAGCAAATTACCACAAACTGAGTGGCTTAAAACAACAGAAATTTATTCTCTCACAGGTCTGGAGACTAGAGGAGTGAAATCAAGGTGTTGGGAGGGCCATATTCCCTCTGAAATATCCCAGACAGAATCCTTCCTTGATTCTTCCGGCTTCTGGTGGCTGGTGCTAGTCCTTGTCACCCAGTGGCTTATAGACGCATCCCTGGAGTCTCTCTCTGGCTCTGTCTTCGCGTGGCCTTCTCCCCCATGTGTGGGTTCACATCTACTCCTTATAGTGACGCCAGTCAAATTGGATTCAGAGCCCACCCCAATTCAGTCTGATCTCATCTTAATTTGATTATGTCTGAAAGAGCTTATTTCCAAATAAGGTCACCTTCGCAGCTTCCAGGTGGACATGAATCAAGCTTTCCATGCGAGTCAGAAAGATGATCACAGGTCACTTCCTAGAGGAAGAAAGAGATGATAGCTGAGCTGTATCTCGAAGGATAAATGGAAGTTAAAATAGAAATAAGATGGCTTATCGCCTAAACATGTGTGTTACCCCAGAAAGCAGATTTTTAAAAATGCCTTCCAAACAGAAAATTTTATTGGGTTGAGGACAAGGTTCCGTCTCAAACATTTACTTTGTCTTTTCTTTTTAGCGATGTCTCCTTCACTGCTTTAATCCAGGCAATCCTACTTTATTCTCAGCTGTGAAATATTTAGAGTCCATGTGCTAAATACATATCACATTAACACTTCCTAGTGCAAGAATCTCACTGTAATCCCAGCCTCCTGGCCTTATTCCAACTGTAAACATGAAACACCTGTAGGCCTCTCACTTTCCTCTGATTTGGAGTCTGAAACTATTCTCACTCATAAGAAAGTGTAAAAGCTGACTGCATTAGGATCAGACCCGACTTCATTCATTCATTCATTCATTCAATCATTCACTCCACAAGTTTTTTTTTCAGTACTAACTCAAAACACCACTGTGTTAAGTGTGCAAACCACTGTCCTAAGTGTGAAGATGTTTAAAAAGATAAACATAGCATATGTCCTGTCCTCAAAAACTCTATAGTCTAACAGGGAAAAAGAAAACATAATATGTTTTCTGGCACCCAATAATTACTCAAGAGATATTTGCCGAAGTGAATAAAAAGGTTTAAACGTTATGGGGCAGAAGGAATTATTCCTGACATTAAACTTCTTGAGAGCTGGATTCTAGGCCTTTGCCTGCTTGGATCTTTTAAGTGTGCTTAATTCCTCAAGCCTTTGAGTCATCGTCAGCTTTGAAATTTAGTACTTAACCCTGCTGGGATCCCTGCCACCTTGTTATATTTCCGTTGTGACTCTCACCCTGTTTTTGGCTTAAAAAGGTGTGTAACTTTCTGGGAGCAACCATTTCTCAGATGTGTCTCTCAGAACTTCCTGCTAATAGTCTGAGAATCACTGATGGGACAAACCTATCGCTGACTCCTTGGTGGGACAGATGATGCACCTGCTGATAGTCTGAGGGTCACTGATAGGACAAACCCATCACTGACTCCTTGGTGGGACAGATGATGCAGATCTTTCTCTTTCCTTCAAACTGCCAGGACTACTTCCCATCTCGTTTTCACCTCCTGACATTTATGAAGAATCTAAAATCACCACCTTAACTTCAAACTTAGTGTTCAGAGGAGTCCTATAGGACAGATGGGATAGGAAATTTGAAGAATATTTCTCTGTATTCTTAGGGAATTGTTGGATCATATGATAGATCTATTTTTAGTTTTTTGATGAAACTCCATACTGTTTTCCATAGTGGCTGCATCAGTTTACATTCCTACCAATAGTGCACGTCCTTATTGACACCTGTTACAATTTCTCAATAATAGCCATTCTAACAGTGGGAGGAGATATCTGGTGGTTTTGATTTACATTTCCCTGATTATCAGTGGTGTTGAGCACCTTTTCATGGACCTCTTGGCCATCTGTATGTCTTCTTTGGGGAAATGTCTGTTCAGATCCTCTGCTCATTTTTTTAATCGAATTGTTTGGGTTTTGATTTTGGTTTGGTTTGGTTTGTTTGTTTGTTTTCGCTATTGAGTTGTATGAGTTCTTTATATGTTTTGGATATTAACTGCTTGTCAGATAAATGATTTGTAAATATTTTCTCACATTCAATAGGTAGCCTTTTCATTTTGTTGATGGTTTCCTTTGCTGTGCAGAAGCTTTTAACTTGATGCAATCCCATTTGTTTATTTTTGCTTTTGTCGCCCTCCCACTCAGTGCCAGGTCCAAGAAATCATTACCGAGGCCAATGTCAAGGAGCTTACTGCCTATGTGTTTTTCTAGCAGTTTTGTGGTTTCCGGTCTCACATTCAAGTCTTTAATCCATTTTGAGTTAATTTTTGGATGTGATGTAAGATAGTGGTCCAGTTTCATTCTTTTGCATGTGGCTGTCCAGTTTTCCCGACATCATTTATCTTTTCCCCATTGTATATTCTTGCCTCCTTTGTCATAAATTAATTGACTGTAATGTGTGTGGGTTTATTTCTGGGCTCCCTTCTGTTCAATTGATCTGTGTGTCTGTTTTGGTGCCAATGCCATACTGTTTGTACTACAATGGCTTTGTAATATAGTTTCAAATCAGAAAGTGTGATACCTCTGGCTTTGTTCTTCTTTCTCAGGGCTACTTTGGCTATTCAGTGTCTTTTGTGGTTCCATATGAATCTTTGGATTGTTTTTCTATTTCAGTGAAAAATGCCATGAAATTTTAATAGGGATTGTATTGAATCCGTAGATTACTTTGGGTGGTATGAACATTTTAACAATATTAATTCTTTCAATCCATGAGCATGGAATATGTTTCCATTTATCTGTGCCTTCTTCAATTTGTTTCATCAGTGTCTCATAGTGTTCAGTGTACAAGTCTTTTACCTCCTTGGTTAAATATATTCCTAGATATTTTATTCTTTTTGGTGCAGTTGCAAATTGTTTGGAATTGTTTTCTTAATTTCTCTTTTTGGTAGTTCATTGTTAGTGTATAGAAATGCAACAGATTCTTGTATATCAATTTTGTATCGTACAACTTTATTGCATTTGTTTATTAGTTCTAACTGTGTGTGTGTGCGTGTGTGTGTGTGTGTGTGTGTGTGTGGTCTTTAGACGACCTAATATTAGGTCATCTGCAAACAGTTTTATTTCTTCCTTTCCAATTTGGATGCTTTTTATTTATCTTTCTTGCCTGATTGCTTGCCTAGGATTCCCAATAGGATATTGAATAAAAGTGGTAAGAGTGGGCATCCTTGTCTCGTTCCTGAGGCAAGGTCCCATATATGGACCATATATGGGACCTGCGAGGCAAGGTCCCATATAAGGTCCCATATATGGACCTTATGATGCTGAGATATGTCCCCTTTGTACTCACTTTGTTGAGATTATTTTATCTTAAGTAGATATCAAATTTGTAATAAATTTATGAAATTTACCATAAATGGATGTGGAATTATGTCAAATGCTTTTTCTGCATCAATAGAGATGATAATATGATTTTCAGCCTTTACTTTGTTAATGTGGTGTATCACATTGATTGATTTGCAAATATTGAACCATCCTTGCATCCCTGGAATAACTTCCACTTCATTATGGTATATGATCTTTTTACTGTATTATTTAATTCAGTTTGTGAATTATTTTGTTGAGGATCAATGGAGGATTTAATGGAGATGCTTCTAGACCCATTAACTTTTCTATTTTATTAACAACAAAAGTCATACATGATTTTTTTTTTAAATTCAGACAATACAGAAGTAAAAAGTAATGGCTCCCCCTTTATGCACCTGAGGATACTAATATTTATTTCCTTCTTTATGATTACCCTGTAGCCAGTATAAACATTATATTTTAGGAAGTCTGTGAGGTCAAAACCATTTTTACAATAGTAACACATTATTTACCTTTTTCCCAGGGTTGAAGTTTGCACTAATGGCACAAAAGCAATGGTGGGTAAAACTGCTGGTGCCTTAGCATGAAACAAGGCCGTGTCATCTAACTGTGTGAGTAGTCACTATATTCTTCAATGTCGTGAACTCACAGGAACAACAACAAAAAGAATGTTCTTGAAAAATCAGTAAAAACTATTGCCTTCATAAAATTGCAACCCTCAGTATATTCTCAACCCTGAGTATGTATGTTTTTAATATTCTGTGAAACAAAATGGGGCACACAGATAAAACACGTCTGCTGATACTGAGGTGTGAAAGATGTCTGGAGAATAAGCACTTGTGACATTTGTGTTATGAGCTTCACTAGCCTCTTTTTTCAGTGAATGCCCTTTGACTTGAAAGAATGACTGACAGACTATGGTTATTCAGATTCAGATTAAGTTTTAGCAGATACTTATTTTTATTTTTATTTCTTTGTTTCTTTGCTTATTTTTATTTATTTATTAAAGTTTTTTTGAGTGTTTTCTCATTTTTTAATGAGAAATTTTTAAATTTTTTTTAAGTTTATTTATTTATTTTGAGAGAGAGAGAGAGAGAGAGCGCGCACACAAGTGGGACAGGGGCAGAGAGAGAGAGAGAGAGAGAGAGAAGGAGAGAGAATCCCAAGCAGGCTCTGCACCATCAGTGCAGGGCCTGATGTGGGACTCGAATTCACAAACCACAAGATCACAACCTGAGCCAAAATCAGACGCTTAACTGACTGAGCCACCAGGCACCCCAAAAGATTTTTATTTTAAAAATAATCTCTACATTTAACATACGGCTCAAACTCACAACCCAGAGATCAAGAGTCGCATGCTCCACTGACTGAGCCAGCCAGGTGCCCTAGTAGATATATTTTTTTTAAATGAACCAAGTGAGCTGGTTACTTGAATGAATGTTGCCAGTCGTAAAATTTAAGTTTTAAAGTGAAATTTGAATTTTGAAAAATTTGTATTTGCCACTACAAATTTGATAGCTTCTCAATACGTAAAGGCATGATGAGATTAGTTGTTTTATTAATTAATGTTATTATTTGAAATATAACTCAATTAGGGGCACCTGGGTGGCTCAGTCGGTTGAGCATCCAACTTCAGCTCAGGTCATCATCTCACAGTTCATGAGTTTGAGCCCTGCTCACTGCTGTCAGTGTGCAGAGCCTGCTTTGGATCCACTGTTCCCTTCTCTCTCTGCCCCTTCCCTGCTCATATTCTCTCTCTCTCTCTCTCTCTCTTTGTCTGTCTCTCAAAAATAAACATTTAAGGGGCGCCTGGGTGGCGCAGTCGGTTAAGCGTCCGACTTCAGCCAGGTCACGATCTCGCGGTCCGGGAGTTCGAGCCCCGCGTCAGGCTCTGGGCTGATGGCTCAGAGCCTGGAGCCTGTTTCCGATTCTGTGTCTCCCTCTCTCTCTGCCCCTCCCCCATTCATGCTCTGTCTCTCTCTATCCCAAAAAATAAATAAATGTTGAAAAAAAATTAAAAAAAAATAAATAAACATTTAAAATGCATATATAACTCAATGAACTATGATTTTCCAAATAATCTATGCCTTAAGTTATGATTCATGCATGGGTAAGAGATCCATTCAAAGTGCAGGCTGGACTAATGGATTTTAAGGAAACAGAAACACATAGTTCATTGATACGGTTTCAGATATCACATTGTAAGTAACTTTAAGAAATTAACACTTGTCCAGTTGTGGTGTAGTGTCAAAGAACAGCTACAGTTGACTGAAACGACTATTTAAATATTCCTCCCGGGGTGCCTAGATTGCTCAGTTGGTTGAGCGGCCGACTTCGACACAGGTCATGATCTCACCGTTTGTGAGTTCAAGCCTCACGTCGGGCTCTGTGCTGACAGCTCAGAGCCTGGAGCCTGCTTCCGATTCTGTGTCTCCCTCTCTCTCTCTGCCCCTCCCCCACTCACGCTCTGTCTCTCTCTGTCTCAGAAATAAATAAACATTAAACAATTTTTTTAAATAAATAAATAAATAAATAAATATTCCTCCCTTTTCCAACTACGTTATCTGTTTAAAGATGGATTTTCTTCATATATTTCACAAAACAACATATCCTAATGAATTGATTGCAGAAGAAGATATGAGAATCCAGCTGTCTTGTATCAAATCAGTCACTAAGAAAATTTGCAAAAGTGTTAAAACAATACTTCTCTACTTTTTTTGGAAAATAGTTATTTTTCATAAGGAATATTGTTAGCATAAAGTAAATAATATATTTTTAATTTCTTCATTTTAATTCCCAATATGTTTAATATCAGTAGAATCAACTAACATGAACACAACCTCTTTGGGGGACTCAATAATTTTTAAGACTGTAAAGCGACCCAGAACCAAACACTGATTTAGAAGAATACTTAATGAAACTGAAAATAGTGGAAACTTTATATTAAGGAGTGAAAATCAGAATGTATAAATTGATATACAGTGATTCCAATTAAGTAAAAATATATGTATGCACACAGAAAAGGAATAGGATGACATACAACAAAAAAAACAATAATAATTTAAGTAACTCAAATTTTCTTCTATTTTCATGAATTTTCTTAAGTTTTCCATAAGAAAAAAAAATTGACTTTATAATCAGGAAGAATAAGATTTCAATTCTAACCACAGATCATACATTTGCATTATAATAATGGCAGCTACCAAAAGAACATTATGTTTTCCTTTCATTAGTTATGTATAAGGATTTAATATGTCTGACTATAAGATGATGAAGTTTTTGAATAAAGAAACTACACAAAGTCAAATGAGTGTATTTCTTTCTAGGAGTTCCCTTAGAAGGCTATATGCTTATTCAAACGATGTTTTTTTGGAACCTTTATTGAAGAATTCTGTGTAGAGAGAGTCAGCCACAGAGGAAATTAGTCTTCTATCTTCATAAAGATATGGCACTCTGTCTACCTCCCTCCTCTGCCAACTCAAGCTAACCGCGTGCGTGGTGGTTGATGTTGACCTGGAGAGGTGTTGAGAGCAATAAAGCAAGGCTGCAAAGCAGCATGTAGAGGAGTTACCCAGGAGAGCCCCCTCCGTCTCCAAATAAAAGCAAGTCTATCCATGTAATGTGAGATCCTGTCGTGGCTGGCAGAGGTTTACTTGGCTGTACTCTATGAAGGTGACTTAAGAGAGAGCGAAGAATTAATTGCACTTTCCTTTTTTATCCCTACTCCGTACGTAGTACAATATTGAACACAAAACAAAGGCTCAATGAATTGATATTAATTGGGGCATCTGTGATGTTCTACATAGTTCTGGCTGGGGCCTGGATTGTTAATAATGACTTGTTATTGAGCTTGCTTAGACTAATGGATAATTGAGGTTTTCTAAATAGCCTAAAACTTTTTTCTTCCTTTTTTTTCCAAATTTTTATTTAAATTCTAGTTAGCTAACATATAGTACAATAGTACTTTAAGGAGAATTTAGTAGTTAATCCTTACTTGTAACACTCAGTACTCAACACAACAAATGCCCTCTTTAATGCCCGGCCCATCCCCCATCTACCTCCCTCCATCAACCCTCAGTTTATTTTCTATTGTAAAGAGTCTCTTACGGTCTATTTCCCTCTCTCTTTTCTTTCCACCTTCCCATATGTTCATCTGTTTTGTTTCTGAAATTACACATATGAGTGAAGTCATATCTAATTTGTCTTTCTCTGCCTGACCTATTTCTCTTAGCATAATACACTCTAGCTCCATCCATGGCATCACAAATGGCAAGATTTCATTCCTTTTGATGGCTGAGTAATATTCTATCATATATACACACACACACACACACACACACACACACATATACATACACACCACATCTTCTTTATCCATTCATCTGTCAGTGGACGTTTGGGATCTCTCCATAGTTTGGCTGTTGTTGATAATGCTGCTATAAACGTCAGTGTACATGTCCTCCTTGGAATATACATTTTTGTACCCTCTGGGTAAATACCTAGTAGCACAGTTGCTGGACTGGAAGGTAGCTCTAATTTTAACTCTTTGAGGAATCTCTGTACCGTTTCCCAGGGTGGCTATACCAGTTGGCACTCCCGCCAACAGTGCAAGAGGGTTCCCCTCCCTCCACATCCTCACCAACACGTGTTGTTTCTTGTGTTGTTAGTTTTAGCCAGGTGTGAGGTGGTATCTCATCCTTAGATATCCTAAAACTTGCTCTTCAATCGGGGCGACTAAGAGGGTGACAGCTCCTAGGTTTCCTAGGATTCTTCTAGTTTGAGCACTAAAACCCATGCGTCCCAGGAACCGTTCAGACCCAGGCAACACACGATGGTTGGCCACTCTATTCTCCAGTGACCCAACTTTATAATTATGCAACTTCTCTTCATTTTAATTTGACCTGGCTTCTCTAGCCAAGTGTATACACTCAAGGCCAACCAAAGCAGGATAGAGACATTTGTAGGGCCCAGCCTTCTGACCTGCTGCTCTATGTCTTTGTCCTGCAGATGAACAAGCCAGAACAAAGGGACTGACTGCACAGAGACAGGGCACCAAACTTACAATATGGTTATAATTTTCCCTGGAAAGCTTTGGGTTCTGGCTTACCCATCCCTTCCTTTTAAAGAATTACTGCGTTTCAGGTTGAGTTATCACTTCTGTTTGCCCTGCTAACAGAAAGACAAACGAAAGAGGCTGAAGTGAACCTCCCAAGAACAAGATTTCATGCCAGGATTTGACATGCTGGAAAAGTTGCATCCCCGGAAAAGGAACCCGGGAGTTAGCGTGGCGAAAATAAAGGCTTATTTTTATTTTTATTTATTTTTGCATACAGAGAGGAATGATGATGTCATGCCTGTCTTAGACACATCTTAATTTGTGGATTTTTTCTTATTTAACTCTCTTAATTGGATGAAAGCATGCTGCTGCTGATTTATGGATCACCAGTCGTGCCAGGCATCATTTTAAATGTGCACAGCTGCTCTGAAATAGTTTAACTTGGCAGATAGCATTAAACCATTGGGTTGTGTCATTTATTTGTACATGCAGACAATAGCCTCCTTGTGCAGGTTCTTCAAAAATCCTTGCAGGCATGGTTTGGACCGGGCATTTAAGGAGCCTTAAAGAATGATTTATTCCTCTGGAAGTTTTTCAAGGTTTCCAGAATGAAGAATGAGATACCATTTTATGCCACTGATAAGCTCCCAGGGGAATCACAGAGACAGCCTAAAGTGGAGAGGTTACAGAGTGAGAGGTCTCAAGCTTACATCTGGGAACTCCGATTTCAGTGGTCATTCAGGCAATGTAGGACATGTTACTGGTGACAACAGTCTCACTTTCATCCTGACATGTCACAGGGAAGCAGCTAAAAGAGGGGGCTGATCTAATACAAGTGACTGCAGCATAAATAACTTGAAAAGCTCTGTTGACAATAGAAAATCTGGCATTCATGGTGGTTAACAATGCTATCTTCAAATTCCAAGGGCCCTGAGATTTGTCACTGTTGTCCTTTGTAGTCAAGGATGACACTGTTGACACTGTGGTTATCCCTGGATGCAAGTGTGGCTGAAAATACCCGAGTGTGACAAATGATAAGGCCTTTCTGCAGAGTGTATGCGGAGAACGGTTTTTTTTTTTTTTTTTTTTTTTTTTTTTTTTTTTTGGTTTGTGTCTGTAGGCCTCCCTTGTCACAGAATCATCGTGTCTCTGTCTGCGGCAGTCCTAGCTGCTCTGGTTACAGCCTCTTGGCTCCAGCCTTCCACAAATGTCTCCTTTGCTTGAACATCTTTCCCTGGGGGCCTTGTGTTGATTATACCTCCTGCCTGATCTGCTTACTGTCTCTCGTGCCAAAGCTAGCCAGGCAGGCTAGTGCAAGGCCTCTTTCCTTTACTGTGACTTGTGAGAAAATCACTTTGAGGTGGACTGTGTTCCTCATTAGCTTTTAAATGTTTGTTTATTTATTTTGAGAGAGAGAGAGAGCAAGCAGGAGCGGGGAGGGGCAGAGAGAGAGGGGGAGGGAGAGAATCCCAAGCAGGCTCCGAACTGTCAGCACAGAACCCAAAGGGGGCTCCATCTCACGAACTGCGAGATCATGACCTGAGCTGAAATCTAGAGTTGGACCCTTCACCAACCGAGCCACCCAGGCGCCCCCTCATCAGCTTTTATTGGCGATTTTATTTTGCCACTTGAAAATTGAATGTTTTCAACTAGAAAGATCTTAGAGGCTGAAATAACTTTCTCCCCCCTTCACAGTGTTGCCTGTCTTAGGAAACAGCAGAGGACATGCTTTTGGATAAGATATGCATACCCTGTAGGTAGACTAAGTGGGCAGTTACATAGTTTGTTGCCTTAAAAATGGTTCCACAACAGCCTGTGCTCAAAATCTTTTTTTTTTTCTTTAAGGCTACAAATTCCTAAAAGGTCATCCCTGAAGCCTAATGACAGGTGTCCACAAGCCACTGGAACTGTCTCACTGCCCTGCCCCCGCCTTGCTTGTTGTTCAGACAACCTAGCTTTGGGCAGCAGTCGTAATTAGATTGGGTCAGGGTACAACACTGGTGATCTCATGCTGATAGCAAGCAAGTTGACTGCTCATTACTTTGCCTCTTTGGCAAATAAAAATCTTTTTACAAGTGGGTTCAGGATGGGGATTAGAAAGGATAGTAAAAGGGTTCCTTTATGGTGTTTTAGCCTTAAAATCTCCTACAGGAGGAATTGCAAATTGTCTTGCAAAGGGAAACCAAGAAAACATTTTAGCTATTTAACCTCACAGTGAATTGCCTTATTGGATCTTCTTTGAGAAGAGTCTTGGGGCGCCTGGGTGGCGCAGTCGGTTAAGCGTCCGACTTCAGCCAGGTCACGATCTCACGGTCCGCGAGTTCGAGCCCTGCGTCGGGCTCTGGGCTGATGGCTCAGAGCCTGGAGCCTGTTTCCGATTCTGTGTCTCCCTCTCTCTCTGCCCCTCCCCTGTTCATGCTCTGTCTCTCTCTGTCCCAAAAATAAATAAACGTTGGAAAAAAAAAAAAGTTAAAAAAAAAAAAAAGAGAAGAGTCTTAATTTAGAGTAGCTTTGTGCATAAGACAGTTATGATGAGGATAGTTGGTAAGAGGGATGAGAACTGAGACCCAGCCTGCATCACTGCGCTTCCCCAGAAGGGAAGGCTTGACCCAGAGCATCCATGAGAAACAAAGGGATACTCGGTGTCCAAGCAAGAACATCTTATCAAGAGAGAGAAAGGGCCTGAAATTAGAAGGGTGGCGGTACTGAAAACATACTTTGTCTATTTCACAGTTTGGCCTCTCTTTGGTTTGAGGTCATCCAATATAGTGCCACCTGACACAATTTTTGAAGTTGTTTCTCCAATAAATGTCTCTGACAGCTTTAATCTCTTAGTCTTTTACGGACACTAGAAGTGAGGTACGGATTCCCCAAGATTCCAGTGCACGTAGCCACAGTCTCTTATCTTCCAGTTACCCTATTTTTTTTAGAGTAACTAGGAGGAATGGGATTGAAAATTAGCAAGCCTCTAGTATAAAGAAAGTTTTGTTATTACCATTTTATAGATGAAGAAACCGAAGTTCAGTTAAGGGAGCAGGATCACATAAGAGCTAAATAGCAAAGCTGGAATCCAAATTGAGACCTATCTACCAGGGGTGAGCAGGTCCACAAGTGAGCTCAATTCACAGACCTCCCTGAATTTTACTCCTCCAATTCTGTCTCATAGCTACAGGGTTCTTCACTAAAGTTCTGACCAAGAACTTCATCAAAAAGACAGAAAGTTCTCATGATGTTTGATAAACCACTGATTGAAAAATGAGCCTCAACTGTATCCCTTATGGCCTGTTACAATAGTAAATAAATAGTAGCATTGCTACAGTGGCCAACATTTAAAATGCCACCGTCTGTCCCTTGGTCATTTTGAAGGTACCATGCAAAATCTGCTGTTTAAGACCAATATCAAAATTATTTTCATTAACAAACCTTATTTGGTTTGGTGAGTTAGCATAAGTTCCTTACCTCCATTACGCATTTTGGACAAGAGGTCAGAAGGAAATATAATTGGCCCTTGAACAACACAGGTTTGTATTGTGCAGGTCCACTTACATGTGAATTTTTTTCCCCAATATTGGAAATATTGGAGATGTGTGACAGTTTGAACAAACCCACAACTCACATAGCCTATAAATACCAAAATAACTAAGAAAAAGTAAGATATATTGTGAATGAATAAAATGTATGCATATACGAATCTATTTTATCATTTGCTACCATAAAATGTACACAAATTGATTACAGAAGTTAAAATTTATCAAAACTTATGCACACAAGCATAGACCTTACATGGTGCCATTTTCAGTCTAGGGAAATGTAAACAAACATAACGATGCAGTATCAAATCATAACTACATAAAATTAACTATAGCGCATATTGTATTTATCATTATAATAATTTGGTAGCCACCTGCTATTGCTATTGCTGTGAGCTCAAGTGTTGCAAGTATCCACTTAAAACACTGCGTGATGCTAATCGTCTTCACGTGAGCAGTCCGTTGCTCCAGTAAATTGCATATTGCAGGAAAAAGTGATCCCTTGAGATTCTCGAGTGTTTTTCATCATGTTTAGTGCAATACTGTAAACCTTAAATAACACCATGGGACTCCTACGAAGTGCCACTAGTGATGCTGGAAGTGCTCCCAAGAAACAGAGAAAAGTCCTCATTACGTCACAAGGACAAGTTGAATTGCTTGATATGTACCATAGACTGAGGTCTGCAGCTGTGATCACCCGTCATCTCAAGATAAATGAATCTAGTGTAAGGACTATTGTAAACAAAGAAAAGGAAATTCCTGACGCCTTCACTGCAGCTGTGCCAGCAGGTACGAAACCCTTGTACTCTTTGCAAAATACCTTTTTATCCCATACTGAAAATGCATCTTTTGAGGTGCCTGGGTGGCTCAGTCATTGAAGCATCTGCCTCTTGATTTTGGCTCAGGTCATGACCTCATGGTTGGTGACACCAAGCCCCACATTGGGCTCAGCTTTTATATGGGAATAGGATTGCTATAAGTAAGGCATACCGCTAGACTGGAATATGATTTGAGAAAAAGTGAAGTCATTATATGACAACTTAAAGCAAAAGGAAGGTGAAGGATCTAAACCTAAAGAATTTAATGCCAGAAAAGGATGGTTTGATAATTTTAGAAAGAGGTTTGGCTTAAAAGTTATAAGAGAACAGGTGATGCATTTTCTGCTGACCAAGAGGCAGCAGATGAGTTCCTAGACTCCATTAAGAAAATCACTGAGTAGAAAGAAAATTGCCTGAACAAGTTTTTAACACAAGGTGTACTATTCTGGGGGGAAAATGCGACTAAAGACATTTATTAATAAGGAATGGAAGCGAGCACCAGGATTTAAGGCTTTAAAGCAGGAAGGGATAGGCTAACTACTGTTTTATGCCAATGTTGGATTTATAATCCGACTGCCCTTATCTATAAAGCTGCTAACCCCTGAGTCTTGAAGGGAAAGGTAAACATCAGCTGCCTGTTCTTATGGTTACACAAGAAGGCCTGGACAATGAGAACCATTTCTCTGGATTGGGTCCAATGATACTTTGTCAATAAAGTCAGGAAGTACCTTGCCAGTAAGGGACTACCTTTTAAAGTTCTTTTGATACTAGAAATGCTCCTGGCCACCCAAAGCCCCATGAGTGTTACACTGAAGCTATTGAACTGGTCTACTTACCCTCAAACATAATGTCCCTAATCCAGACTCTGGATCAAGGAGTTATAAGGACCTTTAAGGTTCATTACACATGACACTCTGTGTAAAGGATTGCCAATGCGATGGAAGAGGACCCCAACAGAGAGAACATCAGGAAAGTCTGGGAGGATTACACTACCGAAGATGCCATCATTCTTCTAGGAAAAGTCATGAAACTCATCAAGCCCGAAACAATAAATTCCTGCTGAAGTAAACTATGTCCACATGTTGTGCATGACTTCACAGGATTTATGAGAGTCGATCAAGGAAATCATGAAAAAGATTGTGGATATAGCAAAAAAGGTGGGGTGTGAAGGCTTTCAAGGTATAGGTCTTGGAGAAATTCAAAAGCTAATAGACACCACACCAGAGGAATTAACAGAAGACAACCTGATGGAGATGGGTGCTTCTGAACCAGTTCCAGATGATGAGGAAGAAGATATCGAAGAAGCAGAGTCAGCAAACTGACAGCAGACAGTCTGGCAGAAGTGTTCTGATTATTCAAGACTGCTTTTGACTTCTTTTACAATAGGGACCTTTCTTTGATACAGACACTGACGTAGAAACTAAAGCAAATTGTGGAAGAAGGATTGGTACCATATAAAGACATTTTTAGAGAAACGTAAGGCAAAAAAGTCAGACAGAAATTATGATGTATTTCTGTAAAGTTATACCAAGTATGTCTGCCTCTCCTGCCTCCCCTCTACCTCCTCCATATCTTCTGCCTGTGCCGCCCCCAGAACAGCAAGACCAACCCCTCCTCTCCCTCCACCTTCTCCTCCACCTTTCCTCCTCCCCTTCAGTGTGAAAATGATGAGGATGAAGGCCTTTATGATGATCCATTTCCACTTAATGGATAGCAAATAATCATCATGCCATATAGTTAACAGACTCATCTGTGGCATATGTGTGTGAGTAAATTTGCATGAAAATCTAGTAACTATGCAGCAAGAACTCCATGAGACATTTTAATGTCATCAATATCACCTAAGTATTCATCATGCAGAACGTTGTGTGCAAGACTCGTATGGAAGCTGATGGCCTCTCCTTTCATAGGCATAAGGTGAGTGATATTAATATAAAATTGATAATGTGTTAGTTCTCTCAGTCTTGTAACTATGCTTTCTAAGAATTTCATTACCGTACAGTATGCTCCTCTCTTTCATAATTAGAGAAACTGCATATCAGCCTGTTAGGACAGGTAAGTGTTTTTTTTTAGTGTAACAAAGTTGCCAAAACTATATTATGAATAGGACTCTAATAGTGTATACCATAAAAACTTTATAGCAGTTCATTGATTAGCATATAAGTGAGACTACAGCAAAGCAATTGTATTGATTACACTAGGGTACTTTAAGGTAATCATATTGCTGCTTCTTCATTATCAGTGTATGAATTATTATACCTGTAAATAAGCACACATTTCTTTTTTCACGTTTTCTTTTCATTTTTGATGTCTAGTGTTAATATGTTTATTATTGTAAGAACTATTACAGGAATAAATTCTTTTTTGTAAGAATACAATATATACATAAAACACACAAAAGTATGTGTTATCCATCTGTTTATGTTATTGGTAAGGCTTCTGGTCAACAATAAGCTGTTAGATTAGGTTGTGCAGTTCATGAGTCAGCTGTTGTTACTCTGAGATAACTCGTGCACGATCCTAATAGGTTTGGATTGATAGACCTATAAGAAGTTACTGATTATAAGGACTGACATACCTCTAAAATTAATGTTTGTCCAATTTATCCCATATGGTTTCCTTCCTTTTTCATTGGATTTCTAAATGTCAGGGATTCCTAAAGGACATAAAAATACAGATTCGAAGGGGTACATGCACCCTGATGTTCATAGCAGCATTATCAACAATAACCAAACTATGGAAAGAGCCCAAATGTCCATCGACTGATGAATGGATAAAGAAGATGTAGCATATATATATAAGGGAATATTACTCAGATATCAAAAAGAATAAAATCTCGCCATTTGCAATGACGTGGATGGAGCTAGCATGTATTATGTTAAGTGAAATAAGTCAGTCAGAGAAAGACAAACACCATATTATTTCACTTATATGTGGAATTTAAGAAATAAAACAGATAAATGTATGCGAAAGGGGAAAAAAGAGAAGAGAGAGAAATCACAAGAGACTTTTAATGATGGAGAACAAACTGAGGGTTGGTGGGAGGAGATGGGTGGGAGATGGGCTAGATGGGGGATGGGTACTAAGGAGGGCACTTGTGATGAGCTATGGGTGTTGTATGTAAGGGATGAATCACTGAATCCTACTCCTGAAACCAATATTTGCACTGTATGTTAATAAAATTTAAATTAAAAAAATAAATGTCGGGAGTTCCTATCTTCATGTCATGAGACATGATGGGTTTACGAAGCTTCTAGTTTACAAAGCTCTCTTTCTCATGACTTGTTTCATGAAACCTCAGGGATACCCAGGGAGACAGTCAAACTCTAGTTATCATTCCTTTTCTATCAGGTGAGGACACTGAGACCAGAACATCCATACTCTACTCTGAGTACTCTGCTGAGTACTCTACTCTATCTGAGACCAGAACATCCATACTCTACTGAAGGTATTAGAACTAGTAAATGAAACAGCTGGAATTAGCACTTAGAACCCTAGTGTTCTTACCATTGCCCCTACAATGCTCCCTTGTCTACTTGCACAGTGTTTATTAGGGCTCACACACTTACAGAAAGCAGTCCGTGAGCAGCAATGCTCATTTACAGCTGAGGTCTCAGACTGTGGAGAGGAAGGCACTGGAGCAACTCCTGCCTTAGCTTGAGATTGGCCCTCAGGATTTAAATCATGGCTGAACATATGACTAGGGTGTAAGAGGAAGGATGCCAAGGAGGGAAGTTAGGCCAACCTGACCTTGGACATTGCTGGTGGCACTCAGTGTTATGAAGTATTTTCAAAGTAACTCTAAACTATTTTTGAAGTGATAAAATCTTTGCATTCAATTGTCAGAAAATATTTGAGACAAGCCATTCCTCATTATGTTTACGCACATATGCCCAAGACACGCCATGAATGCGAGTAAGTTAGACTAAATTCTTTGTAAAATAGAATTGATTCAATTGTTTGTAATGGGTTTTCTTTTGGACTGCTTGGTCACATGTATGTAGTTTAATCAGAGCTGTCACTTTTCAATGATTTTGAGTGTCAGAAAAGATAGAGGACTGCACCGTTCTTAGGAAATGTGGTTTACATGACACTCCACACTCAGTAAAACTTGGATTTGTGTGTTAGTTAGGATTCAGTTCCCAGAAAATCCAAACTAACAGTGGCTAAAGAAAATAGGTATTTATTTTTCTCTCATGTGAAGAGGTCAATAGATTGTTCAGAAATGGTATAGCGGCTTCATGGTATCAGGGGCTCATGTTCCACCTATCTTGCTCTTCCACTATGTATGGATTCTATTTCCAAATTCATTTTGTGGTCCGACATGGCTGCTAGAACTGCACCAATTATATCTGCAATCCAGACAGTAGGAAGGAAAAAGGGACAAGAAGAAGGGAGTGCTCTCCTTTCTACTTCTACTTAGATCTCATTGGCTAGAACTCAGTGATATGTTAACATTTGGCTGGAAGGTAGGCTGAAAAGGGTATTATTTTATTTAGCCATAGTGTTCTCAGCTAAAAAAAATTGGATTTTTTTTTACAAAGGAAAAAAGGGACAGGTAACGTTTACAGCCAATTAAGAGTCTCTGTGATAGCTTGCTTCTTGAACATATTTCCATCTTATTCACTACGCATCCCCCCCTTCTTCCCTACCCTCTTTTGCACACATGCGTTCAAAAAAAGACCCTACTGCTAGAAAGCCAGGGCCTTACAGGGTAGAAAAAATGAGTATGGGTTGAATTTGAGTCAGACTTGAAATATAGAGGCAGCACTTCCCTCTTGAGAAAAAGGACATGGTCCTGGGTGCTGGCACAGAATGCAAGACTCCCGGGTCAGAAATAAATGGCTTTAGTCAGAGCATCACCCTTTACTTATGCAAGGTCTCCAGGCCCTAGTTTCCATAGGGTGACACAAAGGGCCGTGTGATAGCTGCACATGCAGTGGGTTGCATTACAAGAGGGGAACCCTGAGCTTAAGGAATTGGAGTCTTTTATAATGGGCAGTAAGCATGCCTGCCCTTTTTCTCCAGAGGGAAGTACTGCCTCTCTATTTCAAGGTTATTTGCTATATAAACATCCTTATAAACACAGTCCAGAACAAAGGTGGGGAATGTCTGTGCTTGAAAGATGTTTAGAGACATAGACCCATGGAGAACCATCTCCCAACAGATATAAGGCAGTGCATCCATGCCAAGTGCCTTCCAACTTCCCAAAACACTAAATATTATTGGCGCTCCCCTTATGAGTGAGAAGCGAGCGCTAGGGGCTGAGAAATCTGGCAAAGCAGCTAGGTTTTGAAAGAAAGGGAGAACCTGGTCCGAGAGCAGAGAGCTTCCACGTATGCATTTGGGTGTGGAGACAGGAATGTGACAATGTGTTTGCAAACCTACATAAGACCAGCTTGGTTGAAGGGCAAGTTTATTTAGGAAAGATGTGAGAGGTTGAAATTGGTCTCTGGAGGGTCTAGAATGCCCCAGAAATTTTTCTACAGCAATGAGGAGGGACAGTGGCACTGTTAACTGGCCATGTGGCCTAGGATGGGCAGAATGGAGGCAATTAGAGACAAGGCAAAGAGACTACTAGGAAGTTATTGCAATGGCCGAGGCATGAAATACTGAATATTTCAATGTTTGCCACCTGGCAGGAGTACACACATGTATTTTATTCAGTCTTGTTTCCCTTACCATAAAGCAGCAAGGCAAACTTTCTAGGTAACTTTGTGTAAGGCTTGATTTATGACATCATTCATAAATCTATTACCTTAAGTGCATTTTCATAGACTTTCTCATTCAAGAGGGTGTCATCCAGGTGTATTTTGTGCTGGATTCTCTCATGCGTTTTGGGATCAGGCCATTCCCTGGTGTCAAAAGTCAGGTCTAGAGTTCAGGGGATCCTTCCTGGCCAGCATAAAGGAGGGCTCCAAACAGACGGATAGAAGTGACATCTGTTGTACATGGGCGACCCGTTACAATATCAACCCTCAGAGTGAGAAAACTAACGTAAAGGCCATTTCTCTCTGAATTGAGAGCACTAACAAGCAAATGTCCTGAACAGAGGAGACCCCTTGATAAAGTAAGTGCTAAACATCCAAGTCTTTAACCCTCATGTTGGAGATTGAAATTCTATGTGTCCTGTACTGGTTTCTTATTATTCTTGTGTAATAGTCTTGGCTCCTTGAACATGTTGCAAGAAACATGAGCAAGCCTCACACCTGCCTCTCCACAGATGAATGAAGTGCCACCTTAAATGTTCCCGGGGCTCACATCATCCTCCGGGAGCCTCCCACAGTCCTGGGTCCTCAGCAGTTCCGTAGCGAGACCACTAGAATATCTGCGAAGGCTTTGGCAGACCACCCTGTAGGCAAACTCCTGAATATTTTTAACAAGACCCGTGGCTGACAGGAGTCAAACTTTATATAGTAAGGGCATATTAAAAACACAGCATTTCCAATAATTTATTGTGCGTATGCTCATAAACACATTACACTTGTCACAGAACATATACTTGCTGTAGGCCTTCAGGAGGGGAATAAATAACACTTACCTAATGAGAAGGCAGATGTCAAATGCACCAAGGTTCTAGCACTGAAACAGTATCATGATTGGCACTCTTTTAATAAAAGTCCCTTGACCATTGGCCACCTGTGGCGTGTGGGCCACCAGTTGGGAACCACTGAACTTGGCAAAGGAGCAATGATCCCTATGGCCTTACTCAGACCCATCATTAAACAATTCCCTGAAAGCGTGCTTGGAGGTTTTCACTGCCAGTGACCAATGTAAGCCTTCACAGAAAACTGGAGTGTGTGCTGAGGGCTCATGTCAAGAAAGGGAAGCTGTCATAAGTGAAAAAAAGCCATCAAAGTGCCAAATTATTGACGGAAAATTACCAAACCCAAGGCACTGTGTCTGATTATGTCTGACATCACACTTGGGAGGATTATAAGCCAAAAAAAAAAAAAATGTGATAAATCAGAGAAGATACACTCAACCAGGTTGTATAGGGACACAAAACCATCCCACATTAGGAATAGTCAAAGAAACAGGATACATGTGGACAGAAGACTTAAGAGGACATACTGGCTCAATACTCAAATACTCTGAAGGTTATCAAGAAGAAGGTTCTCTCAGGGGCAAGAGAAGTTGACACCAGTGATTAAGGGGGAAGACCATTAAAACAGATGTAAGCTTTAAAAAAATGGGAGCTAAGGGTTGAGTCCTTCCTTCTTTCTTTCTTTCTTTCTTTCTTTCTTTCTTAATGCTTATTTATTTTTGAGAGAGACAGAGAAAAACAGAGAGTGAGTGGGAGAGGGGCAGAGAGAAAGACACAGAATCTGAAGCAGGCTCCAGGCTCCAAGCTGTCAGCACAGAGCCCGATGCGGGGCTCAAACCCACAAAGTGTGGGATCATGACCTGGGCTGAAGTTGGCCACCCCACCAAGTGAGCCACCCAGGTGCCCCAGGGGGAGTGTCTTCTGATAGAGCTCTTCCAAAATGGACTGGATGGTTTGGGAAATATGGAGTCATCTGTCTTTTGAGACATTCAAGTCTTGACTGCATAATCATATTGGAAGACTATTGCTGGGAGACTCAAGTTTCTGATCATTGAACAAAGTAACTTTAAGTCATTTTCACCCCCAGGATTCTGTGGTTCTATGTATAAGGTACTTGAATCTGAAGTAGAGTATCCTTGTGAAAAGTTCACAACTTTGACTCACAATATATGCTGAACTACACGGTAGTGAAATTCACATGAGTGAGTAGGAAACATCCTAAAGTGTATATTTACATTTGGTTGTAGATCATTATGTGAGCTGATTTGGTCTAATGAATCTGAAGGTCTAATTTGGTCTCCAAAATATTATACCACACTTCAAGCTTTCTCCTGGGAAGTTACCTTTCCTAGTTGCAGGATTTCCTTTGGTGGTCTGCCATTACCTAGAACCCACACATGTGGATACCTATACATACAAATATTGCTCTGATTAACATTGTGTGTTGCTTCTTTATATTAAAAAACAAACTTTTTGTGTTGTGTAATGTTCACCCATTTGTGAATTCTTACTGAAAGCTACAGAGATCACAGGTGTCCACAGGTGGAAACACAGCTGCAAAGTATTCCCAGCACTGGCAACTCAACAGGTATGTTTGTTGCGTAGCTACGAATATGTACAAAGTTAGGTAGGAGTTAGAGAAACTAATTCTAAGGGCTAAGGGAAAAGTCACAAAAGTAAGGAAGGTTTCACCTGCTCCAGAGAGAAGTGAGAGATTTTTGGGTAATGTCCTGGAAGATCACTTCCGTCCCCTTACCTGTGCTTCATCAGGGTGGAGGTGAGGGGCGGAGCAGGTGTCAAAATCCCTGTCTCCCAGGGGCTCTCAGCCTTCTGGCTCTTAGCGCTGACATTGGCCTTCCTTGCTTTATGGCCAACAGCTAACCCTGAACCTCAGAGGAGCCAGAAAGGGGGCTCAAGGAGGCTCTTTTCTCCATTCTACAACAGAAGCCAGGGAGACAGAGAAGAGAACTAGAAGCCAATATATTTGTTTCCTTCTCACCAAAACTATCATTAAATGTGCCGAAGGCCAGGGCAGCCTGAGCTCTGCCATTACCTGTGTTGTTTAGAAAAGGCTCCCACAGGGGAAGGGGTAGAGGGCAGAGAGGGCTCACCAGTAAGCCCAGGCCACGACCTGTACACCTACAGAGGAATAAAGGAAAGAACGCTTGAAGAAAAATGCAGCAAATCCCAAAGACAGACACACAAATAGTGTTTTGTTAGGATGCTGACAAGGACACTTAAAGAAAAAGAGTTTTCTCATATTTTAAAAGACTCAGGGGAGGGGTGCCTGGGTGACTCGGTTGGTTAAGCTTCTGACTCTTGATTTCTGCTCAGGTCATGATCTCATGGTTTGTGGGTTTGGGCTACATGCCACCAGGGCAGAGCCTGCTTGAGATTCTCTCTCTCTGTCTCTCACTCTGTCCCTCCCCCCACTCACATGCATGCATGCTCTCTCTCTCTCTCTTTCAAAATAAATTTAAAAAACTTTTTTTAAAGAAGACTCCGGGGGAGTGAGCCAATTCCTTATGTTTCTTTGTTGTTATGAGAAGAAACATATGTACATGTATATATATACACATATATGTGTGTGTGTATCTTACTTTTGAGTTGAATTTGTCTGTTTTTCACAGACAAAATATTGGGTAACCATCCTTACTCATTAAAAGCATGATTGATGCTGGGGCGTGGCCTGCAGACAGTCTTCCCATTCACCTCCCAGTGAGGTGTCTACCCTCCCAGTGTGGGCCAGCAGGCCTTTCACTCAGGGCTCTGACATCTCCTTGACAACTGTTACCCGATATTCTTTCATGACTCCACTTGTAACACAGGTTTTATATTACGAGACCTTGCCATTTGCAGTATCACATTGCTTGCTAAAAAAGGAATCGTCATCTTGCGGTATCTAAGAGGCACGTGAAAGTTGTTCCTGTGAGACCCAGAGAGTTTGATTCACAGGTTCTGTTCATCCTGTACCTGTGTCCTATTGTCCACCAACAGAGGAGTGGCCTAGCAAAATGCGGTATACACATACATTGGGATATTATTCAGTCGTAAAAAGGAATGACATTCAGGTAAATGTTACAATAGGGGTGAACCTAGAAAACATTATGCTAAGTGAAGTATGCCAGAGATAACAACGAATATTGCACAATTCCATTTACAGGAGGTACCTGAGTAGTGAAATTCATAGAGACAGAAAGTAGAATAGTGGTTACAGGAGCTGGAGGGAGAGGAGAATGGGCAATTATTACTGAATGGGTACAGAGCTTCAGTTTGGTAAGGAGGGAAGGTTCTGGAGATGGGTGGTGGTGATGGCTGCACATCAGTGTGAATGTAATTAATGTCCCTGAACTGCATACTTAAGAACAGTGCAGATGAGGGGCACCTGGCTGGCTCAGTCAGAACAGTGTGAGACTCTTGGTCTCGGGGCCATGAGTTTGAGCCCCACATTGGGTGTAGAGATTACTTAAATAAACTTTTTTTTTTTCAACGTTTATTTATTTTTGGGACAGAGAGAGACAGAGCATGAACGGGGGAGGGGCAGAGAGAGAGGGAGACACAGAATCGGAAACAGGCTCCAGGCTCCGAGCCATCAGCCCAGAGCCCGACGCGGGGCTCGAACTCGCGGACCACGAGATCGTGACCTGGCTGAAGTCGAACGCTTAACCGACTGCGCCACCCAGGCGCCCCTAAATAAACTTTTAAAAAAGTAGAAATGTTATGCAATGTATACTCTACCATATTTTATATGTGGGGTGTGTGCGTGCATGCGTGCGTGTGTGTGTGTGTGTGTGTGTGTGTGTGTGTACATAGACGATACACACAATGCCTTGACCTTACCTTTTTGTGTGTGAGGCAAGTGGTCTGTCTTCCCACGTGTGACAGAAGGTGTCGCTTTCTTTTCCTCAAGCCTGCTTTTGAACAGGGAGGAAAAGTAGCAATAAGGGAAACTTGTCACTAGCTTAGAGTCAAGCCCACTTCCCCTTGGCTTAAACAACATTTTTGGATGAAATGGCTAATCTGAAGGTTTTCTTTAAAAAAAAAAAAAGATGGGGGTTACAGGCTTACAAAAGAAAAGGAAGAAGAAGGTAAAGAAAAATCTTGCGAAACTTCAGACTGCTTTTACTTGGGGACAAATGGAACAAGTTTCTTTTTTATTTGGTGCATCAACTTGTCCTAAGCAATGTACTTGACGGGAGAATTCCCAAGCAGCAGTGCTGGGTTTGGAGTCATTTGTCAAGTTAATCATGATATATTTTCTTGCCTTGAATAGTGTCAGCTGGAACATGTTACATTCCATCCTAGCGTAGGAATCCAAGTGAACAATTCCCAACCAACAATTGTTCGGTCTGCGGAGAGTGAAAATCTCCAAGTCCTTTCATCAGTGCTGACCACATTTTTCCATGATCTTCCAGGTGGGGAGATACAGTCAAATGGGAATACGAGGGCTGGAACCTTATACAGAGTTTTGGAACCAACACAGTGTTGGTGTTAGGGGAGACTGAGATTCTAATCAGAAGACAGTGCTGGGTTTGGTATGACATTTTCACTTAGGAAGAATGGAAAAAATAATAATTCAGGCCTGATAAATATTTGACATAATCTTAGAGTCCAACTGCTTAATTCAGTCCCCGTTTCAAGTACCTGAAACAGGTAGATGGTCTAATAATGAAATTTTAGCATTCAGCCGTGTAATATTTGGCAAAATGGAATTAATATCCCAAACTGCAAAAATGTAATTAATTAGACAGGTGAATACCAACTAGAAGACTACAATAGATTTTAAATGTAAAATTTCATAATTCTGAAATGTTATGTTCATTTATTCATTTGAAGAAAAATATGCCAATATCCCATTTTCCTCACAAAACTTGATATAGCCACCTTACCTATGAATATCCACAGGAAAAAAAATAAACTTGGCTGTAAACTAGTTTCCCTAGTTTCTGGATATTCAGCTATGAGCTCTTCTCCCCCTCTTCCAAATTTTGGCCTACCATTAGTACAACAGGGGACATGTGTATCTACACATGAAAAGTAGGAAGCTAGGAATTTTCTTTTTAAAAATTTTTTTTCAATTTAAATTTTATTTTTTAGAGAGAGAGAGGGAGAGAGAACGAGAAGGGGAGGAGCAGAGAGAGAGGGAGAGAGAGAATCCCAAGCAGGCTCCATGCTCACCATGGAGCCCAACGCGGGGCTCAGTCCCACTACCCTGAGATCGTGACCTGAGCCGAAACCAAGAGTCAGATGCTTAACCGACTGAGCCACGCAGATGCCCCAGGAAGCTTGGAATTTTCCAGATCATTTGGATTAACAAATAATTTCTCAGGGAATATACAATGAATTAAAGCAATATTTTTAAAGAAAATATTTTTCTTAATTGTGACTATAATTATTGAGTTAATTTCCTCTATTCTCCTTGATTTGAATGTCAGCGAATACTGACAAAAAGTATTTTCTTATGGTACTAAAAACATCACATCACCTAGGTTTTTTTGGCATTGGTCTAGAATCTAGACACCTTCTATATTATGTAAATAGAGTCACCAGTTTAACCTAAGTGACTACTTGGCGCACAAGGTCAAAAGTAAATGAACCCAGGAGACAAACAAGCATAGGCACAGAACAGTCGACTCTTGACATGCTAACTATTGTCTTTTGGGTTCATGTGAATGTGGGGAGAGTGGAAGAGATTGCATTTGTTGACAAAAATTGCTAGTTACCCAAGGCCAGATATTTTGCCTTGGATTGTTTTTGGAGAACTTGGCGGACAATTAGGAAAGATGGTAACTTGAGCATTTTCCTGTCATTCTTATAACCCCTCCCAGCTGGGGCTGACTATTGGCATTAAAACAGTCGTGTTAAAATGGTCCTCTGAGGGTTAGTATCTCAAGGAGGACTTAATCTGCTCCCCATTCCATTTCACCTGAATTCTAAAAGCTACACATGTTCTTAGATTCCACTGAGGTTGAGTCACATCAGGTCAGCCAAGCCAGCAAGTTATGGAAGTTGGCAGTGGAAAACATTTTGAAAGAATCTTAACAGGATGTGCATTTTAATTATAAGAAGGTGGGAAGTGAGGAGATGTGTCCCCAGGCAACTGAACCCAAATGGCAACAAGGCTTTGCAAAAATGGAATCATTGACAAGTAATTGACAAATGATGTCTAGGTGTTAAGTCAAACAGTGGCTTCCTAGATATTTTGGCCCACAGAGGCCCACCAGATCCACCCATTTGTCCATTCACTGAGAACAGCCTCTGCTGAATGTTCACTATGTGCCAAGCCCATGGCTGAGTGTTAGACAACACTTGGTGTGTAAGGGAAATGAACAAAAAGCACCCCCTGGCTCTGCGAGGAGTGCTGTTCTCAGGGACGGCTCCACCTAGGCAAGGACAACTGACTGGATGTCATCTCGTCTCTCTACCACATTTTCTCACAATCCAAAAGGAGGAGATTGTGATTTTATTCGTGTTGCCCTTGACAGGCATCAGAAAGAAACCCTTGGGCGCCTGGGTGGCTCAGTCAGTTGAGCATCAGGCTCTCGGTTACGTCTCAGGTCATGATCCCAGGATCGTGGGATGGAGCCCGGCATCTGGCCTGCTTAAGATTCTCTCTCTCTCTCAAATAAAAATGAAATGAAATGAAATGAAATGAAATGAAATGAAATGAAATGAAATGAAAT
>NW_024412376.1:16996307-17024592 GCF_014898765.1 Herpailurus yagouaroundi | reverse complement strand
ATGAAATGAAATGAAATGAAATGAAATGAAATGAAATGAAATGAAATAAAATACAAATTTTTAAAAACTTAAAAACAAAGAAAGAAAGCTTGACCATGGATACAAGCACACTAATGGCACCAAGCATGGCTTGTAAGTGAACCTTCCATATTTTGAAACCCAGTGATAAAAACAAATGTTTGGCCTCTACAGACCCAACGTACAGTGACATCACAGTTCAAGAACCTTTTCCAGCAAAGACTGTCCATTCAGGGACTGAGCCTGACCACTTTTCTACTTTCAGCACTGTATTTTGCTCAGGGTAGGTGCTCAAAACATCTTGTTTTCTAGTAGCTAAAGAGAAGGTAGTTAGAAGTCCTCTACACGACAGCATACGTAGAGGTTCAGAAGTATCCCCAGTGCAGTGATCCATGTAACTTCACTTTGCCACCGTGTATAAACAAAGACTGCCTGAGGTCTTTTCATTTCATTTCTTTTGGAAGTCACTCAAGGCAGAGTTCAGAATTAAGAAACTGGAGACTATCTTGGATATTGGTGATGGGCCATGAAAAATAAATTAAGTCCTTTAAATAGTAAGTACAACACAACTCAGGGATTATCCAGAGAAAACAATGGCAAAGCAAGTTTTTAAATAAATTTTGTCTTGTAATCAATTGAATCTTTTTAGACTTCAGACAATATAATAGACTCAGCCCTTGGTCATAAAAATAAAACTGCCAGAATAATGATATAAAATGCTGTAGACTACTTCATTTTTATGAATTTGTTTTTCTTTTTTTTTTTTTAATTTTTTTTTTCAACGTTTATTTATTTTTGGGACAGAGAGAGACAGAGCATGAACGGGGGAGGGGCAGAGAGAGAGGGGGACACAGAATCGGAAACAGGCTCCAGGCTCTGAGCCATCAGCCCAGAGCCGGACGCGGGGCTCGAACTCCCGGACCGCGAGATCGTGACCTGGCTGAAGTCGGACGCTCAACCGACTGCGCCACCCAGGCGCCCCATGAATTTGTTTTTCAAAAGAAAATAGAGACTCTGCCAATTTATCCCTCAATAACCTTCCAACTGTGTAAAGCACTAAAATAATATATGCTATTTAAAAATTATTAGGGATCCATTAAATTGGCAAGATCTCAGATTTCATGTATTGAGGGTTTTGCTTTGGTGGGAAGCAAATGCTATAAACTCCCTATTGGAATGAGATATTTTTGGACCTGACTAGCAGTTTTCTTCTCACGGGAGGGAAAATGCTGTATAAATGAGTGAATAGCGAATTCTCATCTGCTGATTTCTTCTCCTGGCATAACATACCCATGTCAACCTGCAGGGAGGAAGAAGAAACCATCTCTGCCCATCACAGATTCTCTCCTTCAGAGGATTTAGATACACCAAGAGCAAGAACTTTCTCCAACTCCTTCCAAGTTCATGGCTGCATCAGGGGAGCCTGTTACTGCTGGCTTTATTGTTTACACATGTCCACTGATTCTACCAGAAGCATATTATGTCACATACCACTGTTTTGTTGCTACCCAGGCTCTGTGCATGTGCGCACATCTCCCCAGTAAATGAATGATAGCCTTCCCGGGGTCTTACTTTCTGTTGGGAGGCTGAGCCTGTGACCCACCCCAGGTAGAGAAGTCAGAGTTAGGAACAAGGGGTATAGTTCATACTAGTGATCTGTCTCCTCCCTATGTTTTTCCCACCCTCTTCTCCCTCTCCAGCTTTTTTTTTTTTCATTTATCATTGGTAATATATGTTTACCAGGTGTTATAAGCTATTATAAGAGCAGAAGGCTGGGGCGCCTGGGTGGCGCAGTCGGTTAAGCGTTCGACTTCAGCCAGGTCACGATCTTGCAGTCCGTGAGTTCGAGCCCCGCGTCAGGCTCTGGGCTGATGGCTCAGAGCCTGGAGCCTGCTTCCGATTCTGTGTCTCCCTCTCTCTCTCTGCCCCTCCCCCGTTCATGCTGTGTCTCTCTCTGTCCCAAAAATAAATAAACGTTGAAAAAAAAAAAAAAGAACAGAAGGTAATAAGACTTTTTTTACAAGTTTATTTATTTTGAGAGAGACAGAGAGAGAGCATGAGCAGGGGAGGGGCAGAGAGAGAGAGAAGGGGAGAGAGAGAATCCCAAGCAGGCTCCGCACTGTCAGCACAGAGCCCCATCCGGGGCTCTCACTCACAAACAGTGATATCATGACCTGAGCCAAAATTCGGAGTTGGATGCTTAACCAACTGAGCCACCCAGGTGCCCTCGTAATAAGACTTTTCACTGGTATGGAAACCTATATTGGGCATCTCTTATAAGCATTCCACCATGCAAGTCATAAGGAAAATTCAAGATGAATGAGGCATAATCCCTCCCTCCTGGGAGTTTACAGTCTAAATGACGGAGATCAGCTCACAGGTGATTTGGTGTTTCTGTTATATTGATTTGTCCTGTAGTCTTTGGTTGCTGAGAAGTGGTCGTAAAGACTATAGAGGGAAATAAAATCACCCTTCCCCCAAAGCAAATTAAATAATGAAGACTCAAATTGTGTCAGTTACCATTTTCTGTTTCAAATGTACTTCACATGAACATTTGCCTACTTAGATGAACCTTTTTTTATACAAAATTAAAGAAGCCTTATGACTTTTTCCTTTATTTCTTTTTATATTTTTCTTCTTTATTTCTTTTCTTTCTTTTTATTTAAAAAAATTTTTAACGCTTATTTGTTTTTGAGAGAGAGAGACAGAACATGGGTGGGGGAGGGGCAGAGAAAGAGGGAGACACAGAATCGGAAGCAGGCTCCAGGCTCTGAGCTGTCAGCACAGAGCCCGACGTGGGGCTTGAACTCACGGACTGTGAGATCATGACCTGAGCTGAAGTCAGGCACTCAACCGACTGGGCCACCCAGGCACCCCTCTTTATTTATTTTCAATACAGCTCAATGAAATTATCTGTATTCAGTGCCTCGATTTGTTATTTTTTAGCATTGTGAGAACTTTCAGAAACACAGTCATCCTAACTAAAAGCAATGGAATATAAGTTTTATTTAATAGTTTTTAAAAGACATATTCATAGTTTAGTACCAAAAGTTGAATAAAATGAACAAATCTCATGAAATATCAGTGGACTATAGGAAATAAGATATTAAAAAAAAAAACAACCCTCTGTGAGCAACAGCCTTTAAACACATTTTTTCTCCAAAGAACAAAGGGTTAGAATTAAGAACTTTGAAACGTTTGAGTATTTTTACCTTTGAAGGTTAGTATTTGTGAAGAAATAAAAGCTGAAAATGTTATATATTTTTTTGAAAATTAGGGGCGCCTGGGTGGCGCAGTCGGTTAGGCGTCCAACTTCAGCCAGGTCACGATCTAGCGGTCTGTGAGTTTGAGCCCCGCGTCGGGCTCTGGGCTGATGGCTCAGAGCCTGGAGCCTGTTTCCGATTCTGTGTCTCCCTCTCTCTCTGCCCCTCGCCCGTTCATGCTCTGTCTCTCTCTGTCCCCAAAATAAATAAATGTTGAAAAAAAAATTAAAAAAAAAAAAAAAAGAAAATTAAAAGAAACATTGCACTGGGCTTCCTGATGAAATAATATTGGCTATGCACAAAGAGTGTATAAAGTCCATTATTCTTAGATACCGAGCTTAGAAATGCAGTATTGGCTGAGTCAGAAAAAAAGAAATCACCTGACAGATTTATGACAATAAATGTCAGGTCTGTTTGAAGGCAAAGAATTAAAGTCACCTGTATAATGGCAAACACAGAGTAGGTTTTAAATAGATACCGAGGTCATCTGGGAGAAAACAGTGCATTTTGGGCTTGGAGGATTAACGGTCTTCCAGACTCTTTGTAGCTTCTTCATTGTGGTTGAGCCTCCACAGGGCTTCACAGGTGAACTACATTCTGGAAAAGATTCTGCCCCCATCTCTGAGGCAGCTCAGCGTAGAAATTGGAACAGTTCCCTCTTTAAGCTTCTACCAATACTTCCCCCAACACACACACACACACACACACACACACACACACACATTCAAATGAGTATTTAATTCAATTATAAAATACTAAAAATTTAAAACAACCATTTTAGAGTAAACAACAAACCAACCAACCAACCAACCAACCAGGTAAACTAGTTTTTAGATTGAATTGGTCACTCTGGTAGCCTTTCGCAGGCCCAGCCCATGAGAGGGCACTCACTCCTACGAAGGGGGTGGGAAATGAGTTCTGAAAGGAAGAATCATAGCGACCTCTTACCGCCTCTGCTTCTTCCTCTCCTTACCCTGTTGCCCCCTTGATTGTGGCACAAAGCTTTCACCTGTTATTTGATTATTTATCATGGAAGCTGTCATTTCTCACGGGAGAAACTTTCTTTTCAGAAGGAAGACAAGGGGTTGCCGGGGTGGCTCGATCAGTTGAGCGCCCCACTCTTGATTTTCGCTCAGGTCGTGATCCCAGGGTTGTGAGATCGAGGCCCGCATTGGGCTCCGTGCTGAGCATGGATTCGGCTTGGGGGTCTCTCTCTCTCCCCTACTCAAATGCGCTCTAAGATGAAAAATAATAATAATAATAATTAATTAAAAAAAATAAAATAAAAAGGAAAACAAAGAAAAATAAAATTCAGTGTCTAACACACGGCTATGGAGTAGCTAATAATATGCAAGACATGTTCACCTATATTTTATCTTGATTGTATATGATGTCCTTTATCAGTTGCATCTCCAGTACGTTCACTTTAGAGGTATTATTTTGACGGGAAACTTTGTGATACTTCACGGCCACACTTGACAACATTAGATTTCTTTTGCTTTTTTATTTTATATACATATATATCTTATATACATATAAAGATATTTGTGATTAAGAATTGGCCGACATGATTATAGAGACTGAGAACTCGCAAGATCTGTAGCCGGCAAGCTAAGGACCTGGGAGAATGATGCGCGAGACCCAAGATAAGCCAGTGTTTCCATTGGAGCCCAAAGGCAGGAGAAAATTGGTGTTCCAGCTGGAAGGCAGTCAGGCAAGGAAGCATTCCCTCTTACTGGTGGGATCAGCCCTTTCGTTTCTATTGCTCTTCAGTTGAGGAGATGAGACCCACACAGATTGTGGGGCGGGGGACAATTTGCTTCACTCAGTCTACTGATTAAAATGGGAATCGCATCGGGGCACCTGGGTGGCTAGTGGGTTAAGCATCCGACTTCAGCTCAGGTCATGATCTCACGGTTCATGGGTTCGAGTCCCGCATCGGGCTCTGTGCTGACAGCTCAGAGCCTGGAGCCCGCTTCGGATTCTGTGTCTCCCTCTCTCTCTGCTCCTCCCTCACTTGCACTCTGTCTCTCTCTCTCTCTCTCTCTCTCAAAAATAAATAAAAAGCATTAAAAAAAATCGGATTCTCATCCACAGACACACTCAGAATAATGTTGACCAAATGTCTGGGCTGCCTGTGGCCCAGTCAGGTTAACACAAAATTAACCACCGCACCCAGTGAGGTTCAATTGTATGATTAAATGATTGCTGGTAGATTTATATGTATATAATTATGCTTTTATTATAAGTTCAAGTGTCTGGCTATAGGACATTAAGGAGAAATTAGCCTTCACAGTGTTACCTACAAAACTATTATTTGAATAAAAATGGAATATTAGCCACTATTTAATTTATTCATCTATCAATCATGCATATGTATTCGTCTATCAATCAAACTTCATCTGAGTATCTACTATGCGCCCCACACCATGCCAGGCGAGGCATTCGGACACCAGAGGAAAGAAACCTGGTTCCTGCCAGCTAGGAACTCACTGGTAAGTGAGACAGCCAAATAAATAAATTAGGAAATAAAGTGAGTGATTTATTTTTTTAAGTTGACACATAACTGACGTATAACATTAGGCTTCAGGTATACGGCATAATGATTCGATGTGTGAAATGATTCATAACGATTCGATGTATGTGTGAAACGAAGTATGAATGGTAGGATGACCACACATTCGACTAGCCTAGAGCAGCCCCTCCTTACATCTGTCGTCGTGATAGACTTCATTAACAGCCCCGTTATTTGCAAAGGTGTCCTTGTTTGGGCGATAAAGGGTGCAGCCACCCAGCTATAGGTGGTATGAAAGAAGCTTCTATGGAATACAGCAGGGATGCCCGCGAGGGAGAGGCTGAGCTACCTATTGGAGGGAGGGGAAGGAGAGCTCCCCACGGAGCCTGAGACTGATCCTGAGAAACGAGGCTGGGTGTTTACAGGGCAGAGGGAGTAAATGAAAGAAAGCACTGTGCATGAGGGTCGGGAGGCAGGGACCAGGAGCCGGTGCAGGATAACTAAATATTTTGACGTCTCTGGGGCAGCAGGAGCCAGGGGTTAGGAGGAGGTAGTAAGGCTGCAGGGGTTCACGGTAGCTCAACCCTGAAGGTTCTCTGTATTACGCTGAGGAGTCTGAACACATCCTGTTGGTGATGATGACACGCTGGCGGGGTCGTGGCAATAATGGTTTAGGTTACATTTGCGATTTAGAAAAATAAACATGTCTGTGTAAAGTTGACTTTGAGTATTTATTAAATTGAGCCAACTTTTGAAAACTTAGGTAAATCTTGGAATTAATGGCGTTATTATTTTCACCGTCACAATTTTAGAGCTTTTTATGAGATGATTATTAAGGTCTAGGCATTAGGCTAAACAGGTTACACATGTTGCCTCAGTTAATCCTCACAATAGCCTTTTGAGGGACGTGTTAGATCCTGTTCCCCACACTTGTGAGCGTTCCCCAGGGGGAAATCACGAAGAAATGCTCACCCTTTAGGACGACGGAAGCTACGGGGTGCCTGGGTGGCTCAGTTGGTTGAACAACTGACTTCGGCTCAAGTCATGATCTCGGGGCTCATGAGTTCAAGCCCCACGTTGGGCTCTCTGCCGCCAGCATGGAGCCTGCTTCCAACCTTCGGCCTTCCTCTCCCTCTGCCCACTTGCACACTCTCTCTCTCTCTCTCTCTCTCTCTCTCCCCCTCTCAAAAAAACATATAGAAGCTGTTATTTCAGGTTAGCACATTTAATAATGTTTACAGAAAAGCTTTCATTTTCTTACTGATTATTTTTTTTTTTTTAATTTTTTTTTCAACGTTTATTTTTGGGACAGAGAGAGACAGAGCATGAACGGGGGAGGGGCAGAGAGAGAGGGAGACACAGAATCGGAAACAGGCTCCAGGGTCTGAGCCATCAGCCCAGAGCCCGAAGCGGGGCTCGAACTCACGGAGTGAGAGATCGTGACCTGGCTGAAGTCGGACGCCTAACCGACTGCGCCACCCAGGCGCCCCATCTTACTGATTATTAAGAAGCACCACAGGGGTCCAGAGGAACTAGAAACAAGACTTTTCTTCGCTTCAAGTCAGGCCTTTCTCAGTTATCACTTGACCATTGTCACCGACATTATGATATTCTTTGTTCCCTGAACTCATATGCTTCTTCAGGGTATTTTAAAAATGTTATTATTTATGTATTTATGTATGTATGTATTATCTATCTATTTATCTATTTTTAAAAGTTTATTTTTCAGAGACGGAGCGAGTGTGTGCATGCATGAGCATGGGGGAGGGGCAGAGAGAGAGAGAAGAGAGGCAGAGAATGTCAAGCAGTCGCCGCTCATCAGTGCAGAGCCTGATGCAGGGCTCAGACTCAGGAACGGTGAGGTCATGACCTGAGACGAAATCAAGAGTGAGCCACCCAGGTGCCCCTATGTTTTTTTAATTTTAGGTGAAACCACGGATAGGAAAGGCCATTTAATAATTCAAGATCCCACGGAGGAACGAGAAGATGGGAAGGAAACCTTCCTGTTTCTGGTCCAGTGAATATTTTTTTTACCCTTTTGCTGAGAAAGCTCTAATTCACACCTTTATAAAGAACCCCGACTTCCAGACCACACATGAGTTTCAGGCAATTATTTACTCAGCAGCTCACCGCACCAGGCTGGTCTCACACCTGAAGTTGCAAAAGGTATGGCCACGGAACCTGGACCTGTACCTACCTGGCTCCGGGTGGGGGGCCCGCACAGACTAGGTTCAGCCACTCGCTGCTGACAGAATCCAAAGGCAGAGAGAAAGGTGTGACAAAACAAGAAAGTATTTCAGTGAGGCCAACACTTGGAAGATGGTGGACTGGCACCACAAAGACTGTCCCCAAAGTGCTGAAAACACTTGTAGGTTTATATAAGGAAAATGTGGCTGCTTGTGGTGGGCAGGAAAGGTCAGGTTGATCATGGCCTTGGGCTTTTAGTCACACCGATAAACTGGAAAGAACTTAATTAGGAAGTCCAGATTGCAGTGGAAATGGAGGTAGTCCTCCTGCAAACAGAGGAGAGGAACAGGCATTGAATTACAATTTTCATTCCTCTTACTGAAGAGGCTTTGGCTGGAAGAGCCTCCCCAAGCCCCCACCTTTTACCTACCATTCATTTCAATAAACTTACTTGTGTGCAGTATGACCATTTTCAACTTCAAATTCTGGTAGATGGGCAGACAATTTCTTCCCTCTGTTCCCCGTAAGATAAAGAATCCATAGACAAGGCATCACACATAAATGCGCATCGAAGTCACAAATGATGGAAATTCTCATACAAGTGAAAACGTAGCGTGGGCTGTTATTGTGAAGGCCCCAAGTGACTGGATAGCCTTTAGAGAGCTGGAAGGAATGCAAGGATTGATGTGGGAAACAAAAGCAGAAGAAAAAAGTTACATTTCCTTACTACTCACAGCCCATTGACAAGTCCTTGAGACAGGCAGTGACCTTCCCCTAGGAACTCAGCTGCCTGGATGTTAATACTCTGCTAAGGGCAAAAGGCAACCTTAGCATAACATTATCCCGACCTCAAGGATCCTGTAAGTCTCCTTTAACGTAAACAAATTCCTTTGGAGGGGTGCCTGGGTGGCTCAGTTGGTTAAGCATCTGACTCTTGATTTCAGCTCAGGTCATGATCTCAGGTCCATTAGATTGAGCCCCACCCCCCATCCCAAGTTGGGCTCTGCACTGACAGTGCAGAGCCTTCTTGGGATTCTCTCTCTCTCTCTCTCTCTCTCTCTCTGCCCATCCTCACCCACCCTGTCTCTCAAAATAAACATTTTTAAAAAATTTCTTTGGAAACTTCCTTTATCGCTATCCCCCAAGTTATATGTTAGCAATCATCCTTCAAGCATATGGCCCACTGATACACATTTGAAGGGTCTCATAACGACAGTTTTATTAAACAGTAATAAATGGCCTTTTCCTTACAACAGCTAGCCCACTTAAGGTCCTAGAAACCTTGCTTCCAAAATTTCTTAGAGACTTACTCTATCCCCAACCTGCTCCCAACTTGAAGGTATATATCAGTCACCTGTCACAACCCCAATGCAGCTCTTTCTGCCCACGGGTCCTGCCCCCGTGCTTTAATAAAACCACCTCTTTGCGCCAAAGAAGCCTCAAGAATTCTTTCTTGACCGTTTGCTCCAAAGCCCACACCAAGGACGGCTTTTTCTATTAGACTGGAGATTCTAGGTACAAGAAATAATAGCTTAATGGTGCAGCTACAATTCTATTTCTTTTTTTTTTTTAATTTTTTTTTCAACGTTTTTTATTTATTTTTGGGACAGAGAGAGACAGAGCATGAACGGGGGAGGGGCAGAGAGAGAGGGAGACACAGAATCGGAAACAGGCTCCAGGCTCTGAGCCATCAGCCCAGAGCCCGACGCGGGGCTCGAACTCACGGACCGCGAGATCGTGACCTGGCTGAAGTCGGACGCTTAACCGACTGCGCCACCCAGGCGCCCCTACAATTCTATTTCAAGCCATCATCCAGTCAGCTCAGGAACTTTCTTTGTCCCTCGTCACATGTGAACTCTGGGGTGGTTTACACAGAGCCAACGCGTTCCAGAGGCTCATGCAGTTACTGGGTCACATGGTAATTCTGTGTTCCATTTTTGAGGAACTGCTATAGTATTTCCAAGGTGGCTGCATCATTTTACCTTCCCACTGGCAATACCAAGAGCTCCAGCTTCTCAGTATTCTTGCCTGCCAGTGAGTTTTTAAACGGGATGCTCTTGGCACTTGGGTCAGCAGGATTGTCCCACTCTTTGCAGAAGTTTAGCATCCCTGGCCCCACCCACTATTTGCACAGAGTGGGATAATGTTTCCCAGTTGTTGTGACAAACACCTACTCCTACCCCTCACTACACTTTCAAAGGTACCCTAAGGGGTGGAAGGAAGCTGTCCCCTGGAAACCCCTCATCTATGCCTTGAATGTTTTCTGATGCCTTAGGGTCTTGTCTCTGGAAATTCAAAGTCCTGAAAGAGGCTCTTATTCCTTTGTCTTGCTGTCACATCACTTCCTTGATTCAATAAGCAAAGAAAGGCCTAGTTTCACTGAATGGAGGGGACAGGAAGGGGAAAGGGAGGGAGAGGAGGCTATCCAGTCACTTGGGGCCCAGTCAATAATAGTCCACGCTAATTTTTCAAAATATGAACTCATCTTGTTTCCTTTCTTCTCTTGAGTAACTATGAGTTACTTTGTCATTTTTATTTTTGTGTCAGACAAATTTAGATTTTCGAAAAAGGCCTAGACTTGCGTACAACACATCCTTCAAAAAAGCATACGAACTATATTAACAAAATGAACGCAGTGACGAATATCACTCCTGTCTCTAAAGGAAAAGCACACTCCTGTGCGTCTCTGTTTGACTCTCACACCCTTTCACTTCTGACCCCAGCTGGGTGGGCTTTCCATGTATCAAGCAATGTTGTGACACCATCTGAGTGTCTAGCTGGAGACAGCATCAAATCCCACAGGTTAAGGGCTCAGTCCCGCAAAACTGCTCCATCCCAGTTCCGATGCCTGTCGAAAGTCCGGGTTGTTGCCTGTGCTTCTGACCAGCTGGCTATAAATTGGTGGTGCCCATGACCATCCCCTCCTTGGGTTTGATTAATTTGCTGGAGTGGCTCACAGAACTCAGAGAAAGTTTATTTATGAGACTACCAGTTCATTGTAAAAGAATAGAACTCAGGAACTTCCAGATGGAAGCGATGCATAAGGCAAGGTGTGGGGAAAGTGTGCAGAGTTTCCTTGCCCTCTCGGAACAAACCACTCTCCCCACACCTCCCCATGTCCAACTCAGCAGCTCTCCAAACCCCCTCCTTTTGGTTTTTATGGAGGCTCCACCACACAAGCGTAGTTGACTCAATCATCGACCAGCCACTGGTGATTGATTCAACTTCCAGCCCCAATTCCTTCCCCAGAGGTCGAGGGTTGGGACTGAAGTTTTCCTTGGCAACCAGCCCCCATCATAAGGCGGATAGAGTTGAAGAGATTGAATTTGTAACCAGAGACAACCCAGGTTGGTGGGCAACTCAGTGTCTCTGAGTGGATGGACAACATGGAGAACTACATGAGCCTCTGGAATGCGTTTCCAAAGAAATTTTTAAAAAATGTTTATTTATTTATTTTGAGAGACAGGATGGGTGAGGATGGGCAGAGAGAGAGAGAGAGGGAGAGAGGGAGAGAGAGAATCCCAAGAAGGCTCTGCACTGTCAGTGCAGAGCCCAACTTGGGGTGGGGGGTGGGGCTCAATCTAATGGACCTGAGATCATGACCTGAGCTGAAATCAAGAGTCAGATGCTTAACCAACTGAGCCACCCAGGCACCCCTCCAAAGGAATTTGTTTACGTTAAAGGAGACTTACAGGATCCTTGAGGTCGGGATAATGTTATGCTAAGGTTGCCTTTTGCCCTTAGCACAGTATTAACATCCAGGCAGCTGAGTTCCTAGGGGAAGGTCACTGCCTGTCTCAAGGACTTGTCAATGGGCTGTGAGTAGTAAGGAAATGTAACTTTTTTCTTCTGCTTTTGTTTCCCACATCAATCCTTGCATTCCTTCCAGCTCTCTAAAGGCTATCCAGTCACTTGGGGCCTTCACAATAACAGCCCACGCTGAGTTTTCACTTGTATGAGAATTTCCATCATTTGTGACTTCGATGCGCATTTTTGTGTGATGCCTTGTCTATGGATTCTTTATCTTACGGGGAACAGAGGGAAGAAATTGTTTGCCCATCTATCGGAATTTGAAGTTGAAAATGGTCATACTGCACACAAGTAAGTTTATTGAAACAAACAGTAGGTAAAGGTGGGGGCTGTGGAGGCTCTTCCAGCCAAAGCCTCTTCAGTAAGAGGAATGAAAATTGTAATTCAATGCCCCTTACACTCTTATGTGCATACCTATTGCTGCTTCCACATAAGGACACCCTGCTGCGGTGAGCTGCTGAGTAAATAATTGCCTAAAACATATGTGTGGTCTGGAAGTTGAGCTCTGTATAAAGGTGTGACTTAGAACTTTTTCAGAAAAAGGGTAAAAAAATATTCACTGCACCAGAAACAGGAAAGTTTCCTTTCCATCTTCTCTTCCCTCTTAGGTAAATACTCTTATTCTGTCCTTCAAAGTACGTCTCCCGAAGGTGTTGAAGTGGGGATATATCAATATGGCACACACCTAAGGTTCCTGGGTGGCTCAGCTGGTTAAGCATCTGACTCTTGATTTCAGCTCAGGTCATGATCTCACGGTTGTGGGATCGAGCCCCTTGTTGGGCTCTGCACTGAGCGTGGAGCCCACTTGGGATTCTCCCCCCGCCCCACTGTCGCTCTCTCTCTCTCTCAAAATAAATAAACAACAACAACAAAAAATAGAGCCCAAATCTATGGACAGCTGGGACACCGTCCCCTTCCAAGGCCAGAGCAGCCCACGTAGAAGCAGTCGTCCATTGAAGGTGACCTTTTCTTTTCCTTTTTTTTTATTTTGAGAGAGAAAGAGACAGGGAGTGGGGAAGGGGCAGAGAGAGAAGGGAGGGAGAGAATCCCAAACAGAGAATCCCAAATCGAGCCCATGAACTGGGAGATCATGACCTGAGCCAAAATCAATAGGCGGGTGCCCAACCAATTGAGCCACCCAAGTGCCCCTGGAGGTGACTATTCTTCCCCGGTGGAGGAAGGAAGGTGAATTGAATTCATATGATTGAGTTCCCGGCCTGAGATATTCAGCACATGGTTTTGTTTTTTGTTTTTCTGTGAAGGAATGACACTCAACCCTAGTGATTAGGTTTGGCTCCCCCAAACACCTGAATTTTAGTATCTGAAAAGTTAAGCTAATTAGAAAAATGTAATTCCTACTTAATATAGTTTTCATCTGCTGATACCAATGTAATATGTATTATGTAATACATAATATGTATGTATGTGTATGTAATATATAATATGTATTCCCAGTGTTCATTTCAAGTTCTAAATAGAGTCCCAGGTAATAGGTGGCTCACACAGAATCCCAGCTCTCCATTTTACTAATTCTCCTGCAGATAAGTGCTCCCTGGGCTACTCAGGCGAATCTTTGTAATCCTGGGAATGAGGTCCTTAAGTAAGTGACCTCTTGCTGGAAAAAATACCACTCCTGGCCTTCAACACACTTCTGTCCTCTACTGAGCCCAGGTTTGGGCAGTTTCCAGTTTTCTCGTGTCTACAGAATAGCTGGCTGTAAGACTTCTGAATTTTCTTATTTTCCTCACGTGTCTGCCACGGAGCATCTCATGGTTTTAACCCTCCCTCTGGCTTGCTCTTGCTCTCTCTTTCCCATCTTACCCTGGGAATTGAAGTATGTACTCTGCAGTCTCGGTAACGTTGGCTTTTAGTGAGGCCACAGCACAAAATAATACATGACATTTTAAGCAATGTTTGAAGTGGGTGCGAGCCACGTTGTATGTTTCAAGACCGATATTCTTACAGAAGCCATTGTGGAAGATGACGAAAGGCAAATGAATCACAGGTGAGGGTGACACGAAACTAACGAAATAAAGAAAACGAGCAGACACAGATTTTAGACATGTGGTTTTTTTTTTATTCCTAACTAGGCTTGACACCACCATGTTTGGTTGCTGGTATTTTTTCACTCGTGTCTTCTGACCTTTTGGAAAAAAGAAACAAAGGAGTTACTCAAAGGAGTTACTCCGAGGGACCCACGTTTCAATTTCAACGTGTGGCACAGTTAGTTCATGGTAAGAGTCTAGTGGCCATCATACCTCCTGTCAGTGCTTGGTTTCTTCGTACAGCGGGTGCTGCTGGGATTGCATTTCATTGTTCATGGCAATATGACATTCACTTCCATAACCTTCTACATAGCTCCATTTCTGAACTGGGGCATGTAGTAATCGTACAATAAAATGAGTGAAGAAAAGAACTACCGACACATGGCTCTGGGAACCCTCCGATGCCCAATTTACTAGCCCAGATGTGCATGACTCTTGTAGACCAAAATGGTACCCCGAATGACAAAGATGTGAGCAGAGAATGAATTATTACCTAACTGATTAATACAGACATTGGTCTGTTTTCATAATTTTAGGTTGAAGAGACCCAGCTAGATGAAAACTTTGAAAAGCTGAATATAATACTTTATAAAACCAAAAGCACAATGAGTTGTTTTTGAAAAAACACCTGACTTTAGGGAACTGAATTGTTCATGGTGCCAAAACACCACCCCCCTGATTGATCTACTAACTGACGAAGGGAAAATGCATCTTATTAGTGAAAAGAGCCATGTTTGCCATCACATTAACTCAAGGACCAAACTGGGTGTCAACAGCAGTGGGGCAGCAAGGTTTAATGTGCTGCTGATCTCACACAATATGAAGCAGATAGTCTCACTTCTTCTTCAAAATGTATACCCTAAATCTCATCAAGACTAGACCCAAGGGACAGACAGAAGATAGAGGAGTAGGTTTAAGCTCCATGAAAAAAGAATTGGGGGCCCTGGGTGGCTCAGTCGGTTAAGAATCTGACTCTTGATTTCAGCTCAGGTCATGATCTCACAGTTTGTCAGTTCGAGCCCTGTGTGGGGCTCTGTGCTGACGGTGTGGAGCCTGCCTGGGATTCTCTCTCTCCCTCTCTCTGCCCTTCTCCCCTTGCACTCTCTCTCAAAATAAATAACTAGGGCCCCTGGGTGGCTCTATCGGTTAAGCGTCTGACTCCGGCTCATGTCATGATCACATGGTTCGTGAGTTCGAGCCCCACATGGGGCTCTGTGCTGACAGCTTGGAACCTGGAGCCTGCTTCGGATTCTGTGACTTCCTTTCTCTCTGCCCCTCCCCCACTCGCACTCTGTCTCTGTCTCTCTCAAAAATAAATAAAACGTGGGGCGCCTGGGTGGCTCAGTCGGTTGAGTTTCCGACTTTGGCTCAGGTCATGATCTCACGGTCCGTGAGTTCGAGCCCCTCGTCGGGCTCTGTGCTGACAGCTGAGAGCCTGGAGCCTGCTTCAGATTCTGTGTCTCCCTCTCTCTCTGATCTTCCCCCATTCATGCTGTCTCTGTCTCAAAAATAAATAAACATTAAAAAAATGAATAAAACATTTAAAAAATAAAAAAAACAAAAATAAATAACTAAACTGTAAAAAAAAAAAAAAAGAAAAGAAAAGAAAAAAAAGAAAGAAAAAGAAAAAAAAAAGGAAAAGAAAAAAAGAATCCAAAGTCCAGAACTGGATGTTCTAGAAGACAATTGGCCTCAACTCTTCAAAAAGCCAACATGGCATATGGAAACTGCATATGTATGATATTCTAGATTTTAAAAGACTAAAGGGGCACCTGGGCGGCTCAGTCAGTTTAACATCCAACTCTTGATTTAGGCTCAGGTCATGATCCCAGGGTCGTGGGATCGAGCCCTATGCCAGGCTCCACACTAAGTGTGGAGCCTGCTTGTGATTCTTTCCCTCTCTCCCTCTGCCCCTCTCCCCACTTGAGCTCTCTCTCTCTCTCAAATAAAAATTAAAAAAATAAATAAATAAAAATAAAAAGACTGAAGACGTAATTGTATGTGCTATTCAGCTGGATTCTAAATTGGAAAAAAAATCTATAAAACCAACATTATAATATTTTTTTTAATGGTAACTCCAGTCAATGTTATAATTTAAATATGGACTGGGTATTACATGATACTAGGGCATTAATATTAACTTATTAAGTGGCATATATTATAATTTGGTTATGTAAAAGGATGTGCTCATTTTTTCGCAGATGTATACCTAAGTTCTTGGGGGTGATTAACTTTAAAATGGTCCAACAACAACAAAACATATGAGGCAGAGATAGCACAATGATAACTATTGATTACATTGGGTCATGGGTATCTATTGTACTATTTTTTTTTCTATTTCTCTGCATTTTTTTTTTAAATTTTTTTAAGTTTATTTATTTTTGACAGAGTGTGAGCATGAGCTGGGGAGGTGCAGAAAGACAGAGGGAGACACAGAATCCGAAGTAGGCTCCAGGCTCCAAGCTGTAGGCACAGAGCCTGACGCGGGGCTCGAACTCACGAACTGTGAGATCATGACCTGGGCCGAATTCGGACGCTTAATTGACTGAGCCACCCAGGCACCCCTATTTCTCTGCATGTTTGAACATTCTTATGATAAAAAGAAAAAGCTTACTTTTATTAATCTGAAAATTGGATGTTTCAAACTAGTTTCTCCCCATCTGTGGATCAGATACACCTGCCAAATCTACCAATAATAATAATAATAATAATGAAGTGGGGGTGCCCAGCTGGCTCAGTTGATAGAACATGCTATTCTTGATCTCAGGGTCATGAGTTAAAGCCCCATGTTGGGCAAGGAGCCTACTTAAAAAAAATAAATAAAAAAGGAACAAACAAAAAATAAAATTAAAATAAAGTAAATGAATATATAAATATTAATCATTTAAAAAAAATTTAACTAGAACCTGTGGCCCTCACATGAAAAGTCGTCTACTGGCAAGAACAATAACAAAAAGGCAACAATTTAAACTAAACCACATCACCTTCTTTTAATTATCTTTATCTCATGAGGAAAAAACCCCAAAACTTGAAATGGCAATAGTGCCTGGTTTTTATGTAAGTTACAATCAAAATAATTGATTATTTGCTGTTCTTCTTAATGAACGACTTTTAAGTAGATGGTTTGAAAGTGAAAACGATCTTGCTCATCACAAAGTATCAACTTTTCAGGACGAGTTAGTTGAAGCATAGACTACCTATCAGTAAAAAGAGAGTCAAACTTCAGGAAATGCCCATAATTTGTACATAATTGTGCCTGTTTGTACATTAATTACATAATTTGGTCCTCACAGATATTTTCACCAGCCCACTTTCCTATCTGGATGTATGTATAGAGTATGCTAATTCAATTAAATACTTATATTTTCCTACATACATTTGACTTAAATTATCCTGATCTGGTAATCAAATGGTGACTTATAAAATTGCTAAAATCCATTTCCTGTAATAATAAAGTGATTGTCGATTGGGCATAATGAAAATGGCACAGGACCGGTAGTTATAAGACATCCACGGTAGGCACACTCAAACGCTTGTATACTACATAAATATCTGTTTGACTTTGTGCAAATCTTTAATCTTCTTGGGCTTTAATTTTCTCATTTAAATATGCCATGGTTAGAATAAAGGCTCTTAACTTGGATTGGAAGGATCCATGGATCCCCTGAAACTAAAATATTGATGTATAGAAGCATGGAGAAGCATTAGTATAGAAGCATTTTTCTGAGGAGGGGTATGGTAGGCTGGGTATATGAGTTTTGGCACCTCTCACTCAAAGGTATTTTCTATTTCCCTGACCACTGATCTAAGGTGGCCCCGTGACTCGCTCTGACCGATTAGAACCAGACAGAAGTGATGTTATGTGACGTCGGAGCCTTGATCTTGCAGCTTCTGCTTGGGTTGTCTTGCAATGCTGCCCTTACTATGTAAATCAGAGCCTACTCTCCTGCTGGAGACACGTGGTTCAGCTGACAGCCAGCAACAACCGCCAAACGTGTGACTAAGGCAACCTGGGACCGTCTATCCTGAGTTAAGCTATACGTGACCGAAGCTACCTGAGTGATCCCAGACAAAACCGGCAGGAGAACCACCCAGATGGACACAGAAACGAATCGTGTCTGAACAAATGAACAGTAGCTGTTTTAATCCGTTAAGTTTTGGGATAGTGTGTTATACTATACTATCTAACCATTTCTAAAGTGCATTTATCTAATTCTCAAAGGTTGTAAACTTCTGAATTTGCATTATGTAAAATTGTATGATTCCTGGGGCACCTGGCTGGGTCAGTTGGAAAAACAGGGGACTCTTATTCTTGGGGTCGTGAGTTCGAGCCCCACAATGGGTGTAAAGATGACTAAACAAACAAACACACAAATAAATTTTTGTGTTTCCTGTCTCCAGTCTCTTCATGAACTATGTCACAGGTAGGCTTTAACTTGGCAAGTCTTACATTCAAACTGCATTTAAAAGTAAATTCTAGAATTTTTGAACTGAAGAACCAGCAGGTCTTTGAGTCTATAGTTCACGGTTCCTCTTTCATTCTCCCTAGTTTTTAAAGATTAAAGCAATTTCACTTGAAAATTCTATTAAGGTTCTGGTCTGTTATTTCCAGTGCTTGAGTTTATTTAGGACAGCTAGCATTTGCTCAGTGATCTTATTTTTCAATTCCTTCTTACCAAACTTCCTCCCACACTTTCTCGTCTAAAGAATAAAATGGCGTCTGAGGGTGTGGCCACCTTGTATTTTCACCATTGACACAACCTCCACCTGAAGCGATCACAGCCCTGCAGGGATTCTACACGTTCCTGCATTTGTTTCAAACAGCCCTCTTTGTCATCTAGGATGTTAGCCTCCTTCTGGATTTAATCTTTCCGGCTCTTCCTTTCTCACATATTCGTGACAGAGTTTTTATACCCATGCTTGTTTTTCTAGATCATCTTTCACATTTTACATATACCATCTAAAAATACATCCGCTTTCAGCAGACACCTTCCTGCAGGAACACACTAAATCTTTCTGGCTACCTCCTTCCTTTTTCTTTCCTTCTTCTTCCTCCCCCTCCCCCCAACCCCGCCCACCGTCTATGACCATTTACAATAGTAGCATCTGAATTTTATTTTGAGGACTCTCCCCTGTTCTTTTCGGAATCTCAGATGGGAGGGTGGTGGGGCGTGAGGATCAAAGTCCCGCTTTTATAATTTCCTGAGATATTTTAAAACTCCCACTAACCGAGTGTGTGTCTGGCAGTGACCACATCCCTCTGGAATTTTCTGATGGCCAGGTGGCCCTCTTCCAGGATTCCTGTCACTTCTGATTTTCCACACAGGGCCTCTGAGTCGGCCAGAATTAGAAGCAGGGTGTTAATCCTCATCACTTCCTCTGCTTTCTGAAAGATGAAATTATCGTGCGGGTTAGTGATTCTCAACCTGGCTGCACATTCAGATCATTTGGGGGTACTTAAAAAAGAAGTCTGGGGACCTACCCTGAGAAATTCTGCTTTACTAAATTAGAATGGGTGGAGCCTCCCTATCAAAAAAAACAATTTTAATTCTGGGATTATTCTAATGTGCAGCCAGGGCTGAGAACACTAAGTGAGGCAAATCATGGATTTATCGGATGTTGTGAGTTTAGAAATTGAAACATCTGGCAGATGCCTGGAGAGTGGAAGCCCCCATCATTAAGATTCTGGATGCTTCTCTAGTCCATTAAGTTTTAACACAGGCAATCTAGTTCTAGCGTGTCTAAACAGGATAATGACAACCAGAACCATGATATTACTTTCTGATTGTTGATATCAACCTCAACACAGCTCTAACATCTTTAAACAAGATGAGGCCACGGGCGCGTGGGTGGCTCAGTCGGTTGAGCGCCTGACTCTTGATTTCAGCTCAGGTCATGATCTCACAGTAGTGAGATCTAGCCCCAAGCTGGGACCCTGCACTGTGTGAGGACCTTGCTTGGGATTCTCTCTCTCTCTCTCTCTGTCTCTCTCTCTCTCTCTCTCAATTTCTGCCCCTCCCCCCATCTTGCACACACACTCCCTTAAAAAAACACATAAAATGAATAAAAATTAAAAAAAAAAAAAAAAGACGAAACTACACAGCAAAAGGTCCTTTGAAAAGTTCAGAAGACATTAGGGACATTAGCTTTTCTGAAATTCCAAATAAAGATGAACTACATTGCCTTCGATGGTTTCCCTTATTAGTTTAAGGGAGTCATTTGACAAAGGAAGTAATTTAAAATGAGAAAATGAAGCCAAATGGTTTCTCCTTCTTTGGTCAGTTTTCTGGATGCCTATTCTCCACTCGTCAAAAGGCAATTGAGATGTCAAATACATTCGATCTTCGAAACTCTTACCACACATCACACGCACCACACATTTGGGCTTCTGAAAAAAATCTTAAACTCTCATTGGTAGTTATTATCAATGCAAAATGCAATTTTGCAAAATTGCAAAGGCAATTTTCCGTGAGGCGATGGTTCTTTCACCATAGAAACGGCCTTGCTTCTGGTTAGTGGCAGAGCCGATTTTAGGGGTCATTCTCAGAGGTAGGCTGAATGTCAGCCAAACTGGGGCCTCTGAGGGTGAGCGACACATCAACCCCGAAGCTGCAGGACTTGAATACGCATCTCTTCAAAGGGCCTACTGAGGGCAGGGCTGTGTCTCAGCAACCACAGCCCAAGCTGGGAGCCAACCGGGCGCGCTTGTGCAGCTTGGTGGGTAGGCCGCGTCCAGCACTGCAGGCATTCAGCCTCCTGGGAATTAGAGACGCCCCTGGGAGAACTCGAGGATGCGACTGTCCCGAATGTTCGCTTGGGGCATGAGAGGCATCCAGTGTCCCAAAGCGCTAGCTCTAGTCTGTTCTGAGTTAGCCGTGTAGAAACTGCTATCTGGGGACGGCGGAGGTCCAGAGGTGTGCTCTATAGCAATCTAGAAACAGAGAGACAACAGAAAGGATACGCCACATTCTCATGTTGAAACACTGCGGCTGCTTTCAATCAAGCAGGTCCTCGCGGAATCACACGCATTCTGTCAATAATTCAGTTTTGCAAATGTCTGGCAATTCGCTTTCATCGGACAAACTCTCGGTAACGTGTTTCTCCACGTTCTAAAGAAAGCACATGCAGAAAATGGTGTCGAGTGACACGAAAGGGCGTGCTTTGAAACCGTGGACACTTAGAAAACTAGTGTTGGTCCTCTCCCCGACTCTAACTCATGCCATCTTGCGCTGGGATTACGGGAGTTTAAAAACAACGCATGAGACGATGGTGGAATGAAAGAGAACGCCTGCCAAAACAAAACGGAGCGAAGGGCACAGCGAACACAACCGATACGGGATTTCCCAAAATTGGTAGGTTTAACTCGGGCTGAGAGTTACTTTAAGGTCTCTTTTCATCTTACTTAGCTGGACAGACCTATAAACACACAAATATTTCATCATCCACTGCCAAATACCAACACCGAAAACAATACACACTGCAAAAACTGCAGATTCGTGCAGGAGTGTTTACAGAAGCTTTAAAAATACTCAAGTTACATTCCTGCTCCTACAAAAATTGTGCCATCGTTCTGAGCAACTCTGTCGGCTCTCCTCGAGAAAAGAGAAGATTCCTACTGCTTCACATTAAGGTCCACATATTAGCAGAGGAATTACTGGTTATGACTGATGGAAAACAGATCGAGTATTCTTTCAATTAAAAACAAGTACGTTCTTTTTAGAAACCATTTGCCATAGGAAAGCGGGCAAGTTCAGATCTCAGGTGCACATCACTCTTGCTTCTTCTCCCTCTTTCCTTGGAAATGCAGCACAAAGCACACTTAGTACCTCTCATGTTTTGGTTTTGCAAGCAATCCAATCTCCCGGTTTCATCCTAAACCAGTAGGCGACTTTGGTACAATCCAACCAGGATTGCCCAAATGACCAGGATCAAAAGAAGACATTCTGCCTCTTCACTTGAATGGAGTCAGTGTGAATCAATTTAAAATGTCAAACTTGATTTCTATAAAACAGGCTTGAAAAGCAATACTGTTTGGTTAACAAAGAGGTTAATGAGGAAAATGTAATCCCCACTCGAATGGCATTGGAATGCAAAGCCACATTTATTTGCATGTGTGGTATCTGTAAAAGGTCCAAGGAATTTTGTTTTTGGTGTTTTGAATTGTTTATAATGTTTTCTCTTTTTATTCCATCGACTAACAATTCCCAGAAATGATGGAAATCAAAAGATGGAAAAATATAAATGCATTTGGGTTCTAAGAAAATTAACCAGTTGCAACATCAGCTCTTGCCACAGTTCATAAAGCAGGTGATTATGGAGACAATAAAGAGAAATGCTATTAAATCAGTAAAAAAAAAAAATAAAAAAAAAAATCCCTCAAATCTTGCCAATTCTGTGATTGCGCCTAAAAGTCTGGCACTCCAAAACAGTCCATGCCAAAATTTGCAACAAAATTTCGCTAATAATAATTGTTATTTGCAAGCATATAGTGTAGATATGCCAGGCTGCAGGACATGAAACACACTGGATAATTTCTTTGACCTTTTTATGTTTTATTGTATCATTTACCAAAGTGTCAAATAAAACAAATCTATTATCTTAAAATCAACACTGGAAAGGTCACTGACTTTTCAATAGACCAGTTTTTCATCACACTTTCAGATTATTTTCTTGCACATTTCAGGGTTGGGATCTGCTTCATTAAGAAGCTGGGTTTCAAAACAACCCCTTGTCCCTCAGGCCCAGCAGCCAGAGCAGAGCACTGTGCTGCGAGCCACAGGCCATCAATTAACAGTGGGCCAGGCCCTTGGAGCGAGGCACGTCTTGGCAGAAAGTCCGCCATATTAACGTTCAGGCCTTGGGTCTCATTTACTATAGAGTAGCTTCCCGATTGCAGCTATGTGCTAATGCGTTACCTTTATTTAATAACCATTAGGATTACCATTGCCTAAACTTTTATTTCAATGCCTTGATCTGTCACATGAATGTCTCCCCCAGGCCTTCATAGATGCAAGAATAAAAATGAGACGAAAGTTAACCTATTTATGGCCTCTCCTAATATTTCTATTTCTGACAAAATCTTTTAGATGCATAGAGCAATATAATTCTACAAAGTCTCTTCTGAAACCTCTGTTTCCCTTGCCTAAAGTTTTCTGAGGGTAGGACCTCCTTTGGAGTAATGCCCTGCCCCCTTCTCCCCCATGTGAAGGTGGAGGGGCAATTTGATTGGTACATTTGGAAGAAGGACCTGGGCATGCCCAGTCCAGCCCTTTGGGACCAAACTCAGGCTAGGATGAGAGGTGTGATTCACTAGGCCTCTAGAATCTCAACCCCTTCACGGAAGTAAATTAACCAGTACAGAATTAATATAAAAACAGAAGTTTAAGCAACATGTCCATTCTGGATTCCTATAGCCCTGCTCCACACTCTTTACTCTGGGCCCCCCCCCCCCCCTATCTGGAGCCACTAGATAGATGTATGTATCTGCATCATTGCTGAATGTGATTAGAGGGACTGAGGACCAAAGACAGTCATTTCCACGCCTACTTCATTGCCAGGGCCAGTCTCATGACCACAGCTGTGTGCCACAGAGTGGGGATGTGTGTGCCTCCTGCAGAGAGAGGTACCATGCATTTGTGAACAATGACACAGTTCCAGAGCAATCAACTCCTTCTGGATAGAAATTAGTTAAGTGATGTATATATTTGCTCTTGTCTCTGCTCAGGAAGAACTGATGAGTCACAGAATCAGCTCCTGAATAATATCTGCAGGTTCAGGGCCCTAAGGTGGGGTTTTAGGCAGCAAGGTGGACAGAGGGGACGGGCCCATTCTCTGTGCTGCAGCAGAAATTTGCAATGTCCACTCAGCTCCCAGATCACACCGGGTGAAGCAGATTTGCCCAAGTAACTCAGCATTTACTCTCAGGTCGGAAACTGAAAACTCATTACCTTGCCTTCAACAGGTTATAACCTCATCATGGAGTGAATGCCCAGAAGTTAGAGCACAGTACAGGACAGTACACAATCAAGCATCAAAATTGACCGGACAGAGTCACTGAGCCCTAGTATAAATTTTTCGCCTGAACTCTCCCAAAATTCCTGTCTTTCCTGCTTTGCTGTGAAAATCAGAACAGGAACCAGCAGAAGTGAGGCTATGTCCACACTCCCCTCTTGATAGCAGGCAGGTTCCCTGGGATCAGGCTCACCACTCCCAAATTTCCCCCAGCTGAGGACAGTCATCTCACCACCCACAGGGTCTCTGCCACCGTCTGCCCACACTAACCCAGACCTCAGGTTCCTGAGGGAACATAGCTTTGTTCCCTGGGTCAGTCAGGGTTTGACACAGGAAACAGAAGACCCTTTAGATCTTTCAAACTCAGAGGGATTTAAAGAAGTTAATCAAGTGGAAGGGTTGGAGGAGTAGAGTCGGGGGCTGCCGTCAGAGGCCCCCTCACCACAAAGCTGGTGACTAGACAGTGAACCCTGGAATGCAGCCACTGCCCATACTCATGCCTTCCAGAGCCCTCTTAGGCACCCACAAAGCTAAAGGAAGGGAGTGTGCTCTTTTTTGCCTTTCGATCCTTTGTGACTGCATTTCATTCTCAGAACCTAGATTGTACCCTGAATCCTCGCTGCAAAGATGACTGGAGTGCTTTTATCTTTCCCCGTAAGTCGCCTTCCTATTCCACACCCTTCTCAGAATTTTATGGAGCAAAACGGTTCTCAAGGTTGGTCCTGAGACAGCAGCAGCAGGATCGCTTGGGAACTTTGTTAGGCAAATCCTCAAGCCCCACCCCACACCTGGTAAGTCCAAAATAGGTGTGGAACCCTGCAAACTGTGGTTTAAAAAGCTCCCCAGGCAACTTGATGCACGCTAAAGTTTGAGAACAACTGCTAGAGGGAATTAGATGTTTCTGGAACAACAAGACATGGAAAACAGTGCCCGGAGGATTACTAGGGGCGAAAACAGCATACATCTCAGCTCAGCTAACTAGTCCTAGTATTTGAAGTGAGAAAGGGATGTCAACCCTTAAATGGTTGACATTAAGGGCTTAATGGTTTAATGGCTTAAACCAATTAAGGGTTGCCATCCCTTAGGGCAGGCTGTACCCAGTAGGTCCACTTACCAGGAAATAGGAGAAAGAGCCAAAGGGAGCCATTACCTTTAAACACAAAATGACCTGGCCTCTAGTAAATATGGTTTAATCAGGGCCCTAAAACAGTAATAGTATCTGCTCCTCTGCAATGCTGGGACAGAGAGGATGAAGGGCAAAAGCATTCCTTACCCCCAACATCAATCACTGAGCTCCTAACTTGCTTCTCAGGGTTCAAGGTTATTCTACCTGCTCTTGTTAAGATAATGAGTCTCTTTGGGGATCCTGGATGGCTCAGTCGGTTGGGTGTCTGACCTCAGCTCAGGTCATGATCTCACGGTCTGTGAGTTCGAGCCCCGCGTGGGGCTCTGTGCTGATGGCTCGGAGCCTGGAGCCTGCTTCCGATTCTGTGTCTCCCTCTCTCTCTGCCCCTCCCCTGCTCATGTTCTGTCTCTCTCTGTCTCAAAAATAAATAAAAACATTTAAAAAATTAAAGGAAAAAAGATGAGTCTCTTTTCCAAAACGCACGACTCCAGCCACCCCTCCCCCTACCCTTTGGGAGAGCGGGACAGTCCTCCCACACCTAGTTTGAATAAGCAGGCTTGTGCTTACGTCTTTGCTTCAAGATCCCTATGGTAACCTTCCTCCTGCTACCATTCCTCTCTGAGGCCTGGGGCTCCACGTGATCCTTTCCTGCCTATCTTCTCCCTGGGGCCTGAAGCCTGCCTCCACCTCTTCTCTGGTATAGTCTTCACAATCAGGAAAGAACCACGTTGAGATTTTAAAATTGGATACCTGGGGTGCTTGGCTGGCTTAGTCGGTAGAGCATGTGACTCTTGATCTGCCGGTTGTCCCAGACCGGTTGGGCTTAGAGATTACTTATAAAATAAAATTTAAAAAAAAATTGTCTTAATTAAAAAAAACCTGAGCACCCACTTCCCAATCTTATTTGCATTGTGGGTCATGCTCAGTGTGGAATCTGCAAGGGTGATAAATACCCACTCTAGCTCAGTGTAGAGCATCAGAGGGCAGCAGGGGCTTTAGCTTTGCACCCCCCAGTCAAAAAGCATAGTACTGATGGGAACCTGCCTAGAGCAACAAGGATTTTTCTAAAAACCACAGCTTTCAAGCTCCTTTTTAATGTAGTCCATGATAAGAAATACATTTTACATTGTGACCCAATACATACATACAACACATAAATGGGGGGAAAAAGATTTCTGAGAGAATATTTATTCTTACATGCTTCTGATATTTTTTAGTCTTTCCCATTTTCTTTAAAAAAAAAAAAAAAAAAGTACCGACCAGGGGCGCCTGGGTGGCTCAGTCGGTTAAGCGTCTGACTTTGGCTCAGGTCATGATCTCTCCGTTTGCGGCTTTGAGCCCCGCGTTGGGCTCTGCGCTGACAGCTCAGAGCCTGGAGCCTGCTTCGGATTCTGTGTCTCCGGTCTCTTGGCTCTTCCATTGCTCAGGCTCTCTCTGTCTCTCAATAATAAATAAACGTTAAAAAAAAAATTAAAAAAAAATACTGATCAAAATCCCACAGTGCTGATTTCATGAGTCACTAATGGTTGGCAACCTGCAGTATGAGAAACCCTGCTCTAAGCATACACTGTAATAAACAACACCAGCACCATATAAAAAGCAGCATTAATAGCACACTGTCATCATTACTAATGTTGTTGAGTGTTCTGTGTGTTTGTATGTATGTTACTGTCATTTCAATTAAAATCTTAAAATTGCTATAGGCCATGATACCAACTCTACTTTTAGTATTCCTGCGAATTGAAAAGGAGGGAAAAAAAAACCTTTTATTGAGTTCATCTTAACTTCGAATTTGGTGATGATTTGCAACAGCAGCCCTTGCGTATGGCTAAATTCTCGTTACCAGATTAGTAGTTATTTGCTAGGCTTCAACCAACATTTTTGTTCAGCGATGTTTGGTTTAGATCAAGTAAGTCGATATGCTCGTATAATGGAGTCTCTTCCTTCTTCCTGTTAAACGACAGTAGTTCAAAGACTGGAAACATTGCAAGAATAAAAATGGGGTTTGAAAACTAAAACGGGTGCCTTCCTTAATAGCTTCAGACCCTCCGCTGTCATACGAGGGAATCTTAGAGCCCTCCTTTCCCAGCTGGGAGGATTTCTACTTTTTTAAAAATTAACATGCACCTACTCGGTTACTTCGGAGTAGGTAGGCCACCCCACACGACACCCAGAGACACGATCTTGCACCCCCCGCTACGCGCACACGGAGGGGCACGAGCCCTCCCGGACGCACGCGTCATCTGCTGCACAGACCGATACAGGATGCTGGCAGATTGGAACCGGCCTTAACCTCTCCTCGCTCTCCTTCCCCAAATCAAAACCCACCGTAAACACCGCGTAGAGCCAGGAAACCTCATGGCTTTAATTATTTCCGTTCCCCGAGCTCCATGTGGCACACAGGACACCTCGTTTCCCTTTAGGCTTGCCGTCATCCTGCGAGGGGTGCGGAAGAAGAGAAAAGCACGTGTCCCTTTCCGCAGAGCCGAGGGCGCAGAGCGGAGGGCGCAGAACGAAAGAGCTGGCCTGAGGTGGTGCCCTTCTTCCAACTCTCCTCCCCCCCTGAGCGCGGCAGGAAGATCCTCCAGCTCTAGCAGGGGTTGAGAGTTGGCGCCACCTGGCTTTTTAAAGAAGAACGGGATCGGGAGGTGGATGAGGTTGAGGATGACCCAGCGCCCTCCTTTCCAGCGCGCGCATGAGCGGCGTTTAGAAAAGCCGTGGTGCGCCTTCCACTTCAAAGCTCCCAGGGCAGCCGGGCAGCTGGCAACTGCGCGCTACGGAAGGAGAGGCAATTACCCTGCCGGGAACTAAAAAAAAAAAAAAAAAAAAAAAAAAAAAAAAAAAAAAAAAAAAAAAACAAAACACAAAAAAAACCGGGAACTGATGTTGGAATAGCGGATTCCACATTTAAGGCAGGCCCAATGTGCAGAAATAATTGTGGCAATTCAAAGCGTTACACATAAGCACCGATCAGTTTACACATTGGTCAGCTCTGGCTCGTTTGTATCAATCACTCTGTGCAAACTTCCTACACTGGCCCGTGGAAAAAGAAAGAAGACGGGAGAGAGGGCATCCTCGGGTTCTGATCTCCACTCGGTTGCAACATTGGAAAGGAGGCATTTTGTGAAACAAATCTGTGCCTCGGTTTGTTCACATGCAAAATGGGGGAAACAATGCCTTCAATAACTGCTCCAAGTGACCCATGTAAAAAAGAAAAAGAAAGAAGGAAGGAAGGAAGGAAGGAAAGAAGAAAGAAAGAGAAAGAAAGAAAGAAAGAAAGAAAGAAAGAAAGAAAGAAAGAAAGAAAGAA
>NW_024412376.1:16991871-16996297 GCF_014898765.1 Herpailurus yagouaroundi | reverse complement strand
GAAAGAAAGAAAGAAAGAAAGAAAGAAAGAAAGAAAGAAAGAAAGAAGGAAAAGAAAACCTTTCCCTTTGGAGGGAAAGTGCTTCAGTGTTATTTTAGTAGGAAGGTACAATAATAGTCATAGTGAAAATAGTAATGGGCTGTTATTACCCATTCAGTGCTCTATAAATATGCACTAAGTTTGTATTTGTGTGTTTGGATATAATGAAATCACAGAATGACTGCTATTTGGAGGATACTGCTACAAAATATTTTATCTAGAACCTAGACTAGTTATCAAAAGTATTCATCTACCTATTATTCATCATGACTTTAAAGGGTGGGATCTAGAGAAAGGTATGTCTGGAAACTGCTTTTCCACGTAACCATGCAGGTGCACAAACACAGACACATGGATGCATATAATAGGTACATATTAAGGGCATGTATGAAAATGTGTACATGTATGGGAAGTGTGGGTCTGTACTTACTATAACAATGACTGAGGTACAGTGCTACACAGTTTACAGAAGACTTGCATTCACTTTTCATTTAATCTTGACAATATTAGGGGGTATCGTTAGTCCTCACCTTACGGACGAGAAAACTGAGGCTCCGAAAGATAACTTTCCCCAAAATTTGATGATGATATGAAGCTATAGAACCAGTCATTTATTCTAATTCTGGGCCCTTCCTATATTCGGCAAATATGTGGCAAACACCTACTGTGTTCTTATGGCCACAAAGATTCAAGATTTATTCCACTGCCCTCAAGGAATTCACACCTAGTGGAGAAGAGAAATTGCAATCTTGTAGGATAAAAACTCTGTAATCAGCCTGAGGCTTGGTGAAGGCTTCCAAGAAGAGAACAGCCAGGCGGAATCTTGAAGGACAAGCTGCAGGAGTCTAATGAAGGAGGGGGCTGTGTACCAGCCAGAAAGACAATGCGTGCAAAGACATAAAGGCAAAAGAAACTCCGTGTAGTTCAAGAGAGCTAGGGCTTAGCATGTGTGATGGGAAAGTGGGGGCGGCGGGGGGGGGGGGGTGGGGGGGAGAAAGGAGAGGATAAAGAGCGCCCTATACTCGGCATTTGGATTTTCCTGATGTCTCTAGGGAATGAAGAAAAGATTTAAAGTAGGGAAATGACACGATCAAATTGCATTACATAAAGATCACTCCAGCTGCTGTGAGGACAGACTGGAGAATGCCCTGGCAGAGGAGAAATGATGTAATGATGCAGACAAAATGTAATATTTGTCATTACTAAGGCAGGAGGTTGTTGCGGGTGGATCTGAGAGATATTTAGGAGGAACTGGTAATAGCCAAGGAGCTGGCCTAATTGGTGGTAGAGCCACTCGTAGTGTACAACAGGGACTAGAAATCCAATCTGTTTTCAGCAGAGTGGGTTCTACGAATCTAGGTCCACCTGCACGTAAGTGACCTCCAATAGGGGAGCTGGCTATTCAGGTCTAGTGTTCCAAGAAATGGTCTGAATTGTAGACAGATATGTCATTAACCTCAAAGGAAATCATAGAACGGTTAATAATAATTGCGACCATGCACTGAGTACTTGCTATGTATCTGGCACTGTGAAAAGCACTTTCAGTAGATTTTCTCATTTAATCCTCGTAACAACCGAAGGAAGGAAGTATGACGATTAAGTAGTGCTTAGGGAGTGGCTTTCATGTACGGAAAGGTCCAAAAGAGGATCCTGAGGCTGATGTTTAAGAGGAATGGCAGGAGACCACTTTCGACTATACACAAGAGGCAACAGATCTACCTCCAGTTGGCGGAATTTTCAGTTCCATCCTTTCTCTGCATGCCTAGGACAACATCCTGGATTGGCTGTCTGGGTTGGACAGCCTGTTCCCACCTGCTTAAGCCTTTGCGAAGGGAGATCCCTCAAACATGGTGCCCTGTGGGGTTCTTTTGGCCCCTACGTCATCAAGGTCCCCCCAGCATGAAGGTGATAGAAGAAAAGGCTGTTTCGGTGCCTTGAAAACTGCCTGTTCCACTCCACACCCAGGGAAAACAGATCACAACTGTTCCTTGAGACACTTTGGATTCCAACTAGGCAGCATCGGCCTAGTCCAGGTCAACCAGGGCCAGGCAGGGAGGAGGGAGAAAGTGCCCTAGACTTCATTTTCAGTGTGGCAGACAGTTGCCCAAGTCATTGTCTCACATTGAGAAGGTGCTCCTCGAAAGCAAGCAAGAGCAGCGTTGTCTTATACTTAATGGTGGGTAATTTGTTAGCCTCTCCACGCACGCCCAACATTGATAATTTGGGAGTTTGTTGTGTGACAGGAAAGGATCAGTTGCGTAGAATTCTGAACACTGGCTTTACTCTAATTATTATTTTGCCTCGTTATTAAAGTTGACTCGAGTTTTTGTCTTATGTTGGATTCAAACTCTAAACACAACTAAGACTAGCTGCTATACTCCTCATTAGAGGAACCATCACCTTGTCCCAATGGCCCTTGAAGGCTCAAAGTCCCATGCAACAGAGCTGATATATTTAAAGGAGCACCGCCCAAGTAAAATGGTACTGACTTCCAGTTTTGCTTTAAATTTGCCCCTCTGAACCCAAGACTATTATATTTTGGCTAAATTATTCTTGGTTTGAATGAGAACGTGGGGTGAGGAATGTGGATGACGGAGTGGTAGGAGGAAGTATCCTAGAGAGTTGATCCATACTCAGCTAAACCGGTCATGGAGACTGGTGGACCCCCATATTTGAAGTTAACTCTCTTCAGGGAGTAAGGCGCCCCGACTAAGAAGCTACCCCGGGCTCTCCAGCTGTGCAATCTGGGGAAATCAGCACTCTGGGCTCCAGGATGAAGGAAGGGGCAGGAGCATCTCTAAAGCATTCTGCAAGGTTAGCATTCACTCAGTCCTAACACAAGAATAAACAGCGTTCTATCCTCTGTTCCTTTTCCATCTGGTACGGGTAAGGGGCTCACTGTATGTTGACACGTGATAGCATCAGAGAATGTAAGAACAGAAATTGGATTTATGAACAGACCACCTAGATTAAAAATCAATAGATGTGTGTATATTGTTATATATTGTCTACACATAATACACACATGTGTGTACATATATACATATATATGCATATGTGTGTGTGTGTGTGTGTGTGTGTGTGTGTGCGCGCGCGCGCACGTGTGTATGTTGTATATACATGAGGGAGAGAAATAGATCCAGCGAAATCGGTCAAGATATGCAGCAGGTTGATGACAAAGCCAGGTCCAAAGTACAGATTTTCGAACTACATGTCAGGTAATTTGCCTACTGGTCTCTGTATGAGTCATGTAAGTCATCAGAACCCCGGATGATGTGATAAGATTCATGTGTAATCAGGTCCATGTGTAGTGTGTTTCCTTCCCCCACCATCATTAATACTGTATTAGAAAAAGCTGCAAGTTCTGGCGACAGCATGCTTCTTCTTTTAAATGGGGGCTCTAAGAATTTACCCCTCCTTTTAATATTAACGCTACATGTAAATTCGCTGAAGGAGAATATCATTTTTCAGAGGTGATGATAGGGATCCATTTAATGGGAGAAGCTAAAAGAGGAAATTATCCAGCTTGTCCTTCCACTGAGGGTAATGTGGGGGTAGTGAGCCCTGTGGGCACTAGGCATGGGAAAGAGGGCACTTCCCCTGTTCCATCCCAGCTGTGTGCCCTGAGCAACTAACTTTACCTTTCTGGGTCTCAGTTCATCTTCAGAGAAATTCAGAAGTTGAGTTCGATCATTTTAATGAACGCTGACATTCTGAGATGTCATCTGGAGAAATTCCCGAAGCAAACTGCCCCAACTTTTAGCCACTGCCCCCTGCCTCTCTCTGCTAAATAATTTTAAAACCTGGGATAGTGGTCTACACAATAATAGTAGCAGTTAATGCAGAGAAACTTTGTACCTAAGTCTTGTCTAGACTAGGGTCTAAGAGTGGTTTGCAGGCTATTGTCTTCACTTAGTTCATTCAATATTCATTCGGTAAATATTTAAGTGCCCCATGTACTAAGGCCTGGGGATTCAACCAGTGTAACCTGACCAATTAAGGAAGCAGTAACAGGAAAACGTGCTTTTCAGGTATAATGCCAAAAGTGACCTATAGCCTCTGAATCTGACAATGCATCACTCTGCCACAGCTGGCTCTGGGTCCTGGGCAAGTCACGGCCTCCCCAGCCTGGCTTCTTCAGCCGGCCCATCTTCAAGGTTCCCGTCCTGGGCTACATTCAGTTCCTGAAAGGCCTCAGTGATCGCCTCGGGCAGCGGCCAACTGCTCCCGTGAACGCTAGACGTCCCAAGTAACCCGAGCCCGTGGCTCCCTCCCATTTGGGGAGAAAAAAAAAAAAAAAAAAAAAAAAAAAAGCGTTAGGGGGGAGGGGGGGGTTTTGGTGTTACTGCTTCCTTAATTGGTCAGGTTACACTGGTTGAATCCCCAG
>NW_024412376.1:16981593-16991471 GCF_014898765.1 Herpailurus yagouaroundi | reverse complement strand
CCCCCCCCCCCCCCCCCCCCCCCCCCCCCAATCGAAAAAGGAAAGGCGAAAAATACTGAGAAACATGTTTTGGCAGGCAAGGCCTTCGGAGACTACCATATGTGCTCCATATTGAGCAGGCCCTGGTCTTTGATGTTTTTTCTGAAAGTAAAGACATTATGCTTTCTCAAACTGTGCCTAAGTACTACAGACATTAAAACAATGAGGCCCGAACGAGCGGACCCGGCTCTAAGTGTTTAATTCGTCCTTCACCCAAGTGCTCGCCACCAGTTAGCTCCCCCGTGTGCACCCCGACTGCCGCCCGGGTTGCCAACCCGTCCCGGGCCCCATCCCCCGTTCAGGCCCGCGTTTGTCTGTATCCTAGAACACCTTCGCGCCAAGTTCGGAAGTAAGTACTTTCCCAAACGCCCGGCGCAAACTCCCCAGATGTTTCCTGCGTCACGGAAACGAGCCCAGGTTGGATCTGAAGCATTCTTACGACGGCGGGTCACGGGGCCCGCCTGGCGCCCGCGAGCCCGGCTCCTCCGCGAGCTGCGGGGTGCGCCGGGGGGCCTCCCGCACTCCCCGGGTTCGCGCCCACGGTGGCTCGCTGGGGAGAGGCCAACAGGGCGGGAAATTGGAGGGGTGGGCATTTTATTACTTGCAGAATTGTGAATCACAACCGAAGATCCCTAGTAAATTTACACTCCGATCTCTGGGGAGCTGATCAGTCACTCACGGGCTGATTGTAAATTCCTCCTTCTCTGTGCCTCCCTCGACCCACGGCCGACACAACGGGGACCTTAACGGGGGACCTAAATCCACTCGGGGAACGGGGAGGCCTGGGTCCGCCGTAAGCGACAGACCCATATACCGGAAACTCTCTACCACGGGGCAGGATCGTGGCGCGAACCTGGGACCCGCTCTCGCGCGAGCGATGCTTCCCGAACTGGGGTACCTCCAAGGTGGGCGGGTCGTGGAGGGCTCTGGAGCCAGAGGAGCGGCGGGCGAGGCCCCGCTGCTTCCGGGTCTCGGCAAGCGCTTCCGGGGTGCGCACCACGCGGCTGGTTTCTGCGCTTACAGATCATCACAAATAGCCGAAGAGAAGATTAGCGCCAACGGAGCAGGGCGATGACCGTGGTCTATGACTACGCTTGGGTGGGTGACAGTAGGGCCCCTCTAAGTAGCCGTAGTCAGGCCCCAGGGCTCAAGCATGTCAACATCTACACCCCGCTGACCCAGAGATTCGAGAAGGGTGGGGCGGGGGGGGGGGCACAAGAGCACAGCTTCAGCATCCTGGTCCCACCCATGGTCGCAGGTTCTCGGACACGGCCCAAGTCGCCTCTTTACCCCGAGTAAATTCGCTGAGATGACCTTTCTGTGCTTTGGCCCAGGAAGGTCTCTGCTCCTGGTCATCTGGACTGGGCCTGCCTCGGTCTTGTGAGCTCAGCTCTGGACCGTCGAGGGTGAAGAAAGGAGCACTACGAGGCAGAAGTAACAAATGTCTGCAAATGTCAGCTGGAGCGGGCTCCCTCGACGCCAAGGTGCTTGTTATCCAGGAGGAATCAGCTTGTGTTGGGGTGCTGGGCTGAGAAATGGGAGCAGATCCTCGAGGTAGTCTCATACATGAGCCTGGAATTAATTGAAAAGGCACGGAATACACGCACGTGTGTGTGCGCGCGCACGCCTTTGCTTACATTTGCTCTCAAATAATTGCCCCTTTTCCTTTGAAGCGTCCGTTTTGTCAACCAGGATCTATTGTCTCAGCTCCCACTGTGTGTTCAATATCGCCACCAGACCCTTTGGGGCATTCAAGCCCACAGAAGACTAGGTTCTTGCTCGTGAACCTTGCTCAGGACTGGGAATTAGTGGAAGAAAGGGAGGTCGCCCATTAAAATTACTTATTGTGCTGCACTTTTTTTCTGGAATGAACTAAAGGCACCCTGAGAAGAATATGATAATGTATGCTTGCACTTCCGGGCTTGGCTTCCTTTTTCTGACCCTTCCTCAACCGGGCTTTTCCTCCTCAAGAGATTTGCAGGGTGAGTAGAGAAACTGCCAGCCCAGGTAAGTATGGAAGCCACATGGTCTCATGAATGGAAAAAAGGAAATCATCTCCAAATGCAACCAGGCAGGTGGGGGTAGATGGAGTCTGAGAAGGAATGGGAAGTCTGAATAACCCCCAAGGCAGCAGACTCCATACCCAATGGTGAGGTGTGAGAAACAGTCAACATTTGGAGTCAGAAAGAGTTTTGGCAGCTGTTAGATAACTTCCTGATCTACAATAAAGTTCATGTGACCTAGAGGATGTTTTCCGCAATTCTGTTGCCTGGCTACCTTCCTCTCTCTCCAAGTCTGCGAGTTTGAGAGATTTTTCTGGGTCCGCGTTGAATGGGGGTGCTGGCTGAATGCACGCCCTCGAAGGGGTCCTGACAGAGGGCAGCTGCTCAGGTTGGACAGGAGCAGTCCAGGTCTCGCTGATCCGTTGCCTCCTCAGTTTTCACCTGCAAGGTGACATAGAGGCTCCCCTTTTTGCGATGGGGAATCCAGGTGTCCCCCATTTCTGACACCCAAACTGTTTGTTCCAGACCCTACCCAGATGGTGCAAACTAAACTTTTTTTTCCCCTACGTAAAGTCCCAAGTGCCTTACTCAGTCCCAGTGTCCTCAGGCCACAACAGCCAAGTTTCTGCAAGGCAGTCTCCCATAGGCAGTGCCTAACCACTATGGAAACACATGCAAGATGTTTACTTTCTTTAGTGGAAAAAAAAAATGCAAAGGGAGCCCAGCTAGCTCTTCAAGACTCCCTGGAAAGCATTGTGCATTGAGAGAGTCCCAGATCCTAGCAAAGGATCAAGCAGGTGTTACCTCTCAGTCCCTGTGGCCAGCTAGTCCTCACATCCTCCCACTCCCAGAATGCCTAGTCATGCATGTGCGGACTGGCCCACAGGCAGGTGAGTAGGAGGCCGTGCTCCACGGGCATCACGGGTCTGGATATTTGCACAGGTTCTAGCCTGTTTGAGGGACCATCCTTTGGGTCCGTAGAATGTGGGCTTCCCTGAAGTGCAGCTGGAGGGGGTAATAGAAGTAAGTGAAGAGCAATAGCAAGAATGCAGAAATCAAACCTTGCCAACTGGGGTCAGAGAACGTACATGGGGGCAAGTTCTCAAAGTTGCACTGGTGAGACGCAGAGGTCAGGGTTTGGAATTTTGCAGAGCTGCTAGTAACCGGTGGGGGGAGGGAGGTGATCCACCCAGCAACCATACCTCGCCGTGGGAAGGGGAGCTGGAAGTTTTGTCACATTTCCAGAGCTTCTAGAAAGAAACTGCATCTTTTCTCTAAAGATGAATAAACAAATGCACTATGATGGGGATCATCAGGGCTAGGAACGGCACTTCCAAACCCCTTGTTGGGCAAACGTCCCAGTTTTGCAAAGGCAGAAATAAACTCTGCGGCCAAGATGCCAGCTCCAGTCTAGAAGCTAAGACCCAACCCAGGTATACCTGGCCTCAGAAATGCACTAAGCACTTGCCTCTGACAGGGAGGTCAAGCGGGATCTTCTCCGGGAGCCGTGGATGCGCCCAAACTCCTGATGGATTCTGGGGGCAGGGTTGGTCATCATCAGCAAAGGCGAGACTTACCTTAAACCTACCGCTGGGAAGGAAGTGGGAGGAGTAAGGCTTCTTAAGTACGCCAGGAATGTCTCCGATTTTCTGCCAACCCATCAGCACATTATAGTCTAATTGTTACCCATAAGTGCCTTCCAGCCCTGCACAACTACAAACTCTGAAGCTCAGAGCCTACCTGTGTGCTCGACTTTGCCTGACATGGAGTGGATGCCAAAGAAGCAGCTATGGGCTTTATCATCGGTGCAATCCCCAGCTCGCAGCCATCTCGCAGAACCCAAGCTGTCCCGGTTTTCTCATTTGGATCCATTTCTTTTTGCTCTTGGCATAAGAAATCATTCTGGTCACTAATGGCTGTAATAAGATCACTCTGGCTTAAGTCACCCAGCATGGCCTAGAGCCCAGAGGCTCCCCTGGGGTGGTGGATGCTGGGCCCCTCCGTATGGGTGGGGGAGGGGCCTCCACCTGACGTGGCCACACCTCCCAGGGCTTTTCTCACCTCCCTGTCTGCTGCCACCACTACCTTTCCCTACCCACCGCCAGTAGGTAAAGCCCTGCCATAGACCAGACCATGTGAATGTGCCTTTCCCAGGCAAAGAACCCCGCAGATCCTGAACAAGGGAATTGGGTTGGAGAGACCAGTGGAGCAACCCAGTGGAGACCAACAAGCCTTAGCTTCAGTTGTTAGAAATTGAGGCGGGGTTCCAAACACCCTTCCAATTTTGTGTACAAGTATTTTCCTTTTTCTTTCCCTCTCTTCCTACAGTTTTCTTGCTCTTTTCATTTCTCTCTTGAATTTACTGATTTTGTTTTTTCTTTTTATACTTTCCAGACCGCCAGAGTCTCTGAGAGGAGAGGAGATTTTATACCTGAGTCATGCCATTCTGGTTGGAGGAGGAAAAACCAAGTTCAGTTCAAATTGGCGACCTAGTCCCAGTCTCATCGTCAGGCTCTTCCACTTGGCATTCCTAGGGTCAAGTGTGGTGCCGCCAGGCATGAGCAGCAGCAAAAAATGTAGCAAACTATGATAGAGGAGAAATACATGGATGCAGGGAGGCTTTCTTAACTCCAGGGAGGAGGTAGAGGGACTTAACTAGCTGGCATTTAGGAAATCACCATAGTCTCTCCCTCTCCCACCACAAGGACTATAAAGTGAGTTAATATACCCTGATGGGTTTTTTTTTTTTTAATTCTATTAAATGATCATTCATTTAGCCGCCTCCAGGTTTGGAACAGTGCTCCAGGGGCAGTTAGGGCCCAGAGGTCTTAGAATAACCAGAAAATGAGGAAATGCACCTGATACCCCTGAATTTCCCTCCCATGCCCAAGGGGAACAGGGGGCTCCACAAGGGTGAGTATACCTTTAGGGACTCTTTATTTATTTTTTTTTTTTAATTTTTTTTTCAACGTTTATTTATTTTTGGGACAGAGAGAGACAGAGCATGAACGGGGGAGGGGCAGAGAGAGAGGGAGACACAGAATCGGAAACAGGCTCCAGGCTCTGAGCCATCAGCCCAGAGCCTGACGCGGGGCTCGAACTCACGGACCGCGAGATCGTGACCTGGCTGAAGTCGGACGCTTAACCGACTGCGCCACCCAGGCGCCCCTTTAGGGACTCTTTAAAACAATTCATCCTGAACGCCCACCTGGAGTCTGTGCCCCATGCAGCTGTACTGACCAAAAGAGAAGAATGTCGGCATCTGGCTCCCTAATTCTCCTCGCCCAAGCCCAGAAACGGGAGACTAAAGGGCAAGGAAAAATGGAGAAGTAAAAAGACAATGGAGAGCATCTGGGCTAGGACTGTGCCTGTGCAGGAGAGGAAACAAAAATTTCCCTAAGCGAGTCTCAAATCACAATTGCTCCCCCTGCCCCCGGCCACACACAGACCTCTTCCCCCCCCCTCCTTGCTTTTTGGCTTTACCTGTTGTCTGTCCCCTCTTCCCTTCTGCAAACGCCTCAAATTCAAACTCTAAGGCATTTTCTCGAGTGTAGGCGAGCAGTCACCAGACAGCCTCTCTGTGGATGAAAAGGAAGTCCATGACACCAAGAAGCAACTACTGAACAAGTTCTGGGAAGTCGGGGTGCCAATAAGAATGTTTGGGTGGTGGAACCCCCAGGGTTTCACTGCTAGGAGTTGAACCATGGGTTTCCAGAGCCCACACTCAGTCCTCCCCCCAATTTAGGGGCAAGTGGTCTCTTCTGCTCGCTGGACAAAGCCTGGCCCTGACAGGTGGAGAAAGGCCCCGAGGCGGCACTTGGAAGTTTAGGACCATGTTAATTCCTTCCTAGGTCTCCCCGGGCTTCAAAGCCCCGGGCTGAAGGGGAGTATTTGGGCTCAGTTCAGATGCTCGTGGCATGAACAGAAACTCAGGTCCAGTGAATCTGAGTTTAAATCTTCTCAACCGTGGTGTGATGGGGAAAGAAAAGTGTGGGGTAGACTTTGGACTCTTCTGGCTGAGTAAGAGATTCCTGGCAACTGACCTTCTCATGAATATTTTGGGGGAATAGGTACAAAGGTGCTACAGCTTAAAATGGTGTCCAAGGCTTCAAGTCCTTAGAACCAATTTCCCATCACTTACATCACTCTCCAGGAATATATATTAGAGACACATGGAAAGCAGCTCATCTCTCTCTTCAAGGACAACCAGAGACCTAGCCCAGGCTGCAGGACCTATCAGTGTGTCATCAACTCTCAGGACGTTGCTAGAAGCAAGAGGATGGTAGTAAGGATCCCTAAAATTTGTTTGGATGCACAGACCTATGGCTCTGGTCAGGTCCCTCCTCTCTGCACCTCAGTGTCCTTGCAGGTACACAAGGTTTGGAAATACTCCTCTTAAGGTTTGTCAAGATCGAGCAATGTACAGCCTATAAAATGCTGGACCCTTAATAGGCTCTCACTAATAGTAGTTCTTTCTCTCATGTTCTGGAAGTAGGGGCAGGCAGATTTTATTACTTCTCTTTAAAAAAAAAAAGTCTTTTTTTTTTTTTTTTTAAATTAAGTAAGCTCTACACCCAAGGTGCGGATCAAACTCCCTACCTTGAGATCAAGAGTTGCTTGCTCTATGGACTGAACCGGTCGGGCACCCCTACTCCTGTTTTCTTGATGGAAGAACCCAGGCCAGGTCCTGGAAGAGCAGCAGAGGACCACCCATAACTTCCCTGACTTAGATTGAGCCCCTTGGCCACCAGCCTGAGTTCTGCTGTGGTGGTGGACTCTCAGCTCCTCCCCCGCCCGCCCCCGCCCCCCCTCCCCACCATCCCCATAGCAACTAGAAGCCCAGGCCCAAGCCTAGGGGAGGGCCTCGTGCACCAAAAGGGGGCCCAGTCTGCAGTAATCAGACTCTGAAAAGCTCCTGCCATAGGTTGGACGGGAGTAACTCTGAGTTCATTTGACAGCCAAAGGGCAAGCAACTCCTGGTGCAGAGAGCGGTGGCTTCCCCAGGCCAGCCTTGCTGCCTTGTCCTCTCCTCCAGAGCAGGCACACTCATTATACCCCACCGGGCGCTGGGCTCTAATTCCCCCTACCCAGCGCCCACCCCTTACCCAGATTTACAGAGCAGCCTGGGATTCTCAGGGCTGCCAAGTGGCTGCTAGAGGAGGAACGAACGTGGGGAGCCCTGGGCTCTGCTGTCTCTGAATCCCTTGATGCCCAAATGCTTGTCCAGGAGCAAAGGCAAGGAGGTGGTGCCACTACCTAAGCCAGGCCCTCCTCCTTGCTTAAGGGCTACAGGCAGGCCTTGTTTTTTTTTAAAAAACCCACCACCCTAAACCTATACAATTACCAAAAGCCAAAACAGTCCCCAAATCTTATTTTTTCCCCCACAACCGCCCCGCCACACCTGAGGGCCCCAGTCAGCGGCAACCGCCGTGGGCACCACCTTACTAACGTTTGGAGGTAGATCTAGGAAGGAAGAGAAGAAGCAAACTGCCCTTCAGGATGAGAGAGCAATATTCATTCCTATCACTAGGAGAAGGCGGATGATCTGGAGCTGTCGCCCGGAGGGCTGGCTTGGTGCATGGAAGTATTTAGCAGGTTCAGTGCTATTACTGCCTAACAGGGTGTGAAAAGGAATATGAATGTGAAATAGTGTGGGAAAATGGAGAGTTTCCAAAGCAGGGAGCGAGGCCCCTCCACTGCCCCGCCTGGAAGGCTCAGAGTCCCTGCTGCCTCAGGAGCAGCGCCAGGAGGCGCTGCCACTGGCCTGAGACCACTGGGGGAACTTGTGGACAAGAGATTACGGACCTGACGAGCCGGGTGGTGTGCAGAGTCTACAAAAGGCGGAAGGTGTGTCGGCAGTCAAGCTGGCAGCATAGGGGAGAAACCTAGGCAACGCCTTACTGGCTCTCCCTGCCTGGCTGAGGGGGCAGACCCCTGGCAACTTCTCGGAAATTCACCACCTCCCTACCGAATGCACCGATAAAGACGGACTTCTTACTAATTTTTTAATTAATTTTATGAAACAGCCTATCAATCCACTGAGTAAAAATGACAAGAAGAATGCGAGTGCTTTCTGCAGGAGGTGGGAGTGGAGGTGAAACGGAAAGGTCCTCGTTGATGGAAATTTCTCCAATTCCAGATCGAGAGCGCACAAACCCGACAAGCATCCCTACACTACGTCCGGAAGACAAGGACTCCTCCTCGCCGTCTGACAATAATCCCCCATCCTGGCGCACACAGGGGTTTAGACTCTCCCACCTCCCAGGCCTCGGCAATCCCAAATTCCAGGCCTCCCGAACCACTGAACGGCAACAGGGGGAGCCAGACCCCAGGCCGCGCCCCCGAGCTAGGTTGGTGCCCAAGCGACTTCCCCTGGGACGGGAGCGGGGCCTCCAAGGACAGCACTAGAGAAGGCCTGGGACCAGGGTCTCCCTGGTACAACGTAGAACTACCTCTCAACCCCCACCCCAACTCGCCCCAAACCGGGCTCTGGACCGTCGTCCAGGTCTTTTCCAGACGTGAACTCTGCTACCAAGTGACGCCTCTGCGCTCGGGGCCCTTCTGGCTGGAGTAGCACTCACAGCCCGGGAGGCCGAAGTGCGAATGCCTCCCTCTGGGACAGGTACCACTGCATTCGTGGGGCGCATTACTAGTCTGGAAACGCTTGGGGTCGGGAGAGATAGCCCGCCTCCCTTTTGAGAACATTTCCGCAGACCAGACTGCACCGGGGCAGTTGGGCGACGGGTGCAATTGGCCGCAGATAGTACCAGGTTTGGAAACAGACCCCAGCATGAAATTCCAATTCCCCAGTACTAAGGCCTATTCCAGAATCGGTGGCCGCGGTCACCCTGGTTTTCTCATGCACATCATTCAACGTTCTAATCGTAAATCAAAGTTCCAGGACCTGATTTTGAGGAGGGTAGGTGTCTGGGGCGGGCAGGACAGACAAGCAAACGCTCGCGCGGCGGGAGAACGGGGAAGCACCGGGACTCGGGGACCTCGTCAGCCTGAAAAAAAGCCCTCGCAAGTCTCCAGCCTCAGGTTTCTGCCCCCCCCCCCCCCCGAACCTCCGGAGTCGAGCCCCGCGCTCCTCCTCCCGGGAGCGGGAAGGGCGGAACGCGCGGCCCGAGGTGGAGTCGATGCCTGCGGCCCCAGCACTCGGCCCACGCCAGCCTCGGCCCCCGGCCTCCTCCACCCGCGCCGGCGGCACGACCGGAGCTCTCAGCTCCTCCCCCGGGCCCCGCGCACCCCTGCCCTGCGCCTGGGGCCTGGCGGCGGCCGGCCAAACCGCCTTTCTTTTCCTGCCTTCCCCAGTGAGCTCACTTCCTCCCCGCGCCGCTCCCTTGCGTCAGCCGGAACCGGCTCCCGGGCCGGCCGCAGCGGCGGGGCGCACAGACTCCGGGCGCGGCGCCTTCTCCGCGCGCCTGTCCTTCCCCGAGGCGACGTCCGTGAGCCGAGAGAAGCTCCACTAGCAGGAAAGGGGAGGTCGAAACCTCTGCGAAGAGAGGAAATGGCTTCATCCGTCGCCAGACTTCGCGCGGGCAGGAGCGCCGAGAGGGCGAGGCCCGCCCGGGCAGATTCATCGCGACCCCGCCTTGACTCGGGCCCAGCAGCCTGCGGCTGTCTTCTTTCCTTCTCCCCCGCTCCTTGTCCCCTTGTTCTCCTGTAGTCTTCACGTGCGTTAAAAAATTCATATGCAAGCACGTTGAAAAAGCAACTTCGCATTTTAAAGTCGGCAGCAGCGGAGGGAGAATTACAAATAGGATTGGGTTTAATTAGCTGGTAATTCTCTTCGCTTGCCCCCATAATTAAACAGAGATTCTAGAGCGGCTTCAG
>NW_024412376.1:16973276-16981493 GCF_014898765.1 Herpailurus yagouaroundi | reverse complement strand
AAGCTGTTGTTTAGTTTCCCTGGCTGATTTTCTATTTTGTCCAGTTCTGTTTCCGGGGCGAAAGAAAACACAGCCGAAGGCTGGAGAGCCTTCAGCCTCAGATCCCACCGACACTCACGCCAAAAGAATTTTTTTAAAAAAAGCCCATCCTTTTTTAAAGCGTGAAATTGTGCAAAACTCAGAGCCACCTCGGTGGTTCCCCACCACACACACACACACACACACACACGGGCACATCCAGCCCAGACACTTCGGCCCACAGCGGATGGGGCTGCCCTTCGCGTGGACTGTCTCCCGGTAGAGATCCGGAAGCCCTGTTTCGTGACTACTCAGTCCCTCCACTCCCGCGCTCTCTTCTCCCCCATTTCATCTTTGTCGTCGCAGCGATCTACCCACCTTCCTCCCTCTGCGATTCCCTGCGAATCGGCGCTACTTCCCTAGCCGAGCCACCGCCTCTGTCGGGTCCCGGGACGCGGCCAGCCCGGAGCTCCAGAAAGGCACTGGAGAAGGCCTGGGGCCGCGCTCTCCCCGGTACAGCGTAGAACTATCCCCCCCCCCCCACACCCCACCCCAACCCCCGCCCGCTCACCTTGGGACCTCGCAATGCGAGTCGTCCCCCACCCCCACCTCCGCCGCCTGACAGTTTCCAGGCTCCGGGCGAAGCGCGTGTCCGTGTTGTCACCAGATCCACGAGGGCTTTTGATGAGAGCTGCTTCCCTTTTGAAAACACCATTCCCTTTCCCCAAGAGAAAAGGATCTATTTTCCTGGACTGGTTTAAACACACGCACATACGAAAAGTATCTGTGCTGTGAAAACATCAGCCTTTAACAGTTGTCTTGGAGTGGAGTAAAGACTTTCAGGAAATGATGGAGATAGGCCTGCTCAAGTAACCCGTCCCCCAGACTGTCATTTCTCTGGCTACCTCTGCTCTTGCCTGGCCCTCTGCATCATTTTTTTTTTCCTTTTTTTCCTTTTCTGAACGCAGTCTCTTCCTTATTTATGCCTTTATCTTAAAGAAAAGATCCCTGGAAATAACTACCAAACCAGAGGAGAGGCTCTCACCACTCCCGGTTTCATCAATTAGGGGCACAGGCTGGCTAGGTACCAGGAGCATCTTTGAGCCCAAGTCTACTCATCTGGAAAGAAATGCTTAGAAGAGGTGAATTCTAAAGGCTGATTTCCACTCTTAAATTCAATACTTTTCAGACACAACGTTTCTTCTTACTTCTGAACTATTGAAGATATACACGTATGTACATTCCAGGAAGGTTCTGTGACAAGGTGCAGATGAAGGGGACATTTTAAACTTGTGACGGTACCCTCTTTGGCTGCTTCCTCCCAAACCAGCTTTTCCCTCTGAGTGCAGAAAGAGAACACCAAGGATAGGTCTCCTGAACACAGCCAACGTCTAAGTCCACTTGTGGTCACATGATTCATTAGGAACCTCAATCCTCATCTGACCCTGCCAATTCAAGCACGCCAGTGAAACCCCATAAAACCAGCCAAGAGGCTGGCCAACATATGCACACATTAATTAGAGTTATGTGGGCCTTTGGCTTGCAGCCTGATGAACAGCTCCAGGACTTCAGGGGGCAAAGGGTTTGGGGTCCTTTTCACCTACCAATGCCCTTTGGTCCTGCCACGGCATCAGATGAACATGGTGGGTGATCTGAAAGCCAACCCCCTGAAAGTTAACCACGGTCACTAAGAGTAAAACCTGGCAGTGGGTCCCTGCAAGGGACAGGCAAGAATTTGTTCAAAGAAGATAAAGAAAATCAGTAGTGAGCTTGTTATTACCGCATCTGGTTTCATTATGAGAGAGAGAGAGGGAGAGAGAGAGAGAGAGAGAGAGAGAGAGAGAGAGAGAAGGCAGGGGAAGCCCAAAGTGAAAGAAAAGAAATTTTTAGCATTTATACACTTAACCACACTCTCTCTGAACACACACACACACACACACACACACACACACACACACACACACACTGTAATGACTCTAGTTTATCAAAAACCTGAAGAGGCTTCCAACCCCATTTACAAGGATAATGGAAGGCTTGGTGAGGAGGAGCACGTAGGCTTGAGCCAATTTAGCAACCACAATTCTGGCCAGGTACCAGAAAGCCACAGAACATCCTAGATAGCCGAACTGGCTCCATCCCTGGCAGGGGGCCCCACGCATTGTACTTTTCCTACAAAGGGTGTCCTTTTTACTCCATCCACATCTGACTCCTTGATAGAGCACGGTCAAGGTCAGTCACTGCCAGCCAGCAAGACCTCTTAGGCTCTCTGAGCACTGCACTGATATATATCTCTCTGCTTTGTATTGGGAGCGATCACCTCTGGCTTTATCATCGTCTCTTGTTGAATTGTAAAGGACAAAATGCGGGGGGTCTCTCAAGTCTGCAGCTGCTTACTTATTACACTGCAACATGTATCTGTTGTTTTATAATATGTGTGCCCGTCCCAGTCCCTTTCCCCATTAGTTATAATCCATACAAAATATCTACAGGCTAGAACATGGCAAAACCTCTCTTATAGGGGGAAGGAATTCATTACTTATCTGACGCGTAACAATTTAGTCCTTTCCAATTCATGTTCCGATGTGTTTTCCTCCAGCGATGAGGAGCCATATCCCCACAACTCTAGAATGTTATAACCTCACTATTTCTGCTTGCTTTTCTTCCTTCCCTTCTTTCCTGTTTCTTTATTCTTTGGACTCAGCCACAGAGAAAAAACAACCCAGTTTGGAGCTTTAGAAATCGTTTGTTCTGCATGTGCCCCGTCTTTTCCTTCCCAGATACTTTTAATTACAATCAGGAGGCATCTTACACCCTGGCCAGATTGTATTCGGTTTGAGCCTCTTTAAAGTTCTTCAAAGCTTCTAGGGGCGCCTGGGTGGCTCAGTCGGTTAAGTGTCTGACTCTTTGCATTTCGGCTCAGGCTGTGATCTCACAGCTCTTGTGTTCCAGCCCCACGTCATGCTCACAGTGAGGGACCTGCTTGGAATTCTCTCTCCCTCTCTCTCTGCCACTCCGGGTGTGCCCCCTCTCCCTCTCTCAAAATAACTAAATAAACTTAAAAACACAAAGTTCTTCAAAGCTTCCAGGGATCTCTCCCCACCCCACCCATCTCAAGCCCTCCAGATCAGCAAAACGGATACACATGTAGTAACGTGCATCATTCTAGATCCATAGAGATTATATTCCTATTTGCTTTTCTATGGATTGGGGAGCTCAGGAAAGATATGCAAGAAATGTACAATGGGAGAAGCACCTGGGCAGATATTGACAGTAAGACTATTCACGTGTGCCTTTTGGTATATTTTTGAGCCATGAGAATGTACTGCATAGTCCTTAAAAATTAACCTGATCAGGACATATATGAGAGATGCTAGATGCTAAATATATGTAGACATAATATCACATATTAGGGAGGAGGATCTAGAGGAGATCTAGAAAAACATGCAATAAACTTGCTGTTTTGCTTCATGGGTCATAAGCTTGAAATAGGACTAGAAAATAATATTTTGTGCAGATGTATGCAGAAGTATAAAACTTTAGGTGAGCAAAATGCACAGTACTCGTCTCCTCAAATATTCCTCTCCTATTCCCAGATGAGAATATTTGTCAGTTTAAAGCTATTTGCTCCTCCCATTAAGTCAGGTTTCACATACTTGTTAGACTGGCTGAGCCCTCAGTCCTAAGTACAAAGGTTAAGCTAGAACACAACCGAAAAAAGACTGAAATTTCCTAATAGACACTTGAAAATGGACAATTTGCCTCCCTTGGATGAAGAGGACAAGATCCTTCCCTGGAAATGGCTGCCCTCGGTGGCTCCCCCTCCAAGCACACCCTGACAGTCTTCTGAGGTGGGCTAAACACCTTGTCCTAGGACGTCTGCTCCTTTCCCTAGGCTTTAACCAGGTGCAAAAGTTTTTATTAGGCAAATTCTACGCAGGAAACAATATTTTCAGGCTAAATAATAATAAAAAAAAGGAGAGTATAAATTCCTTTAGTGATGTTAACACAACCAACCCAGTCCACCCCCAGGTCCTTAGATGGCCCTTGAATGCCATAAAGACTTGAAGTCCAAACTGCCATGCTCTTTAAACAATATTCAAACAAACCACTCCACCCTACTGGGGGATGCAGTTCATCAGCTAACATTAGTGTTTACATCTCCTGCGGTTTTTCTTGTTGCATAGTCCCTGCTAGTAAACAACTGAAACCAATCTCATGGCAAAGGTCAAATTGCAAAACAAAAGGGGCTTTTAAAAACTCTTATTTCAAGGTATGGTATATAGAAAACGAATAGGGAATAATCTTAGCTCTACCCACCTGTGTTGATAAACAAATCCTCCCGAAACACAAAATCAGATCACCTTTTCCCACAAAAACAGGTGGTTAACTACGTGATTTCCAAGGAGGTATTCTTTTATTAGAAATCAAGAGAGATTTCAGAAGATGGACCAGGAGAAAGAACTGGTCAATGTTTGTGAAACCCCAAAAGGTGGCATTTGGGGAAAGGGGAGGGGGTAGGAAGGAAAGGGAAGGGAGTTGAAAGAGCCCTTGGTTTCCCCAGCTGTTCCCAGAAGTTGGAACATATGGTGCCAGGGCTTTCCAAAGATGGCAAGGGATAGGCAGTAAATTTTTTTCCCCCCTAAGGCATGCCTTTACCCAAATAAAGATACATCTTCAGGCTGGAGACATTTCTTCCTTCCATAGTGGAATGGGCACAGGTCGCTTAGAACCAATTCTTATCATTTAGTGAAAATAATAGTGATTATGGAAGCAGCAGAAGGAGTCAAGGTGTTCATGCTAAAAAACTTCAAGATCAGGCCTGGCCCGGAGTGGAAATATCCAAACTGGTTCTTCATATTTCACGTTTTATAGACAGAATTTTCCCTAAAGGATATACTTTCATTAGGTCATAAATGCACCAACAGAGGAAAGAGAGCGCAAGAGGTGTGTGTGCGTCTGCGTGTGTGTGCGTGTGTGTGCGTGTGTGTGCGTGTGTGTGTGTGTGTGTGTGTGTGCGCGCGCGCGCGCGCGAGTCCGGCGGCGGGGCGGGGGGGGGGGGGGGTTTGGGAGGTAGGGTCTTGGGGCGGAGGGGTATGCCACCCCCGAGGAGAGCAGAGTTCAGGGACAGGCGAGTAGAAACCATCCTCCGTGAGGCTTCCTAGGGCTTCTGCTTCGTTGTTTTTAGTTCTTACATTTCTTTTGGGTTCCACCGGAGCACCTAATTGCCCCAAGTCCAAGTACTTGCTTGCCTAAAGACCACAAGAAGTGGGATGGGGGAGAGAAACGTGGTTTTCAGAAGTTCATTACAAATTTAACTCGTGGAAGATTTTTAGTTGGGGCCTCAGTACCTGAGCCTAGGTGACAGGGAAAGAGGTTGTCTGACGACTTTCGGTTCCCGCTGGACCCCATTCCTGGACTGGAAAAGTTTACCTCCCCCAACATCCAAGAGATGCGACTCCGTGCTCTCAAAGGCGAGGGCTCGCCTCGTCTGCGGCCCCTGCTGCAGTCAGGAGAGAACGTTGCAGACTGGGATTTGCCCTGCCTCAGCTTAGCTAGCCACGTTGGTTTCTTCCAGCACATTTCTCAAGAGTGAGTCGGAGTTATGCAACCAGCATCATTAGCCTGTATCGAGTCCCAGGGAATACTTAAATCCACGGCACTGATTTCACACCTAGAAGGCTGTAGAAGTTTCGAAATTATTGTAAAACACCACCCGGATGATATATTGTCTGTTTAGGCCAGATTAGCAAGACACACGCGCGTACTCTACGTTTAAATCACACCCCGAAATGCGGAAACGATGTTTCTATGGGATCTACACGCGACAGAGAAAAACTGGAACAATTAATTATTGCTCTCTTTTTCGATTTCCTGTTTGTAAAGAAAGCATTGGTATCAAGGACGAGTTAGGTAATGTGAACTAAAGAGCAAGCAGGTCGCTGTCGTTTAGACCTAATCACAATTCGTAGTTCAAGCAAAACTGCCTCTGACACCGTGTATATTCCGCTACTCCTCTCCGGCTGCCCCGGCAGGGACGCCCCCAGGAGTATTTATTCCTAGGGCTGGAAACAAAACAACTAACCCGGTCTGCTGCGTAAGAGAGCGCTCCAAGATGGACTGCCGGAGAAAGGCATTTTGACCCCGCTGGAAATTACTCATATTGACAGACGCCCAGGGAAGGTAAATTACCCAGCGCGCTGACGTTACGCAGAAGCGCGCCCTGTTGCGACTCCGCCGCGGCGCCCAGGGGCCAGAGGCTCCTAGTTCGCTCCCCCAGATTCCAACAAAGCCTCGCTTTGCTTCGCTGGGCCTGGGATTTCAGCGTGAAGGCGACGGAGAGAGCGGTAAAAAGGTGCCAGAGAGGAATCGGGCGAGACAAAACCAGAAAAGCAATGGGAAAGAGACGTTCTGCGCTGTAGCGCAGGAGAGCTGTTGAGCCGGGGAGAAAACCAGCAAAATCCGCAGGGGAGGGAGTGAGGGAGGAGGCAGGGAGGGAGAGTACCGCGCAGCTCTGGGCTCCCAGGTCCGCCACTTGGGAGGTCCCGGCCCCAACGCAGGCCGGGCCAAACGTCCCCCCGGGAGGCTCGCTGCTCGGGCGGGGTCACAATTACACCTCGGCTACAGGCGAGGACTTAAAAACCAAGTGGCGGGGGGCTGCAGTCTGGAAGCAAGGCCCTGCGGTCATCAGAGGGGGGCCGGGCCAGTGCGCAGGAACTTTTTACAAGGCGTGTGGGTACGAGGGGGGAAAAAATCAAAATAAACCACTTTCATCCAGCGTGGGCCGTGAAAATAAAAGCTGCCTTATAAAGGGGGCGAGCGGGAGTTTTGAAATTTAGTGTGTGTTTTGCTTTTATATAAAGAGTTTTGTGGTTTTACCTGATAACCTAGGGGGAACTGTGGGGGAAATAACTGCTAGATTTTTTTTTTTATTATTATTATTTCGGAAGAGGGCTGCAACAGGAGTTCACAGGTTTCTCCCAAATTAGCTTGTGTCCCCAAACTGGAAACAACTGCATGTGTCCGTATAGATCATTATACAAATTGGGGGACAATACTCGCGTGACCGGATTATTGCTGACGTAAAGCGGGATCCACTGGTCTCACCTCTTTTCTTTTTAAAAGTGAGTCTTGAAAACTGAGTCTGCAGAGGAGGCGGAATGGAAAGCGTCAGAAAGTGTAACATCTCGTTTTTACTGGCGATTGGACTGGAATCCTTCTCTAAGAGCAACCCGCATGGCTACAAAATACCCTGCTCAGGGCGCAAAGACCAGGCGAAACTGGCCGGGCGGCTGCAGGGAGGGCGCCCAGCCAAGCCCGGCTCTGGCCCTTGGCTCAAAGAAGGGGACCTGACAGCCGGTCCCCTCCTGGGCAGGGTAGGGCTGGGGGAGGCGGCTACCTCGTCCCGGACTTGGGCCTCGCGTCTGCGGTATTTTTAGCTTCTCTCTCTGGGTTCCCTAGAGGCTCTTTTGTAAACCGAATGGAGGCTCTCCAAACTGCCCTCACTTGGAGGGGGTGTGGGAGTAGGTGGAGGCGGCTGCATGGGTATTTTGAAGGGGGAAAAAATTGCTTACGTTTACATTAAAGCCAAAGTCTCTAGGTTTTTGTCTTTACTGCCTTTTCTCTTTTTCACCCCCCTCCCATCCCAGGCCCATGGGAATACGCCAAATTCCATACCCCATACCGTGGGGGTATGCATGGGTAGGATCTAGACATTTAGAGCAGAATCAGAGTGTCGTGCGCCCTTCCTCTCCGCCTTTCATCCCGGCTTTCCCGACCACTACTGCTCCCGGGAGCCGGCCTAGGAAACCTCGGGAAGGGTAGGGAGGAGAGGAGGACTCTCTGTCGCCTTCGAGGAAGCAGGGACACGCGGCATTTGTTTATTTTTTAAATAAAGGCTTATAATAAGTCCAACTGTTTCTGCCACTTAGTTTCCAACCCAGTGTGGGCCCAGGGATGCGAACCTCGAGACCCAGACTGGCAAGTCTCAACTGGGCAGATGTTTATTACTTAGAACTCCAGGTCTCCCTGCGCCCCCTCTCACCTTGGAGATGCCCTAGTCCAGGTTCCCGGCTGGGGTCGCAGCCAAGACTTTCATGTCCCGCTTCTCCCCTTCCCGGATCCGGCTGGGCCCCGGACGGCTCCTGTACCTGGCCTTCACACCGCCTCGCGATCCCTGCAGACAGCGCCACCCCCGCCCCC
>NW_024412376.1:16962439-16973176 GCF_014898765.1 Herpailurus yagouaroundi | reverse complement strand
CCCCCCCCCCCCCCCCCCGTTCTTACGCTCGATGCTGCCCCTCGAAATTGCCCAGGCTGGCGGGACGGCGCTCCGCTGTGGAAAACAAGGACGGGGAGGCAGGAGCCAAGAGCTGGTACTCTCTGCTTCCGCCTTAGAGTCAATCCTCTCCCCCATCCCTTCCCCACAGGGAGTGTTCGGCCTTGCGGCGCACCCCAGCTGCCTGGAGTGCTCCACGTTGCCCCCACGTCCCAGACGCCGTGCCTCTACCCACCGGATTGCCTTCGGGGCCCCTCGGTGCTGTGTCGACCGCGCGGCGCCGTGGGTCGTGCGAACAGGAACCACCAGGCCCACCAGATCTGCGCTCCTAGCAGCCGGGTAGCCTAGCGTGTCGAAGATGCTCGGAGGAGGAGGAAGTGCAGAGAAAACAGAAGAGGAAGGAAAAGGGGTGGGGGTGGGGGGCTGACATACACAAGCACGCAAAACTGACTTTGCTGATGGACTTTTTCAGTTTCACACGAAGCGACCTGTAGTATCTGGAGAAGGTTTTTGAAGACGTTTAGGAGGGAGGGTGAGTTTTCTGCTGAGAAACTCAATCTGCCATACAGTAGCGGCCCCATCTGGGATCTGTCACTGCTGACAGCACCACAGGGCACAGACGTGATCTTCTGCACAGCCTGCACTCCCCGAAATACCCTCCTTAATCAAAGGATGTCTGCGCGCCGGAGCTCAGCTGACCGCGCCGGGAGCAGAACGGCCAGCAAATCCGCCCCCCCCCCACCCCGGCCGGCCCCCCTCCCCACGGACACAGCAACGGCCCCTCTCCTCTAACTAGCACATCAATTAAAAGCGGAAAGGAGACAGAGGCTGATGTCATTGCTCTCAGAAGATCTTAAACGTAAAAGAGTCATCCTGTGAGAATCCCTGAAAATGACTTTAATGAATAATTTCAGAGACAGTTATGGCTTTGGGTAATTACTGAGCGAGAATATGAAAACCAGATTTGCAAAGCAAAGGCGATGGTCAGGCGGCCCGGCGGCCACTTTCTCCCCTTAAAACCGCACCAGCTTTCTTCTCCGCCAAATTCTAGTTACAGACTTGGGATGCATGTTCGTCTTTAAAAATAAAAGCAACAAACACGCATTTTTCTGTTCCTGCATTTCTGCCTTATCCTAAAGGCAAACAGGTCAGCTCAAGGCAACCACAACCCACTTTGGGTAGAAGCCAACCAGGCACTGGCCTCAGTGGCCATGGGCTTCCATCTTTTCAGGAAGGAGCTATTAACCACCACTTTGGTTTAGAATGATTTTTTTGGGGGGGGGGGCTCTTCCATAGGTGACTTACAATAAAAGTTGAAAACTCTGCCCCCGAGTAAATAAAAAACCTGTTTGTTTCAAATCCTGTCAGCTGTTGGAGCAGCAAACAAGTGAACAGCGAATGACCCCACTTCTTACAGAAAAATCTGCAGGTCTCCCTGAGTCTAGTTCTTGTTTGCCATGATGATTTCGTTCTACAATAAGGAATGATGTTTTGAAACACTCCATCTGGTCACAGGGATGCATCAGGCTGGGCTTGGTTGTTCATGATGAGTTGTGTGCAAGAAAGTATTAATAAAAAGGTATTATAGGCAAAAGTAATGCGGGTGTTTGTTGTTAGTTTTGTTTTTTAATGGTCTGTATGATTCGGAAAACTGCCCGCTTGTCTGAGTACTCCATCATTAAGGAAGATCTTGGAGAAGCCACTTACCAGCACCCGTGGCAAACTGCAGTATGCAGCTATTATCTGCCCCTCCCCCCTAAAAGCAGTTAGGCCCCTCCTCCTCCAGTCATTACCGATTCAGTTGTCTTAAAGTCCTTTTCTCCATTCCTAGCCCCCAAACTCTCCCACTCACTGCCCAGCTCAATGTTTTCTTCCCCTTCTGCCAGGGATAAGGGTGGGTAGAAGGGGGAGCCAAACTCTCTCAAATGTGACATTTTCACTGACTTAGGAGGAAATGGTCCTCATCCGTTGTAGATTACACGAAGACACTTTGGAATTTAGTGTACTGAGTTGCCTCAAAGAATTGAAGAGGGGTGAATGTTTGGGAAAGTTTCTCTACCAGATTCCCTGTTTATTGTTGATATCTCTCCCCCCCCCCCCCCCAACAGATCTTCTTGTCACTACCTTCAGATCATGGGCTATGAATTATTTTCCCTCTAGCTAAATTCACTGTAAGCACTGGCTTGGGCTTTGCAACCTGTGTGTAAATAAATAACATCTTCTGGGTTTGCTTTGAGTCCTTGCATTGCCCGATTAAATCGAGATGTAGGACTGATCCATGATGTGGCCAGTTCTCTCCCTGTGGAGACTCTGAATCATGCAGGCCTTGACCTCCCCTCCCCCATCCTTGATAAAGCCATCCTCTTCCCTAGGGTCCAGTGTTTCACAGCGGTGGTTGAGAGAGAGCCCAGACTGAGGAATCGGCTGCCTGCCATAGGTGTGTGTGGCCTCAGGCAGTGGTTCCTGAACACCAGGTGGGGGGGCGGGGGGGGGGGAGTTTTAGAAGCTGAAGCCTTCATTTCTCTGACCTGACCTGCTGAATCAGAATTTCTGGGGTGGGGTGAAAATGAGGCCTGAATTTATAATTTTATCAAGTTCTTCAGAGATTTTGGGTAACTACTGTGATCAGCTCCAACCTAAAGTGCTCTGGAGTTGGATTCATCCTAGAGATCAGGCGGTGCCGCAGGACGCTAAAGTCGGAGGTCCAGGGGGTCCTCTCCCCTTCTGGAATGGTACAAATGAAACCAGCCTCTGCTCTGGGCACTGGGACATAGTAGGAGACAAGCTGCTGCCAGTCGTTGTTTCAGCCCAAACCACTCGCACTGGGGAAAGCGGGAGGGTAGACAGAAGAAGGTTTAGCGTCTCTGTCCTTTGGATCCATTGGCCTTTAACAGCAGGTGCAGAGACAAAGGTTCGGAGATGTGGCCTGTTTGGTGATTAGCGTCTGTCCGGACACCTCAGTAGGCAGAAACTCCTACTATTTTGGCCTGAGGCCTGTGGGGCCTAAGCGGGTACCAGTGAGGAAAGGGCAGCCCCAAGAGCCGCCTCTCTTGCCTCTTGCCGGCACGGGCACCGCGGCCCTGGCCGCAGCTGTTGGTGTAGGAGAGCGCGACACCCTGGGGCAGGGAGAGAGGAGCGCCCGCAGGTCAGGGCCCGCTGTGGGAGGCTTTTCCAGGCTGAAAGCACCAGACGCAGCGAGTTGGAAAATTTAAAGTGAGGAAGGGGCCAGTAGAAACTGTAACTGGCCCCTCCTTACCTCCAACAAGAAAAACAAAAACGTCTTCTGGGCTAAAAATACATATTTAGAAAGTCCCTGTGCGCAAGCAGGCGGCGCGTTCCAGCTGCCGGCCTGGCCCAGGGAGGACTTGGCCGCGCGGCCGCCGATTACACCCAGCTCGGCTGGGATGGCTCCGAGCCGTCTGCCCTGACGTCAGCGAGGCTCCGGGCCCCGCCGCGGCGAGATAGGCAGCGCGGCCGGGCGCGGGCGCGGCGCTAATCACTCCCAGATGTCCCTAATAGCGGAGATAAAGACGGACGGAGCGGCCGGGAATAAATTTGTAATCAGGGCTCTACCATCTGATCATCAAAGCGGCCCAAATGCCGGGAGAATTTGAAGGGAATGTGTGCGTAGGGGGGGGGCACGTTTAGGGGAGAGGCGGGGGACGGGATCCTCGAAGGAAACTGACTTGGGCAGGGTGGAGCGAGAACAGGGAGAGAAGTCGAACTTCTGTGCGCGTGTAAGTCAGATACAGTGCACTTTAACTTCCACGAGCCTGACTGGCCGAAGCCGCGGAGCTGTTAGAGGCCAATTAGAAGCCGGCAGACAGTAGCTGTGCGGAAAGTACGCGTGGGGCAGAAACTGGCGGGTAGAGCTGCGCGCTCCGAGCTGTCCAGCCCCCGGAAATGTGCGATTCGTTTCCTCTCCTGGAGTTACCCCCTCTCCCCTCCTCCCCTTTCTAAACAGTTAAAAAAAAAATGCTTCTTTTTCCCACCTCCCCACCCCCCTCCCCGCTACCCTGTAGACATAAACCCTACACCAAGGTTGAGCTTGCTCAGGAAGGGGGATACTGGAGTTTCGAGCCGAGGTCTGAGGGCGGCTCTGAGGTCTTTCTCTCCGAGGGATCCACGGGCTGCTACAGGCCAGGAATCCAGTGCGTCGCTGAGACTCGTTAGTGCCTATTCCTCGCGCAAGGGGATGGACCGTAGGTGCTGGGCTGCGTGGAAGGAATGGGTTTCCTCAGGTCAACAGGTCCAGAGAAGACCAGCAAGGCCAAGGGTCCAGATTCGGCCCTCCACGAGGCCTAAGCCGTAAGCCTCCTTTGCAGATCATCTCCGCTTGGCACCTACCACCAGTTCTTTTTCCAAATCCAGGCGCGTGGGTGGGACTCGCGCGCAGAGAGAACGAAAGGCGGCTGTGGAAGAGAAAATTGCGATCCGCACGCGCAGTGTTAGACACAGCATTTCTTTAAAGCTACAGGAATAGCTGAGAGGTTTCCCGCGCTTTGTAGACCCGTAGCGCAAATGCAGTTCTGGCTGTTGTGGCATCCTTTGGCCAGTGCATCGTCGTCCGCGCGCACACCTCAAGCCCTTGCAAGCGGCTGGGGTTCTCTCTGCAAAATTGAAGTCTCGGAAGTAGCTTACAGGCCTCCTTCCGCTCCCGGTGGCTTTGATTTTGAGCTCACTCTCACCCTAGGCACCCCTTCCTGCGAAATCGGCACACAACTCCCCCTCCAGCTTCCTTATCAACCGGTGGGATACCAGCTCTGTGATCCTCGCCAGCAGCAGGCAGCAGCCAGTAGTGGCATAGATGAGGAGGAAGGGATGGAGCCACCCTCCACCCAGACTCTCGCCCACTTGCTACCCTCTCTGGCGACAGGGCTGCACCCACCTCGTCGCGGGGACGACCAGACCACCTGGTCCTGAGAGGGGCGGCCTAGGCCAGGAGGCCCACCCTCCCTAGGTGCCCAGACCTAAGGGCTAACCCACTCCGGTTCTAGAGCTTCCCACCGAGCCCCCAGAGAGTCGGGCGGGGATTTAGAAGGCAGAAAGAACCACTAGTGACGTTGCTGTCTTATTTTCATAATTTCGACTTGAAAAAAAGCTCTTAAAGCTGCCGTCGGTGTCCCAGCTGGGGGAGGGGGCGGTGAAAGTCCTGGAAAATTGTGACTGGGAGCAAGGAGGGTGCTCAGGTCCCACTCTGTTGAGTTTTCCAGGTTACTTCCCAAGAAGTTGAGAATGGGTTCTGTAGGAACACGCGCGTGCGCCCCCCGGCCCCCCCCCCCCCGCGCGCGCGCACACACACACACACACACACACACACACACACACACACAGCGGGCGAGCCCTCTCCCCGCCAGGGCTCAAGGGTTATCAGGCGTTCGGCCTGCGAGGCGGTCTGGGGCCGGCCCCTGACAGCCAGATCTACCATCAATTTACCTTCCGCCGCCCCAGCTTCCCATTTAGCTTTTAACGTCAAATCCTGCATTTTTGTCGGCTCCGGCCTGTCTAGAGAGCTTGTGATTTCGCTGCAGGAGTGATTGCTTTTAACAAAATGGCAGCAACCACATTATCCGAGCAATTAAAACAGAGGCCTTTTAGCCGATTCTGCAAGGCAAGAGGTTGGAAACTTTTTTTTTTTCTTTAAGCAAAGAAGAAAGGGAGTTAAAAGAGAAATGAATGCATAGAAGAGAAAAACATGGAAACTCCGAAGACACTCCTGCCCAGCACAGCACTCACGTCCCGGTACTTGACAACGTGGGGTAGGGATGTTGGGTGGCGGGGAGCGTTGGAAAGGTTGGGATGTCCTGGGCGACCGTGGAGATGGAAAATCTGGGGTGTCTTGACACTTAGGGTGTGCATCCGGTCAGTGGTTCGGCCCCCGGAGGCGTTGGGTCTGCTGGACGTCTGGCCGGTTGGGATTTCCCACAGGTTGCAATGTCGAGATGGTTGAGGTGTCTGCGGCCGGGTGCTGCTGGGCCAGAGGAACTGCGCCGGCAGGCAGGAGAGGAGGCGGGCAGCGCCTGGCCCGGGCCAGACAAAGAGGACGGATTTCTGCAGCGCGGGTTTTAAAGCATGCGTAGCAGCAAGCTGCCCCATAGCGATGCCGCTGCCAGGGTCTTCTGGATCTCCTCTGCTGGTGTTTAATAAACCAGAAAAAGTGTTAGACCTGCAAAAGTGCATTAAGGCCCAGATGGTAAAGGCAAGCGCAGGCACACTTCGTGTTGAAGATAACTTCTCTCCAGTTCCTGTTTTAAAAACCTCACCACCTCCGCCACCACTCACTCCACTGTTTTGGTAATCTCTTTTCTTCCATCCCTAGGATGTTGAAGTCTCTCTCTCTCTCTCTCTCTCTCTCTCTCTCTCTCTCTCTCGGATTATAGTAAAGATGCAAAAGGCCACTGGAGACAGGGAAAGGAGAGAGCCACTCAGTCAAACCATCAGGAATCCCGAGAGTAATAGAAAATCAGGGCGCGCCTCCCTACGCCCCCCCCACCCCCTGCTATAAACAAAGGCAAGTGTCTGTAAACACATCCCGCGCCCACCACGTCGGCCCAGCGCCGCCTGACCCGAGGGGAGAAAGTTCAGATCGCTTTGGCCGAGTTGTTCTAACCCCTCGCCCTCGCGTTGTCAGCTGCCCGCAGAAGGAACCCACAGAGCCACTTGCTCGTCTCTCTCCCAGCACTTGCGAATTTGCCCGCTGCAGGCGGCCGGCTCAAAGTGGGCGCCCGCGAGCCGTGGGAACCTCTGGGGTATCGGGGGGGGAGGGTCTGTGCCTGGAGCCGAGGTGCGAACATCACCCCGAGGATGGGTTCCAAGATGGAAACCCTCTGGCAAACCTCCCTAACACCAGATTTATATACGTGGCGTTTCATGAAACAAACCGCTTTTTAATACGTTTCACCTTTCTCCACTCCGCCCCCCCCCCAACTTCATCTCTCCCCTCCTCCCTCCCCTCCCTGGCCTGCGGAGTCCTTTATGGCACTTCAGTTTCTCTGGTTCCTAGAGCAGATTCCGGCTCTAGCCGAGACTACGGGCAAAGGAGGCCTCAGGGACTTCCTTTTGGGATGTGCTGGGACTCCTGGAGACCAATCCTCAGACGGGTAAAGTCCCCCGCGGCTGGTAGCCGAGGGAGGGAGCCTCTTGCTCGGCTGGCCTGGGGCCGGGAAGACTTCAGTCACCGCACAGTTAATATTGAGTTCCTTGTAGCTCCTTGTAAATCCAGACCCCCCCTTCACCCCCCTTTAAATCCTTGGTTGTGTTAGCGATTTCTTACTTGACGTAAAATTCCTTGTTACCTAATCATGCACCTTCCCCCCCCCCCCCAAGCTCTTCTCCTCCCCTGGCCGGCTCAGAGGAGAATCCCCCTGATGAAGACTACAAGCAAAAACCTCCTCTTTTCCTCTTTTTTCTTTTCCTAGATGAAAACCTTATATTTTGAATTAAAGACTCTGAGACTATTTCCCGCGGCTGCAATAGCGCCTGGGATCTTCCTCAAACGTCCTCCACCTAAAAGGTGCTCCCCAAACAAAAACCAAAGTCCCCACAGAATGGCATCTGGTTGATTTCAGGAAAACAAGGACAACTTTCTACCTTTCCAGCGAACTGCCAAGGTCCCTCGGCCCCAGATCCTCCTACTACAGACCACTCAACCTTCTCCAGGCGGCTGGGGGCTGGGGGGTGGGGGGAAGGAGACAGGACTTGCAAGGAGCCCAGGTCCTTTAGTAGGATTTTCACCAAGGCCACTTCCCTGGGAGGGCGGGAGCTCACGTTGATGACTGATCGGAACTACCGACTCTTTCAAATAAAGTTAGAGGCAATCATGATAATTTAGTTTACTTCTGAATATTTTAAATATTATGAAAACAAGTATAACAGTTTTGTTTTCAAAACTCTTCTGAGGTATCAACCATTAAAAGATTGGGGTTTTTGTAAAAAAACACACAGTGGTTTATTGAATACTTACAACGTTTACACCTTCAATATTAATTAAATTCCACTTAGTTTTAGAGGACGGAAGTGCACAAAACAAGTAGCTGTTGGAAACATCTTCGAATAGGGAACGACCACAGATGAAAAGACAGCACTAGATACCGACCCCAACTGAAATGTTAGCGGCCCCGTTTTCTGCTTTGAAATAAAACTTTATAATCCCCAGGAATATTTATATCCAAAGGCCAAGTATTAAAGATACACTTTACATACACACTATTGTCTGCTGTCTTTATCTGGAAGGGGTTGGGTAAGTGGGGTGGGAGCAACGCTGGTGTCTACACAGCCTTGAGGGAACATTCACACACAGAGAATCTACGAGACGACGGGATCCCTTACCACGCGGGAGTGTCCTCTTCATATTAAAATATGGAATGCTTTTCTTCAAATATCCACTTTTTTGTTTGTTTGTTTGGAGGGGGAGGTGGGGAGCGGATGCCTCAAAGGGGGGCAAAGAGAGGGGAGGCAAATTGCACATAAATAAACCGGATGATTCCAAATGCAAGAAGTCCTCAGAGCGGAGCGTGGAGAGCTTGCCCGGAGTCCTGGGTCTGCTTCCGGCTCCTGGGCCCCGGCTCACTCGCGCTCTCCTCCTCCTCCTCCTCCTCACTGCTTGAGCTCCAGGGCCCAGACGTGCTGCGGCCAGCCCGTCCGGCCTTTGGTTTTCTTGTCGTTGCTGCTTACTGTGCTTTTCAAGATTTCGTTCTGGGCAGAGGAGAGGCGAAGGAGAGAAAAGTGGAAAGAGAAATTCAGAAAGGAGACCTGGTTCCACGCCACCCCCCACACTTTCCGGGGAGAAAAGGAGAGAATGAAAGAACGAGTAAGGGATGAGAAGGGGATGGTTTCAAGTCAGCCCCGGCAGGAAAACGACGAAGGTTTGCGCAGCCCTAGCTACCGCCCAGGCCTTCCACGCGCCTGCAACGCTCAACTACCGGATAGGCAAGCTTATAAACAACCAGCCGTTTCCAAGTCGTTTATGGAGGGGCTGGGGGCCTTTTCTCTGACTCCAGATGTAGGGGCGCGAGCGGGGGTCGGCGCTAAATCTGGTTTCCCTGTTTTCAATCGCAATCCCAGATTCGAGCTCTTAGGGTAGATGGGGGAGACGTTTCTTCTGCCCTGGCCTGGGCTGGCCGGCAAGGGGCTCTGGGCCACCAACTCGGCAGCGCCTCTCCTCCAAGGCCTCTGAAATCCCCAGTTTATTCCAGAGGTCACTCGATTATGCACAGACTAAAGCGCCACAGGCCCCAAAGAAGAAAAACTAGACAAATGGGATTATTTCCCAGGTCCTCCATGGCACTAGCCCTGCTCTGAACATCACCAACCTGTGGGCACTTGGTCGGAACTGGAGAAAACTGCTTTTCAGTTATAGTTCTGTGTTCCTGATAACAACAATGACAGCGACCATATTAGTATTTACTGTTTGTCTTAAAATGCTCAGGGGAATAAAACAAGAAAGACCCACGAAGTGCACTCATCTGGGAAGTTTCAGTACAACCTCATCGCCAAAGAGAAACCGGAGCTGCATTTTGAAGTTAAGAGTACTTATTATTTACGTTTACCTCTATGTCTTCTGAGCACTGCGATGAGAACAGCCTTAAAACTCTCTTACGATCAGCGGTGGCCTAGTTCTCCAGGGAGGGATAAGGGGCCGATAGTGGAATAATTGGAACCTAGCGCTTGCAGGCGACTTATTTTAGAAATACCTGAAAGCAAGATCGGATTGGAGGCCAAATGAAGGCTCTAAAAGACATGGAATGACTGGGCCAGTGCAATCGAAAGATCGGGGGGGGGGGGGGACCCTGAGTCCGAAAGGCACGCCCGAAGTGCCTGTGGGAACAGCGGTAACCCGGAGGGAAGATCACCAGCGCGGAGCATCCCCCTTAACCTCCTCCTCCTGCTGCCGTCCTCCCCCATCTCCTCAGCTTCTTTCCATAACCTGGTTTTAACAACTTTGGCTTAGGGTGCTGGCAAAGGAGGGGGGATGTCATTGCTCAGCCCAACTGGAAGGAGGCCGGTGGTACCGCTCCCCCGAACCCCGCACCCCCTCTGCCCCCTGCCCCCTGGTACTGACCAGCTCCTTCTTTCTCTTCTCTTCTTTCACATCTGTCTTCTTGATCTCCGCCTTGAAGGCCTCCGCCTCGCCATTCTGGTCGTCCTTGGCCAGCAGGTCCATGAGGTAGGCGATGTAGCTGGTGGCCAGGCGCAGCGTCTTGATCTTGGAGAGTTTGGTGTCGGCGGGCACGTTGGGGATACACTCGCGCAGTTCGGCGAAGGCGCTGTTGATGCTCTGAGTCCTGCGCCGCTCCTTGCGGTTAGCAGTGCCCCGGCGCTTCACCGGGCGCGGCCCCCCTAGGCCCGGGGGCCCGGCGCCCGGCGGCACCCCCCCGTAATGGGAGTGGTCCAGGCCGGCGGCGCCGCTGGCGTACTCGGGGCTGTAGGACAGGGCCATGCTATAGTCGGGGGGCGACATCTCGGGGTGGCCGATGAGCCAGCCATGGAAGTAGGGGTTCTCCTCGTGGCTGCAGCGGCTGGCGGCGGCGGCAGCGGCGGCGGCGGCGGCGGCGGCGAACGGATAGCCCTCATGGTGCACCACCGGGTGGTGGGGGAAGCCCCCCACCAGACTCATATCGCCCTCCGCGCCCCTCCACGCGCCCCAGCGTGCGCGCAGCCCCGCCGCGCCCTCGGCCGGGGCCCCCGCTTCGGCGCTGGGCGGCCTCCCCCACCCCCCGC
>NW_024412376.1:16961029-16962039 GCF_014898765.1 Herpailurus yagouaroundi | reverse complement strand
TGCCTCAGCAGCACTGCGGCCGCCGGCTCCCCATAGGGCGCGGCGAGCTGGTCCCGGCACCGTGCGCCCCTGGCCGCGGCCGCCGCCGGCTCCCGCCTGGCTCCGCGGCCCGCGCGCCGGCTCCTGCTTCCCGGGCAGCTGCGGGGAGGCAGAATCCTCTCGTGCTCATGCAAAGGTGCCCGGGCTCCCGCGAGGCTGCTTCGCGGAGTCGCCGGCCTCCACCGCGGCCGCGATCCCGGCACCGAAGCTAACTCGGAATCCCAGGGCGAGTCCGAGCCGCGGGTGGAAGAGCCGGCCCGGCTCTGCAGGGAGGCGGCGGGGTCGGCAGCTCACTGTGAAGCTACCTCCGTGCGACCCTCCCCTTCCCGCCCCTTCCCCTCCCCCCACCAGCCCGGTCTGGGTTCTTGGGCGCTTATTGTTTTAATGAAATTTTTGGTTGTTGTTGTTTTTGGTCCTGGAAATGTGATTTTAGCAGCGGGCAACGTGTCCTCACTCCTCCCGGGCTCCCTCGGAGGGTTTTCAGAGAGGTCTCAGTGCATCCATTTTCTCAGATCCTCTCCTTCTTTCAGGGGAAGGATCTGGGGCCCTGCGGGCGCCTCGGAGCGCGAAGGCGGCGGCTCGGGTTCTCGGCGGAGTCCGCGCAGTGGCCGAGGGAGCTCCTGGGTGGCGGCGGCGGCGGCGGCGGTTCTCCTGGGCTGGACGCCGTGAGGGGAGGAAGCGGATTTTCCCAGCAAGATCTCCATGTACAGCTACATCTTTAGGGCTGCTCGGGTTAATATATGTCGTCAGAGGCTCCTCACGCCAATCCCGGGGCGGCAGGGGCGGTGCCTCTCGCTCTCCGCAATAAAACTTTTTGATGTTCTCGTTGCTAATTGTCGAAGTCCTCTTCCAGGATTGGCTGCCCCTTCATAACCATAAGATAATTAAAACGAGGGGGGGGGGCAGGGTTAAAAAAACTTTTTTATCAGCTAGAGGTTAATGCAAGTGTTTAACAGATGCTGTCCTATTAA
>NW_024412376.1:16883025-16960929 GCF_014898765.1 Herpailurus yagouaroundi | reverse complement strand
CCCCCCCCCCCCCCCCCCCCAGTCTGAAATATTGAAGAATCTCAAACCAGGTAGAGTATCACTCTGCTTTCTTTTCTGGTTAAAAACAAACAAACAAACAAACAAACAAAGGTGGAGGGGACGCAGATATTTCTTTTGGAGGTGTTTTTGTAGGTAACCGAGGCAAGAAAATCAGCAGGCAGCCGCGTGCTATTTTTGCGCGGGGGCCGAGCGCAGAGGCGGCGGGCGGCGGGGTCCCTGCAAAGGGGCGGTTGGGGGCCGGCGCTGTCTTCTCGCCGAGGCGCGCAGCGAGCGCGGCGCGGAAAGGCTGAGGCTCCGACCTGAGCGCAGGCTGGGAGTGCCCGCCTCGAGGTCTCCTTACTTACCCACCGCGGTACCCTGGCCAGGGCCGTCTGAGGTGGCTCCTGTTATCGTGGCTGCTTTTGACGATCATGGTTAAGACCACCGGACGGACGGTCAAGCCGGTTGTAAATACCCTTCTTTCCATGTTCTTCAGGGACACCAGCCCCAGCGACGACCTTGGACGATTTCAACGCGCAGGCACCTCGATCCCCCGAATTCGTGGTGTGGCCGGTATCACTGTTCCCCTGGTTTAACTAGCCTGTTTGGTAAGTAACTGAATATTTTTTACAGCGTGTTCAGAGCTTATTTTCCAGTTTTTATGAACAAACATATAAATATATCTCTGCATTCCTGACTCTCCCATAAAAGCGGGCATCTGTGGAAAGCAGGTTTAGTTATCGGAGGGGAACCATTAAACAGCAGTTTAAGAGGCAGAGCGGGAGGACGGCTCGTGGATGTTTAGACTGCTGGCCTTAGTGATCTTGAACGCATTATAACGGAAAATGGATCTCCATTTGTAAGTCAGCGGGCCGCGCGGGGCACCAGGGCCGCGGCGCCCGCGTGGCGTGAGCATCTTGAGGAAGCTGGAGAGAGGCTGGGGCGGGGATGGACAGGGGCAGGAGCTGAAACATCCTCAGGACTTGGTTGGGAGTCGCAAAGGGAGCCGGCTATGCAGATCAGGATGCGGCCCGAAGGAGTTTGGTGTGGAAAAGGGTGTCAACCAGGACCCCACGCGGCCGTAAATTAGAGGAAGCCCAAGGCAGGGTGCACAGAAGCGTGGGCCGGCCAGGGCGGCCTGGGACTCGCCACTGGGCCTGGCTGGGGTCACCCAGGGGAGACCTTTAACTCCACCTTGGATATTGTACTTTGGAAGCAGGCAGAGTCAGGCCCCAGGCCGCCAAGGGAGCCCCACCCCACAAAGGGAGCCCCACCCCAAGGACTCGGAAAGGACAGTCCATTCCTTTCCCGCTGGGCGCTTTCGGCGGAGTCCGCGGTTGGGGATGGAAAGCGAGGTCAGTGCTAATGGCGGGAGGGGTGGTGGGGGCGCCCACCTCCTGTGCTGCGGGGGGGGGGGGGGCGGGGGGATGCAGGGCCGGCTCCCTCAGCCTTTGCAGCCCTGGGCAGCAGCGTGGAGAAATACTGTTTAGATATTTCCGTGGCTGGGCGTTAGGACAGGGGAAGATCCTCGGAGAGGGGCTAGGAAACCCAGTGTGGGAGTTAAATGTCCGTTCGGGCCCTTTCTCTCCCCTCCGCAAGGGGTCAATTTCCCTGGATGCCCCCAGCATAGCATTTTAAGGCAGAGGGCAGGGGGTGGGGAGAAGCTGAAATCAGATTTGTTGGTAAAGTGCCACTTGGGCATGGATCAAAATAGCGAGCTAGAAGCCCTCGACCCCCCAGCTTGGATGGGTCTGAGATTTTAGCACAAGCAGGGTGTTTTAAAGACCTTGTTCTTCAAGGAAAGAATATAGGTAGTGTGATGGGGTTCTGTTTACATTTTCACCGGGGAGGCAAACCCTGGATGTGTAAATACTGGTAGTTCAATCCTCTGACATGTGATACTTTTTTTTTTTTTTTAAGTCTGTTTATAAGAACACATCTAGGCCCTGGAAGCAGGTAGAAAAAGTATGATGGTGGCACCCAGGCTAGCAACAGATAACTGCTCAGGGAAAGAAGTTGGTAGGCTGCTTTCAGACCCAGAGGGAGTTTTGGGAACTGAAAGGAAGAATGGCTGAGTTGGGGACTGGGATGCTCTGTCCATCAGAGGTGAGTGGCCTCAGTGTAGAAGCCATCAGACTTGGCCACTTTCAGCCTTCTCATGCTCTTTGAATTGAAACCAAAAATGGGCAAATCTCCTCATGGCCCCAGATATCACGGCAAGTGATAAAAGAGATGGAGAACACGGGACAGAAAAGAAAAAAAAAAGTCGTAAAAGATGCTAATCTGAGCATCGGTCCTCACTGACAGTGTCATTATCAGTTAATTAATGCTGTGCAACAGTCTGGGGCTTCATGTAGCTCAGAGAGCCAGACCCAGAGACTATATACAGCCTCAGAAAGGCAATTTGGAGGCAGGGGACAAATGGGTGAACTCCAGCGTCCTTAACTGTAGTTATTAACTCGCAGAGACCAGACTGGCTGAGGGCCATTCCCAATTCACAACCAAACAAGTCCCCTTTTTTCTCATAGAGTCCTCTTTTGTACCTTTTGCTGCGGGTCTAATGGGGGTGCTGGGTTAGTCTGCTGCTTTGGAAAGCTGTGAGGCAGATCCACCTCAAGTTTGCCCCCTCCCACCCCCCCACCTCCCAGTTTAGACGATTACACAGTCTTTGCTTTCTGGTGGTAGTGGAGGAGGGGGGAGAGTGATGGAGGAGAACAGTGGGAAAAGAAAGGGAGGAGGGTGAATTTCCCAGCTGAGATGTCAGCCAGGGACTGCACTACTGTGCACGCTGCTGAGCTGTCCCCCTAAGGGCACAAGTTCCAGTACTCAAAGGGCGCAAGCATCTGAGATGCTGCAGGCTGTTGGCCACCCTGGGTGCCCGCAGGAGGAATCCTAGTGAGGGTGTACTAACTTGCCTCTCCTTTTCTGAGGCCATGGGCTGAGTTGCAACCAGTCTTACCCAGGTGGGCAGCCCCCCCGTTTGGAGACATGCTGTGATTCCTTGTCCAGTCTCCACTGCAGCTGATGGTCTACCCCTGTACCGCGCGATACGTCCGCCTCCAGCTAAACAGACAGAACCGGGTTCAACAATTTGTTTTGCGCCCATGTCTCTTGGCTCTTTCCCTTCACTCCCACCCCTTCCTCTGGAAAAGACTCAAAGAGCCTGGGAGAAGCTGAGAACTAACTCCCTTGCAGACGTTTTGGTCTTGTGAGATATTCCTTTTAAAATCAATCTGCTTTAAACTAAATATTTTTTTAAAAAACTTCAGTCTGTTTTTAGGGAAAATACAGATCTCTCGGAGGTATTTATTATTACAAAGGCAAGGGCAGTTTGTATCTTATGTTTTGCTCATGAGAACTCAAAATAAACTGGACCTGAAAAGAACCAGGCCAGAGGGCCATAAACACACATTTTATGTTTACGGGAATTATGGCTCAATTCCCTTCATCGTTTTTCAAATCTCGTTTTACCTTATTTTCCTGACCAACATAGTTGGAGCGATGGGGCATTCCTTTAAATATCTATAACGCTCTTATATAAGGTGAACCCCAGAAAGTGCCGAGAACTCCAGAAAGAACACCAGACCCAGAAGATGGCAGAAAAAGAAATGTGTTCTCGGAGAAGTAACCTCAGCCTCACCTGTTCCAAGGAAGTTGTTTCTTACGACACCCTGATGGCTTTGCATTTTGTCTGAATTAGGGTGGGATTGAGTCATTTTATAGGCTAGCCACTTGGTCTTAGAACCTTCAGGACATGAAGAATAAGGCATACTGTCTGAGTGGCGGCAAAGGATCTCCCAACTCGGGTTCCATAGTCCCTCCCTTTCTGGTTTGCCTTTTGGGAAATGGTTGTCTACAGACATGGCAAGTGACAGTGACTCCAGAAATGTGGGGGTGCTCAGAGGATACTTCTACAATGCAGGATCACGTTCGATTGGACTCTTATATCTGTTTCACAAGAAGTTGCCCATGGCTCTTATGAGATTTTATTTGTTCTGAGCACTTTCTTTTTGCATTTTGGGGTGGGGTGGGGTATCTGGGGAGTGATTCCTCTCCCCTCTTCTTTCCAGAGCAGGTCTGTGGAGATGGGGGGGGGGGAGGGGCTGATTCAGCTGCAATGACCGTGGAGGGGCTGATTGCTTATGACTCCCTTCAGTCCAGTGTTTTTGTTTTTGTTTTTGTTTTCAGTCCAGTTTTGATTAGGAAACATTTAAGTCAGTGGAGAAAATGGGACTTGTTCGATGCCTCCCCTCCATTTAGCCTTTCTTTCATATTCCCTTCTTCCCTGCCAACCCTTTCCTCTTTCTCTCTCTCCCTCCTTCCCTCCTCCTCTCTACCCACCCCCCCCCCCCAACCCCTTCAAATTTGCCTTTGAGCAGTGCTTGGATTTCTGAGGTTTCTGATCCCTTCAGGTCATTGAACCTGAAACTGGTGAAGAATAAGATACTGGCTTCTCCTTTAGTCCTTTAAGAAAAATAAGTATTTTTGTAAAACACTGAGATATAATTGACAAATAACGCTGTGTAAGTTTAAGACGTACAACGTGCAAGAAACATGTCACTGTCCAGTCTTACAGGTAGTGGGAATTTGCATTTTCTTCAAACGGTCCCTGACGAGATCTTCGTATTAACTGGCAGATGGGCTGCTGCTGTGGGAGGTTTTCACTGACACCTGGCCAGTTATCCAAGTTAAAATACTTATTCCGACAAAAGGGAACAAAAGAGAATGCACCTGAAAGGGCCTCCCTAGAGGCAGCAAGATGTGTATATAGGAGGTGCTATTGATGTTGTTATAAGAGGTAAGGTAGATCTGACCATTGCTGTTTTCTAGTAAAGCACAGATAGTTTAGAGCACCAGTGGTGTGAGAAAATACATGCCACAGGATTTCTCCTAACTACTTTGTTTCAAGCAAATTACATACACACTGGCAATATTTTCTTCCAAGCTAGAAGGAAAGCACTCCACATTCAGATGATGAGGAAGCAATTGTAATTTTGCATCTACGGTCTATGGGAAAATAAGCAGTCGTTAACTTCAACTAGTCTGCAAGAGGGTTCAGAATGAAATACAAAAGCGAATGGCAACTTAAAATGTGGAGCTTTGGACAAGCCATTTAAGTGAGCGAAGGTTTTGTTTGTGACTGGAGGCCCCATGCATTCCTAGTTGTAACTGCGGTGTAGCGAGAATTCTTAGGAAGTTCTGTTCGGAAGCTTCCTTTGTAAATTCATGTCGTTTTTTGTTTGTTTGTTTGTTTTGTTTTGTTTTTAGCCCTGGCAGTTTCTTGCAACCCTTTTCTACTTTATTCTAGGGCCTTTGCTTCTAGACAAGGGACTTGAGCCAGGATGGTTAGGTTTCAGGTTAACAAAAAGAAACCCTTTTATTGTCAATATTAATGGCAAACCTCGATTTTTACAAGGTTTAGGTTTAGCGGCACGAGCAGATCAAAAGCAGCTTGGCTTGATTTCTCAATATTCTCCGGAGCTTAGACAATTAGCTGCAATTTTGCGTCGAACGAAACAACACAAAAATGTTAGTTACCAAAATGTTAAAGTTAGTCTTTCGGCAAGGATTTTACCTGTGCACAACGTGTCAGAAGCTAATAAATTCGTCCACTGAACCTGAGTTGAGTTTTGAAGGAAACGCCTTTAACAAAATGTGTGAGCACACTGTCTTCATTTGCAATGCCACGGAGACCTGTTTCAGCTGTGTGCATTCCACACTTGCCTTTCTGGCTGGGTAAGGATCCGGCAGACTGAGGTCTCTCTGGTAATTTGGGTACACCGAGTCTCCAGTTAATGATAGATAATCAGCCTTTGGGTCATTCGGTCATTCTCTTATTACAAACCCCTCCTGCTCTCTCTGATCTCCTTTCAAACTAAATTTCACACAAACAAATAAAGCAAGACAGGGACAAGTTCCTTAAAAAAAAAAAAAAAAAAGGAGGGAGAAATATTAGAAACTCCTGATACAGAACTCTAAACAAGGAAAGGCAAGCTAAAAGAGGATAGGAAAGAACATCTTATCAAAATGAACATGCTGTGTACAAAACATTAGAAGAGAAGGCTCTGGTTTCTGTTAAAGTGACAGAAAATTAAAATAAAAATAATTGCAGGCAGAGAAGTTATAATATAAACAGAGAAGGCAGGATGCTTGCTGGAAATGCGCAGCACGAGGAGGCTAATTTGTTGTTACAGATTATATATCTGCACCGTGATAGGAGAGGCGCTACTTTGTTCTATTTTCCAGAAAAGAATGGCTTTCTTCTTAGTACTTGTGTGAGTGCTCACTTAACACAGGCCAAAACCTCGAGGAACAAAAAATGGAATTGCATTCTGCTTGCGAAGCATCCAACTTCAAAAGAAGGAATTGGTTGCATACAAAAAAAAAAAAAAAACAAAACAAAAAACAGCATTCCATTCAAAACACATTTAGAGGGTTCACTAAATTGGTATGACTGATGCTTTTTTGTTTTGCTGACAGAAGGTGCAGATCATTCTCGGGGAAGTCCAACCGAAACCAGCCCTCCCCTGCCCTCTGGAGTCTTCGTTTTCCAGCCTGCATCTGCTTGTAACTCCAGAAAGAGACTCCAGATTGGCCAAGGTACATCTCTGACCAGATCCCTCTAGGAAAAGCTCAGGAATGCGTGACTCTAATCGTTCAGAACTCTGGTGAGAGTGTCCCTAGTGCCATTTTGCTGCCCCTGTCTTTGACAATCCCTTTTGGCCCAAGTCCAGGTCTCCGGAAGGGTCAAGGTCTAGCTGCCGGTGTCAAGCCCAAGCCCCAGCTTTTCAATCCTAGGAGAGGTTGGAACTTTGGCTCAGGGCTTGAACAACTCACAGTTCTCCAAGTTAGAGGGGCAGTCCTGAAACAGCAGCAGGTGGTGAAATTATGACTCCGAGATTGTCCCGGACTGAAGTCTGGCATTCCTTGACTTGCTAGCATAGCTATCAAACAATCCATGTCTGTCCCATTTTAAAGAATCCACACTTCACTTTGTTTCTTCTAGGCCCAGTTTAAATGCCACCTCCTCCAGGAAGCTTTTCCAGGTATTGCGTTCCCTCTCTCTGCTCCCCCACATTAAGTCCCCTCTCCGGTGCACCCCCCTCACATATTCTCCGGTAGACTCCGGAGACTGTGGGTTCCTTGAGAGTCCAGTCAATGCATTGGGCCCAGCCTGGGATTTAACGGCTCGTGTCAAAGGGACGACTTAGAGACAGTGGGTGAATTCTGCGTATCCCAATTGCAAGTGGATTGCTTTTCTTTATTTTGAAAGCGACCAGAGCTAGGAGGTGGACCTTAGGGAACGGACCTTCCTCGGGATAGATCCCACTTGCAGTGGGTCTGAGCCATCAGCATCAGCGCTGAGAGTGAAAAACCCAGCCCCAGCCCGGACCTCCCCGGGTAACCCCTGTCAACAACTTGAGCGCCAGAGTCAGAGCTGGGCAGGGCGGACTCTCAGGCACCCAAATACTGGCTGCGTGATCTCGAACCAGGTCATCCGTCTCTGTAACCCTTAGTTTCTTCATCTGAACAATGGGTTAATGACACGGTCCTTGAGGGTGTGTAGGGAAGATTAGATGAGATCAAGATGCACTGGAGAGCGAGACGCCTGACACACAGGCTGCGCTCAATAATTACTTATGTACTGTCTCTTCCTGCCTCTTCAGCTTCCTCCCCCCCCTTCCAGCCTCCTCAAGACCTAGCCCGACGACGGCGACGGGCCAGGTGGCGTCGGAGGTCACCGCTTGCCTGAATGCCCCGAGCCAAGAGCAACCGCGGTTCCGCGGGGATCGCAAGGGCCTCAGGCCTCGCAGGACCGTGGGCGCTGGAGAGTGAGATGTGGGGCTGCGGCCGCCACCCGGGAATGTTGGGGGACAAGGGGAGCTGCTCCGGATTTAGGCCGCCGGCCCTCCAGCCCTGCCTTGGCTGTTGGGCCGCCTCCTTCACCTTGGCTAAGTTCTCCTTTTGCTCCCCACTCCCGCTCGGGGTGCCCGCCACCAAGGAGGCCGGTTCGCCGCAGCTTAGGCCAGGGGAGGTCACTGCTCTGGGGCGGGATGGATCCCAGCTTCCCCCAGCTCGTCTCCGAGGACTTTTCGCCGGAGGCGGGCAGGAAGGGGTTAAGAGCACCCCTCCCCCCGCCCCCCGCGGCCAATCCAGAGCCCTGGGCTGCGGGCGAAGGCCGCCGCTTCCCTCCTGAGGTCTCATTAGGGAAACCCTCACCGCTATTTTCAACATTTCCTCAATCAAGTGCCTTTAAATAGAGCTGCACAAACAAATTGGCGGCAAAAGCGTAGATCTTGTCACGATTGAGACCAATCCAATATTTCAGCCTTGTTTGCTTTGCAATTACGGCTTGGCTTGTGGCTGCGGTGCCACCGGGGCAAATCTGCAGCCGCCCGCTTTCTCCTCGGCACCCTCGGCGGGCGGAGGAAGCGACCCGCAGCGCCGCCGGAGGGAGGGGGGGGGTGGCGCTGGAGGAGGTGGCGCGAGGGCGAGGGGCGGGCGGCGGAGCCCTCCCGAAGCCCGCGTGCGAAGGGCGCGGGCCCTGGGAAGGAGGCTGGACTTCTCAGGTTCCTGGCCGAGCCCCTGCGAGACATACAGTACAATAAAACGTGCGGTACGCCTGCCGAAACCAGTGTCGTGTCCTTATCCGGCTCCTTCCCCCCCCCCTTCCCTTGCCCCTCACTTCCGTCTCCACTGCATCGTTCTTCGGTATTTGTTAGCGGTTACCGGTTTCCCCTTCTTTCTTGCTGTTAAACTGCAAGCATGATTTGTTATGTTTTCCATAGCTGCTTATTCTTGTTTGACTTCTTGTGCAAAGGCACTTTAAATCTGCTGCAGGAAGAGCAAAGCTCCAAATGGTTTGGATGGGCTCCTGCAGGCGCCTGGCTGCCCCCCTGCCCTCCCCCTCCCCCCTCTCCCCCCTCTCCCCCTCTGTTCTTAAGGGATGGCTCTGGTGTAAATCTGCCGCTGCGTGCGTTCGGTCACCGCGCCGGCCAGCAGAGTTTGTATCAGCAGAACAGTAGTTAACTCAAATCAGGTCCTAAGCCTTGTATTTCACAGACAATTAAGTCTTGGCTGCTGTTGAACAAAATTGTAATATTTACTCTGCTCTGTGCTGAGGAGCACTTTTAAAGTCAAAAACAAATACATTTCAAAGAGAAAATATGATAATAAATCTCTTTTTATGGATTTTCCCTGCATAAGTGGAAACAACGTGATTTAAATTCCGACGCCTTCACCCTCCTCTCAGGCACAGCTGAGGTTGTACAGATACTGTCTTTTAACACACAGTCTTCAGGTCTGGGGGGCGGCACCTGCATTCGTGACATTCGATTTCGTTTCCGAGGTTTCACACCCCACCCTAACCCACATAGGCAAATGCAACGAGGATTATGGAATAATTAGGTCTGGGATGGGAAGCCCATTTCCACACTGATTCCAGAGAGGTTCACATGACTTGGGTCATTATTTTATGACTTCATATTACCTTATAAATGACTACCCATTTTCCTCTCCTGTTGGCTTCTGAAGGAGGTGGGAGAGTTGAGGCAGAGACATATTTTTAGGGGACTCTGGGGTACACGTTAAAATATGCTTCTTTATTATTATGTCAAAATGCATAAGGTATGGACCTACGTTTGTTTGCTGGTGGGCATAAAATAAATTCATGGCTATTCCAGTTAATCAGCAATCTCTTTAAAGCTTTACTTGTTTTTGGTTTATAATCCCACCTAGATTGTAGCGTCATTCTTCAGGATCACCCTCCTATGGTAACATTTTTCATTTTCAGTTTTATTTAAAGCAAACCTCAGAAATAATGGTTTCATAAAGTTGTGCAATGTCAAAGTCACACAATAATATTTCAAGTTCATATGTCATGCACGCCCGTGTATCTCTCTCAAGAAATAGGAAGCAGTAGCTAGAAAGGGTACCATTTCATGAGAATTCTGTCTTCACCAAAAACAAAAAGAAAAACAAAACAAAACAAAAAAACCCAAAACTGGTCTGGCATATTATCCAATGCACAAATTATAATATTACTTTCATGTGTGTTAATCTGTTTAGTATTAAAACTGCTATGTCTTAACCATTAACATGTTTTACCACACTGCTTTCAAATGGGTGATCTCAGATAATTATGAAGATTTTGATGTTAATCCCATGTTAAGTGAACAACCATGAAAATAACCTTAAAGCATTATTATTCTAATATAAACGCCAACAAACACAATTATAGAGGGAACATGATTACTTTTTATCTGGCATTATCCTATAAGGATATGGCTACATTCATTTCTCTTTAAATCAGAGCAGTTTTCAATTACTTTTTAATATAATTTTTTTCAACACTGCATTTCACAGTATCTATAAACCACAACAACTTTGTGCTGACAGATACATATTTTTTCAACATTGTTATTCATTAGCTTCTTTGAAAACTCACTAAAATAGAATAATATACAAAAAATATCAAAATATAGAGAACAATTATTAGGTTCTACATATTTATTTAGGTAAGCCAATGTTATTAAAATTGAAAACATGTGCCTGGCATATAAATGTTTCTTTAAGAATTCTTTTTTTGGATGCACAGTTATTATTTTTTAAACCAACTCAGATTTTCGAGTACTGAATTTTCGCTCTAAACAGGCATTGCATTGTTTTAGACAGTAGCTCCTGGAACAATACCACTCTTAGTATTTGAGACTTCCAAACAACAATTGGAATTGGATAAATGCTTTCAGCTGGGAGCACTTTCTTAATACCTTTGTAGGTAATAGGATTCCCTATTTGTGTGGGGTGACAAATGGACAGTGGGATGGACAGACTGCCTACCCGTTGTGGAATCTACCAGAAAATGAAGTTTTTGAGTTCATTTGTGGTCCGTCTAAAAGAAATTCTGCTAAAATGCGAAATCAGGAAAATCGAGTGAGTGCTTTTTCTAAGTACTTTTATGAATGATGGCTTGAAAAGGGGGATGAAAAATATAAAAGGGAATGCAGAAACATAAAATCTAGAAAAGATAATTTCCTTAGACAGGATCTGGCTCTTTTTCTATAAACAGGAGGGTGATGAATCGGATCCATATAATGAAATAGATTGTTTTTGTTTTCTTCAATTGGGTGATTTTTAGAGTAGACTTTTCACCGGATGAAGAAGCCCAATTAAGGAGATATATGTAGATTTTTGTATATGGGAAAACGCTAGCTTCCATGATGTTTAAATATTGCTTTAAAATATAAAGACCTTTAATCCACTGTACCATTGTTCTTTCTTAAGGAATACATGTCTAAAAGCAGCGATTTTTTTCAAACTGGTATTAAACTGGAATAATGAAGTATATCCATGAGATAATTTTCATAAACTCCCAGGTTGCTGAGAAAAAAACTGAAAAACAATTTTTTTTTTCAGGAACAAACCAGGGGACTTTCTTATTATTCTGGGATAAATAGAGCAAGAAACTGCCTCCTTACATTCCTAGTAATTATTTTCATTTTTCCAAACATTGTTCAGTTCTATGCATTTTTTTTTTTTTACTATTCAAGTAAAGATGATATTAACAACAAAATTACAGAATCTGATAGAATGACTATTTTTGCTTTAATACAAATAGAAATTATATATGGGCTGTTTAAGCGCTTAGTTGTTTGAATGCAGAATTTTTCTCTTTTCAGATAGAGTGATACTTAATGAAGTGTTTATAACGATAAATATGATGGCTCGTCAAAGGTAAAACAGTCATGAGACCAAAGCAGTATTTGAATCTGTGGGGTGTGAGCTGCACTTTGTAAATTTTAGTGCCTTTAAATCACGGCCTAGGTTTTTTTTTTTTTTTTTTTTTAAGTTCATTTTGTTTGTTTGTTTTTTTGAGAGACAGAGAGAGATAGAGGCAGAATCCCAAGCAGGCTCTGTGTTGTCAGTGTGGAGCCTGACACAGGGCTCCAATTCATGAACTATGAGATCACGACCTGAGCTGAAATCAAGAGTCAGGTGCTTAACCGACTGAGTCACCCTGATTCCCTGTGACCTAGGTATTTGTAATGAGGATATCTTGAAGGGAACGTCAGGAGTCCTCAAGGTACACAGGCAGGAGCACACAATCATATAGAGAAACTTGCCTTCAGAAGAACATTCCCAGCCTGCTCCCTTACCCCCCAACCCCCTGCCCTGCTATGTTTCTACTTGCTATATTTTATTAAAAGTCACAGAATTTTAAGTGTTGCTGTAGTTCAGTGGGCTTTTCTCTCCTTAAATACTTTAATATCATATGATATTAATATAGCTACGTTAATGATTGAAAAGCTCACTCAGCTGTTCCTGTTTTTTGTCCTGTTGTTCGCTCTCTGAACCTGTGGAAACAACTGGTTTACGCACTGAATTTTTCTCATTGCCTTGAATAATAGTTTTAGCTTATTATTATTATTTTTTTTAATTTTTTTCAACGTTTATTTATTTTTGGGACAGAGAGAGACAGAGCATGAACGGGGGAGGAGCAGAGAGAGAGGGAGACACAGAATCGGAAACAGGCTCCAGGCTCCGAGCCATCAGCCCAGAGCCTGATGCGGGGCTCGAACTCCCGGACCTCGAGATCGTGACCTGGCTGAAGTCGGACGCTTAACCGACTGCGCCACCCAGGCGCCCCTAGTTTTAGCTTATAATCTCAGATACATATGAGTAAATAGTAAGCCATATACCTTTTATTATATTATTGTTTATGCCCTGCGTCATGTTAGAAAGAATCTAAAGCCATATTTGCAAGAATTGGAAAGATACATTTAAAAAAAGTCTGGCAAAGTAATCCCTGTAAATCTAATCGTAACTAATTTTGATGTTTATTACAAGATCAATGATGTGTTCTGGCGAATATTCGATCCCAAGATGGAGCAAAATCACATTTAAAATGAGACAAATTCTTAAAATGAATTTTGAGTAAATTGTTAATAAATCATCATAATAATACATGGAAATTAAGCTATTATTATGCATGGAAAGCTGCATAACACGGTGATTAAGAGCAAGTCTCCGGAGTCCCGAGGTGGTTTTGAATCCTGACTACAATATGTTTCAGCGTGATCTTGGGAAAATAGCCATTCTCTGCTTCAGTTACCACATCTACAGAAGGTGGATAATGACTGTAGACCGTTACAGCGTCATGATGAACATGTGGTGAGATGACTCCCACGAGGCTCTTAGTTGAGGGTCTGGCATAGAGTAAATGCTTAATAAACATTAGCTCTTCGTTTTGGCGTAGCTCTACAACATTGAAAAGTGGCATGCCACAGGTACCTTTCTGAGTTGACAGCCCACGGATTTCACGGGGATTTGTATGAGAAGCCTACATTGGCTTGCAGACCTCGATGTCGACAGGGTAAAGGCAATGACTTCTGTCTGTCTTCAGAAGTTCTAGAAAGGTATGGCGAGATGGTCCCAGGGATAGCAATGGCCAGACTGGAAATCTAGCTTACTGCCATCTTGGCCATGTGTAGTGTGGTCAGCGGGTGCCTGACACAAAGGTCTAAACTGAGGAAAATGACACAGGAAGGAAATGAAATACTCTAGGCCCAATGGTCTCCCCATTGTTTTAATTGAGCACTCTAACAGTAAAACATTTAAGTACATATTTATTTGCAAATTATGTATCTGCACTACTCTACTGATATATACATTATAAACCCACTCAAAAAGTGAACTAAAAATGGGCAAGATAAAGAATTGAACAATAGGTTTGAATATTTGCAGGTGAGATAAATTCAGTATCATCAGGGAAGATAAATTTAGTATCATTGGCAGTAGATGCAAATCCACGTAATAAGTGGTCTCGGTCATTGGAAAATGCTTTGGTTGACCTAATGGTTGATTTGTGTTGTCATTGTTTCTGCCTTGTTTTGTGGCTGACTAAAGCTCTTCCAGTGTCTGTTCTACCACTTTCTTGATGGTTTATGTCCGTATTTGAAATATCTTTAATCCGAAATTCATTGTAGGGCTCTTTTTCTTCAAGTTGTTTTTAGTTGTTTAGAGAGAGCATGCACACACACAAGAGAGCAGGGGAGAGGCAGAGAGAAGAGAGGGAGAGAGAGAGAGAGAGAGAGAGAGAGAGAGAGAGAGAGAATCCCAAGCAGGCTCAGCATTGCCAGTGTGGAGCCCAATGCGGGACTTGAACTCATGAACCATGAGATCACGACTTGATCCGAAACCAAGAGTCGGAGGCTTAAATGACTGAGCCACCTAGACACCCCTGTAGGGCTTTAAAAAAAAAAAAAAACACAAACTTCTGTCCATTTGGTGAAGATGAGTTTGGTTAAAACTGGATTATGTAATCTGCGTCCACCTAACTGAGCCATTTAAGCCATAACACATCTCGGTCTATGTGAGCTTGTGTGGAGGCCACTATAAACTCCTCCACAGTAGAGATCTCCTCCTTCCCTAAGGATACCACGTGCACCTCAGGAATATATTGTCCAGGACCAAGTGAAGGTGTTGGTGAACTCATTTCTAATTGTTTACATAAAAACATACATAAAGAGAATTTCTAATATGGTCTTCTTGCGCCCCATTCTTCTGGTTCCCGGCATTTCTCTCCTTTGAGGTTCTACAGAAGAATGAATGAGACCCTTAGGTGCCCTGGACTTTGTTTTCGACAAACAGTGTCTGATTCTGTCCATTCTGAAGATAGAAGAGATGAACCGTCGGTGGCATTGACTGGAGAGGTGAAATAATTGTCCCAAGTTCACACAGTTTGTAGGCAGCAGAGCTGTGTTTGAACTTGTTTTCTGCAAGCAATATCATGCTGTTTCTGTCCCATCGTCTTAACTGACTTTGGAATTGTATTCATATTTGTCTGAGCTGAAGGGAGATGGAGCTACAAAACTGGACAGACGCAATGGTTCTAAGTGGTGCTGGGAAGGGATGAAGAGGAAGCAGGTATGTTGGGATATATAAGGATCAAATGGAGTAATGTAAAAAAAGGACTTCGCATTTATTGAGCACTTATTTTTCCCCTGTGCTAATTACACACACTATTCCTTTAAAACAGTTCTTTACCTCAAGGGATAGGTTTTACATATAAGGAAATGAAAGTTCAGAGGTGTTAAGTAATTTGTTTTAAGGTTTTAAGTTGTAGGGTTCAAACCAAAGACAGTGACCATTAAAAATACATATTTTCAGTAAAGTCTTAAAGTCACAGAAGAGTATTTATTTATTTTTATCCTTCTTTTCTCTTTGTCCTTTTAAACTTATTTTTTCTCTTTTCCCCCGTATTCCATTTGAACTCATATTTCCTGAGACTGTACTAATTAATCAAAAAAATCCAATAAGTGCACATGTTGTAGATGGAATTAGTGATGTCATTCTTAAGATGCAGAATATAAAGATATATTGATTCTCCACACAGTACTGCGTACGTGCAGTAGGCTTGGATGTTCTGATTTTTGGAGAGGTATAGTGGAAATTCTATGTGTAAATAAAAAAACGATGATTTGTTGAGAAGATAAAGGCACAGTCACAAGACCCTCTGCAAACACCTGCCAGTGCCAGAGAGTGACTTAGTCATCACAGAGGAGATACCGTCACCGCAAATAGGGGTTCCATCGTGAGAATTTCAGGACATATTCTGGGGAAGGGTTAAATAAATCAGGGGACTTGCTGACAGCAAGTGGTATCTTTGAGTGGCTGATTTGTAACACGGCATCAGAGAATTGAAATGAGTCCCAGGTGACCTTTGGGAGCTGAAAAAAGTCCCAATGAATTGGCCGTCAGCCCAGGATTCATTTCAACATCATTAAGCAGTCTCTAAGTGAGGGTTTATCAAATACCACCCTCAGAGAAGATTATGCTAAATACAATGGTGGAACTAACATATGTTAATCCAGGGAACGTTAATTATAGTTCACTTAAATGACTTCTCTCACTGCAGCATTAGAAGACCCTAGAACTGCTCTTTTATAATATATTCAATTCTATCACTGTTACTACACCACACACATCTTTTCCAAGGAACTTAAAGCTCATTGAATTCTTCTTTTTTTAACATCTATTTATTTTTGAGAGAGAGAGAGAGACAGAGCACGGGCCGGGGAGGGGCAGAGAGAGGGAGACACAGAATCCAAAGCAGGCTCCAGGCTCTGAGCTGTTAGCACAGAGTTGGGCGCGGGGCTCAAACCTACCAACTGGGAGAGCATGACCTGAACCCAAGTTTGATGCCTAACCAACTGAGTCACCCAGGAGCCCCTAAAGTGCATTTCTTTCTTTCTTTCTTTCTTTTTTTTTTTTTTTTAATTTTTAATGTTTATTTTTGGGAGAGAGAGAGATTGCGAGTGAGGGAGGGACAGAGAGAGAGGGAGACATAGAATCCAAAGCAGGCTCCAGGCTCTGAGCATCAGCACGGAGCCCAAAGGGGACTTGAGCTCATGAACGCAAGATCATGACCTGAGCCCAAGTCAGCCGCTTAACTGACTGAGCCACCCAGGCGCCCCTAAGTGCATTAAATTCTTAAATTAAATTCTTAAATTTTTCAGTCACACTGAAAAAGATTTTTTTACTCTAACGATGTATTTAATCCCTTATTCTCTTATAATACTGTATAATACAATTTATTCAAGAATGCCATAGTTGGATGCTAAAATGAAGTCTTTCAACTCAACCAGCTTGCAGTGGAATGAAAGATGTCAAAAAAGACAATTGAGGGACACCTGGGTGGCTCAGATGGTTAAGCATCCGACTTTGGCTCAGGTCACGATCTCCCGATTCATGAGTTTGAGCCCTGCATTGGGCTCTGTACTGACAGCTCAGAGCCTAAAGCCTGCTTCAGATTCTGTGTCTCCCTCTTTCTCTGCCCCTACCCCCCACCTCTAAAAAATAAATAAACATTAAAAAAAAGGTGATTGTCAGGAGACTATAGATGCTGGAGAGGATGTGGAGAGACAGGAACCCTCTTGCACTGTTGGTGGGAATGCAAATTGGTGCAGCCACTCTGGAAAACAGTGTGGAGGTTCCTCAAAAAATTAAAAATAGACCTACCCAATGATCCAGCAATAGCACTGCTAGGAATTGACCCAAGGGATACAGGAGTGCTGATGCGTAGGGGCACTTGTACCCCAATGTTTATAGCAGCACTTTCAACAATAGCCAAATTATGGAAAGAGCCTAAATGTCCATCAACTGAGGAATGGATAAAGAAATTGTGGTTTATAGACACAATGGAGTACTACATGGCAATGAGAAAGAATGAAATATGGCCCTTTGTAGCAGCGTGGATGGAACTGGGGAGTGTGATGCTAAGTGAAATAAGTCATACAGAGAAAGACAGATACCATATGTTTTCTCTCTTATGTGGATCCTGAGAAACTTAACAGGAGACCATGGGGAAGGGGGAGGAAAAAAAAAAAAGGTTAGAGAGGGAGGAAGCCAAACCATAAGAGACTCTTAAAAACTGAGAATAAACTGAGGGTTGATGGGGGGTAGGAGGGAAGGGAGGGTGGGTGATGGGCACTGAGGAGGGCACCTGTTGGGATGAGCACTGGGTGTTTTATGGAGACCAATGTGACAATAAATTTCATATTAAAAAAAAAAGGTGATTGATACTACACAGCCTGAAAAAAAAAAATTGCGGCCCACATAGACATTTCCAGCTGCTTACCAGGAGGAAGTGCCAGGGGATCCAGGGGCCATGAGAAACAGGTGAAAGCCAGAGGACAAAAAGTCCTCATCCCATATCTATGTAAGAGACTGTAGCATGACTGGTCCACCTCAATTTATAGTTTTCCCAGACCAAATAGACAAAGGAAGCACAAACAACAAACACAGTCAAAATCCCCAAACCAACAATAATACAACAAAAACTTTCATATGAGCCAAAACAGAAATTTGGCTTTTATGAGGTTGATTCGAGGTCAAGGAAAGAATGATCAACTTTTGAGAGGAAGAAAGAGATCATCAAAGCCAGGGGAAGCTCAAAGTGGGGTTTAATAGCAGCTATCGTATTGCTCCCAAGCCTTGACCATTTCTGATGCAGCTGTTTTGGTTTAAGATGTTCCCATTCCTGTTCCACTAACACGGCCTTCCCCAGTGACCCGAGTGCACACACCCAGGCACTCGGGCCTTTCTAGATAACCGTAAACCCCTCAGAGAATTACTGCAGGGGCAGTGTAAATGGAACCGATGAAATCCAATATAGCATTTAGCTGAATCACTGTCTGAGGTTAAACCCAGTGAACGGCTAGCAATATTGGGAGTCTCCTCATACCTGTCAAAGTTGCACTGATGGCATTTTGTGAAAATTATGCACATGTGGGGAAGTGATTTTTTATGTTTAATATCAGCAGACTTTGGGTTAGTAACTTGGATGCAACTTTATTTATTTATTTATTTAATTATTAAGGACAAGAGTGGTGATAAGCTTCTTACTCTGGAGAATATTTCTAAATGTTATAAGACATTAGGCCTTTTGGAGAATTCGTTTTACTGGGTGGCGGACCTTGTCTTCTCATTTGCAAAAGGAAGATGATTTATTACAGGGTGAATGTTTGCACAGAGCAGTGAGCACCTCTAGGAGAGTGTGAAGTCCTAGAAGTTGGTCAAGGTCTTGTTCTGCCCCACCTCAGGAATTAGAGGTTGGGGGTGCCTGACTTGCTCGGTTGGTAGAACATGGGACTCTTGAGCTCAGGGTTGTGAGTTCGAGCCCCACGTTGGGCATACGGATCATATAAAAAAAAAAAAAAGGAATTAGAAGTTGGAATAATAATTGTAATGACACTGTATGTCAGGCCCTTTTCTTTTTTTTTCTTTCAAGATTTTATTTAAGTTCAAGTTAGTTAACATATAGTGTAGCATTGGTTTCAGGAGTAGAATTTAGTGATTCATCACTTACATATAACACCAGTGCTCATCAGAGCAAATGCCCTCCTTTTTGTTTTTAATGTTTATTTATTTTTGATAGGGGGAGGGGCAGAGAGAGGGAGACAGAGGATCAGAAGCGGGCTCTGTGCTGACAGCAGAGAGCCCAATGTGGGGCCCGAACCCATGAACTACGAGACCATGACCTGAGCCGAAGTCGAGTGCTTAACTGACTGAGTCACCCAAGTGCCCCAGAAAAAGTACCCTCCTTAATGTCTATCATCCAGTTAGCCCATCCCCCCACCTCCTCCCCTTCAGCAACCTTCAGTTTGTTCTCTATAGTTACGTTTCTAATGGTTTGCCTCCCTCTCTGTTTTTATCTTATTTTATTTTTCCTTCCCTTCCCCTATGTTCATCTGTTTTGTTTATTGAATTCCACATATGAGTGAAATCATATGGTACTTGTCTTTCTTTAACTGACTTATTTCTCTTAGCATAATACACTGTAGTTCCATCCGCATCATTGCAAATGGCAAGATTTCCTTCTTTTTGATGGCTGAGTAATATTCCATTGTATATCTATATACCACATCTTCTTTATCCAGTCACCAGTCAATTGACATTTGGTTTCTTTCCATAATTTGGTTATTGTTGATAGTTGTCAAGCCCTATTATTATTATTTTTTTTAAGTTTATTTATTTTGACAGAGAGAGAAGGAGAGAACAAGGGGGGGGGGCGGGAGAGGCAGAGATAGAGGGAGAGAGACAGAATCCCAACACTCTGTGTTGAGGCCAATGAGGGGTTCAATGTCATGATTGTGACCTCATGACCTGAGATGAAATCAAGAGTTGGATGCTTAACTGACTGAGCCACCCAGGTGCCCCTGACAGGCCCCTTGTTAAGTGCATTTCCCATATTAGCTCATTCATTTTTCACAGGTACTATGATACAATTGACCCTATTTTACAGATGAAAAACTGAGACCACATAGAAGTTACTAGGGTCACACAGCTACTGAGTAACAGGAAGGAATGAAACCCATGCAGACTGGCTTTTGATTGCATTCTCTTATCCACTCTCATTTGTTCACTTGCCACTTACTAATTGAACATCTAGTATACCACAGGCATTGGGTTTTATGTATGCAATACTTTAGTGAATCCAGATGGATGTTTGTATTCTTTGAGTTTATAGTCTATTGGGCATGAAGCTAATGACTTACTATATAAAGTACTTGATGTTATGAGAAGGTATTAGTCAATATTTATATGGCACATTGAGGGGCGCCTGGGTGGCTCAGTTGGTTAAGTGGCCGACTTCGGCTCAGGTCATGATCTCGTGGTCCGTGAGTTCGAGCCCCGCGTTGGGCTCTGTGCTGACAGCTCAGAGCCTGGAGCCTGTTTCGGATTCTGTGTCTCCCTCTCTCTGACCCTTCCCTGTTCATGCTCTGTCTCTCTCTGTCTCAAAAATAAATAAACGTTAAAAAAAATTTAAAATATATGGCACATTGATGGTCATATAAGCTCCTTAATAAAAATAGGTAGCCTGACTCCTTCCCACACAACCTTGGTTGTCTTTTTCCTTCTGCTCTCCATTGAGTGTGTAAGAAGGTCAGCTCACTTAAATGTGACCCCTCAATGTCAGGCACCGTCACTGTGCCCTGATGTGTATCTCAGGTCACAGACAAGGTGGGCAGGTCCCCTACTGGGATATAAGCTGTGCCAGTAACAATGGCAGTAGAGGTGGAAGCTGGGGGCAGGGTGATCTTAGAATGCATTGGTGTTGGGCCATTTTTGATGTAGAGTCATACAACTCTGGAATATCACTCTGCATTCACCAACTCAGAGATGGCTTCCAGAGGGGATTTAGGAGAAAACTCCAAGGGTTCTTTTTTTATACAAAGGAAGGTCCAAGCCAGTTTTTCTAAAGATATAGTCACATCTATTATCTTTCACCTCTGCACAATTCATTTTGCCTGGATCTTTTGGAAACCTTAAAATTATTTCGTCTTGGGATTCAGACTCAGAATTATGTGGAATAGATTACATGAAGCAAATCTGAGCCTAGTTTTTGAGACTTTTATCATGGACTGAACTTTCTATTTTTGAAAAAAAAATCTGGGATCTCCTCTGGGGTGCACCCTTTTGTGATTATGGGTTGGGTTCCCCAGTTCAGGTGATTGAGATTCATTAATTCATTCTTCAGTAAGTATTAATTGAATGCCTATTGTATGCAAGACTGAAAACAAATCCAACTTGAGATGCTAGAGTTCACTGCTATTCTTAAAAATCCAAAGACAAAAATGTTAACTTTAGATTTATATGAGGATTTAGGATTAATAGGAAATAAGTAAGTTACAGATTGTTCAGGAAACAATTATTTATTTTACTCAGGAGGAGGATATTAAATTCTAAAACATATTGATATGTATAAGCGCATTTGGTAATAAAAACAATTTAATTTTTACAAGAATATTTCTAATCACGAACACTGAGATCCAGCCTCTTCCACATGTGTAAAATAAGTTAGAGTTTTTTTATTCATACTAATGATAATGGAGGTGACATATGTGGATACAGTGAATTTGTGGTTGAAGGCCCAGCTGATCAGGATCTGTGTTCTGTGGTTTTTGTCACTCGTGTGTGATTAAACCCTATAGAATTGAGTCTGTCCCCATGTATTTGGTTTATGAAGAAAACTGGTAATGTGATCTTGAATTAATGATCCAGTTTCTTAAAAGGGGAGACTATTGGCCTAACACCTTCCTAAATTGTAGCTGTTACCATGTTTAGTTTGGTTCTAATGGGAGCTAGGCTGGAGAAAGGAAAAGTTTTATAGGAAAGGTTATGTGATATTAATAAGAACCACATTCTGTTTGATGTTCTCTCAAATTATACAACTCTATCTTACTGAAGATTATATCATTCAAAAATAATAAATCTTTCTTTTCTATGGCCCACAAATGATCAACATTTTGGATGATCAAAAACATTTTGTCCTAAAGACATCCCAACTTCTAGCTCAGCTTTATTTTCTGGTGCTGATTTATAGCTAAAAGCACCACTTCATATTTTTTCAAGCATCAAAGTCATAATGTATTTTACAAATACTCAAAAGTGCTTAAAATCCAGGAACCTCTGTATTCTTATTTTTTTAATTCTCCTATAAAAATGTGTTCAAATTGGTTAAACAGATGACATTCTATTTTTGAAAAAAACAAAAACAAAACAAAATGCTAAGAACATTCACCTTAAGGTGAAGAACTCATAGGTTAGATTTCATTCTGGAGTGCACTTTTACAATCAAGTAATTAATCTTTGAAAATGAGAGTATTTGAAGGAAACAAAGGAAATCTTAACAAGATGATCTCACAAACACTGGTTTGGTAGACATCTCAGAAGAAGAGATGCTCCAGAGGGTTAATAATGAAAGGCCTTAAAATGTTTTACAAACATAGTTTTTTTAATTTTGCGAACTTTGTTGGCTATCTTAATTACAATAGCCTTAAGAGATAAATACTTCAGAGTCACCTGGGTGGCTCAGTGGATAAAACATCTGACTCTTGAACTCTGCTCAGGTCATGATCCCACAGTTCGTGAGTTTGAGCCCCATGTTGGGCTGTGCACTGACAGCACAGAGTCTGCTTGGGGATTCTGTCTCTCATTCTCTCTGCCCGTCCCCTACTTGTGCTCTCTCTCTCTCTCTCTCCCTCTCAAAATGAATAAATAAACTAAAAAAAAAGAGATGAATACTTCAAGGAGTGTTTCTTCATGACTATAGGAATTGGCACAAAAATTTTTGGTGAGAGGATGGGGGTTTCAACATTAGTCACTTTCAGTCAGTCATTTGTTGCATGGCGGTCTCCTTCCATACTTGTGGAAAAATACAGCAAATTATAACTTGTGGAATCTGTCCTTTGAGCTTACAATTTAGTTATGCTGAAAAGGACTGGATTGGTGAAAAGTTGAAGGAGAAATCGAAGGAATAGTAGATGGAGTATTGAAGTTGTCTCTGATTGTTATCTGAGACGTTGTGTTAATAACATGAAGGTAAGTGAATGAAAGGCCATTATGGGGTAGAGTGAACAGGTAAGAATTTCTCTCCTTACAGCTTTTACTAAACCTTGAGAGAAAGACCAATTTTGGAAAGGCAGAATTTGGGTACAAGAAGGCGGAAGAATACCCTAGTTGGGAGAAGAGTTTCTTTTTGGAGCCAGACAGGCTTCAAACCTGGGTTCAAATCTTAGTTCCGTTGTTCTGTAGCTATGTAATCTTGGGAAGCTACTCAGCTTTTCTAAGCATCTTGTGGACAATGGGTATAATGACTGTTTTCAGGTTTAAATGAGATAAAATACAGGAAGCAATACACCATACACACATAATAAATGCCTATGCCCTTAATTGGAGAGAAACAGAAGAAGGAGACAGCCGCCTATGTCCATGGAAGGATGGGAAGACTATTAGGAGTCTTGGAAGGAAGGATGAAGTAAGAGAGGTGACATGAGATGATGTGGAAAGATAAATCAGGATCAGATTTAGTCATTCTCTTGTTTCTTCATTCAATTATTTATTGCGCTCATTTTATATGGGAAGCCCTCTGCTAGGTGTGGAGATGCAAAGACAAAGAAGACTTAGCCCTGAATTTCTGCTGGATGTCAGGGTAAGGAACTGGAACTTTATGCTGAGGGGAATTATATCTTTCAAAAGGGAAGGAGTTTTAAAATACTATTTTGGGATGGTATTTTTTAGTATTTTTGGATGGTATTTTTGGAATATATTTCTTGTGACCCAAGATATGAGTACAGTTGTTGTCTCCTAGTGGTTGGGGGTTAATATTGTGCTTGTTGTATTTGTAATGTTGAGCAGATCCTGATGGAGAGTCCATTCAAGTGAAGGAGGAGGAAGGACTTATGGATGGAACCTTATTTCATCCCTTGACATAAAACCTTGGCACTGAAACTACTCATATGGCAGTTGTGGTTAAATTTCTCACTAATCTGGAATTTTCCACACTCAGCGAGTATTGCATCGGGTCTACAGTCATGGTGACCCTTGGAACTTGGCACCAGAATCACTGTCTATTCAGGGCAAAGGAGAAACTTGATAATCTAGACATAGTGCCTCTCTCCATGACTGTATGTTCTATAAGTGGAAGTCCCCTCCCTGTTAGTAGATCTTTGTAACCAGAGGCCCTGTGACACACAAAACACCTGGATACTCAATGGAAAATTGTAGAATGGTTGAGCACAGATGTTTTTTTCATGAAGCTTTGCCCGGATACACAGCTTCTGTGTCTTCTGGCCACAAATTATTGGCTCCTATTCTCACCTGTATCTCTGTCAGCTACTATTTTTATCTCTACTCCTCCTTTCAGCCCAAGGCTCAGCGGAACACAAATCAGATGAGATGTGGAACCTACTGCTTTCTGGGATCCCCTAATGCATTCTGGTTAAGTGCCATTTTGATGGTCAATTTCTTTTTACTTCAAGGTTGGTACCATATTGAATTGTGGTACAGAACTTTTAAGGTGATTATATTTTGGTTCTTACCTTGCAAAATGCCTCTGGGGCATGAGATACAAGATATATAGGGGGATGGGATACAAGATATATAACTTAATAAGAGCCATAATACCCTCTTTTAATACCTAAATACCAGCTTTCTGTTCATTGTTGTATATTGTATCATACCTGGCTTTGATACCCATACACAGACATCTATCTACACAGTGTTCAAACTTCACTTTGTGTGTGTGTGTGTGTGTGTGTGTGTGTGTGTGTGTGTATGCGGCTGTTTAGCTCAGGTGGCTAGGGCATTGAGCTAATGAGAACAAGGTCACAGGTTCAATCTTTGTGTGGGCCAGAAAGGTTTGCTTTGTTCAGTGGCCACAGACCTGGTCCAGCCAGCTGTCTAGCATATGTCTGCCCCAGGTCATAAGACGACATGGCAGGAGTGTGTGGATGGACAAGAGCAAATCCATCACCAGCATTAGAGAAAGCCAAACCATGCACGTGTCCTACTAATGGGGGTCAATAATGTCTCATTTAAATGAGGTTGACATTTTAATACCTCTTGCTGAGAAGGCCTTTTGAACACCAAGTTTAAGCATTATTGCTTTTTTGGTGTAAATTATTTTTAATAAATAAACCTCAGATGATTACATATTTCCAAATATAGATTAATGGCTTGAATATTTAAATAGTTGGCTTAGTATTTAAAAAATTCAGTATGAGTATTCAGTTACCTTCCCCTTTTTCTTAAAACCTGTTGAAGCTGGTGAAAGAAAACGTTATTTAGTTTTTCGGAGAGTGGTTAAAAATCATTATCTTTGTTTAAGAATGAAAACGTTTATATTAAATTTTCTGTTAATTAGACCATTAAAACGTTAGCAAGAAGCAGCTACAATTAACTCTGTATTATTCAACATTTTGGTCATTACCCAGACCGTACATCCCACCGTTCATTCCTAGGCACACATATTCCCTCAAATTACTTCACTATTTCGCATCACGTCTTGGATCAAGATCTACTCCATTCCAAAGTGCTCTGCCTCAGCTGTTTTCCCCAGCCAGATCTTCATGAGCACGGAAAAGGCGTTTGTTACAGAAGAGGGGAGGGCAGAGTACAGAGGGAAGTTTGGCAAGAGAAAGATGGAGAATACTATTATTGAAGATTCCCTTAAAATCCACTTATTATTAAAGAGACAATAAGATACGGTAATGGAAATATATATTTGCAATTTTTTGAGTAGATAATACATTCACAAGGTTAAAAATGAAAAACATAAACTATCGTATTATGAGAAGTTCTGCTTCCTCCTCTGTCCCTCATGTACCCAATTCTATCTCCCTTCTATGGCCATTTTTGTTAGTTTCCAGTGTACTCTTCTGGAGTTTTTTTTAATGCAACTATATCTTAAACCCTCCCCTCTTTTAATGAAAGGTCAACATACTATAAATAAATAAATAAATACATAAATAAATAAATAAAAAATAAATTTGTTTATTCATTTTTGAGAGAGAGAGACAGACAGACAGACACAGCATGAGCAGGGGAGGGGCAGAGAGAGAGGGAGACATAGAATCCGAAGCAGGCTCCCCGAACCCTGATCATGACCTGAGCTGAAGTTGGACACTTAACCAACTGAGACATCCAGGCGCCCCGGGTTAACACGCTATAAACATTGCTCTTATTCTTGCTTGTTTTTCACTCAATATATCTTGGAGACCATTTTATATATGCAGAATAGTCTAATTTCCCCCCACAGTTGTAAAGTACATCTACTGAATCGATGTACTGTAAATTATTTATCTAGTCACCTGTTGATGAACTTTGATATGGTGCCCAATATTTTCTATCACAGACGGCAACGTAATAAATTATTTTGGAATGCACTACACAGAAAGCATTCTTATTCTTTAACATCTGCCTATTATCCGTTGAATGGATATACCATAATTTATTTATCCAGTCCCCTCTTGGTGGACATTGAGTTTCCAATTTTTCATCTTTTTATAGACAACGTTGAAATGAATAACCTTATACATGTATTATATGTGTGCAGGGACATAGGTAGACTTAATAACTCAAAGTAGGATTTGCAGGTAAAAATGGAAACTTTAATGAGGTAAAATCATGAAAAACTTACCACGTTGTATTTTCCGCATTCAGTATTTTCATGTTCCAAGTTACCTCTACGCCTAAGTCATTTTTTCCTGGTAGTAGAATATAAATTATTTTGCTTTTACACTTGACATGATAGTGTAGACACTTGAAGGATATGGATTCTAGAGCTATAGTAAGAATTAAAGAACTGAGGGAAAGCCAACAAAGCAGAAGCTTTAGAATAGTGTGACTGGGGGTTACAGTTGTCCTTTGGGCAATGCCAGAGCCAAGCAGCGAATTTAAAATGAAAAAAGTCTAGATAGCCGGTTTGAGATGACAGAAAATGACTTACGTAAAAAGTATGAGCCCGTGACAACTGCATGAGTGAAATATTTGGTTGTGAATAATATTTTTCAGTTAGGGGTAATTTTTAGATGCTGTTAGCTTTGCGAATGATGGGGAAAATTCTTCTGTCACTGAGGTGGAACTTTTGTGAGAACAAGTTCGTGCTTATTAGCATGTACCACTTAAAGAATGGACTATCTCCAGGTAATTCTATTTGATATCCAATTAAGTATGAAATGAAGAATTCTAACAACTGTTTTAAATGAAGAAATAAGAAGTAGAAAATAAGGCGAAATTCAGGGAGTACAGCCGAAGAACACTTTCCTGAGTAGTTCTCAACTTGCTCTCTACACGGATGACTGAACCTTGTAGTTAATTGCCGTTGGACATTTCTTGTTGTTGTGACCTTTACAGAAAGAAGTTAAGAAAGTCATGGATGAAAGACTGAGTTAAGGTAGGACAGTGTATTTCTGGGCTATGGCAATAGGATTCACTACAGGGTTTTCATTCATTCATAAATCAATTTATTCAGTTCACTGATTCATCTATCTCGTGTCACCTTCCATATTTATTCGTGGATAATCATTGTGCTAAAACTCTGGAAAATACCTTAGAGTCTTGTCGGAGAATTAAGAAGTGCACAGGGGAGAATAAAAGTGTTTTAGAAAGCTATGACAGTTCTAAAGAGGAAGACATTGCTTTCAGTAAGCAAGAGACAGTGGCATTTGTCCAGGAGCACAAGACAATTGGAATAACAAAAATGCAATGTAATATTTTACTGACAATACAGTGATTTCTCCAAAGTCTACATTGACTGGATAAATTGTCGGGAGCTGATGAAAAGACTATGCCCCGCCAGCTGCCCCCCTTAGTGCTGGGGCTGACCCTTCGCATACTTGCATAATCTGTTTCCATGCTGGACGGACTGTTTTGGGTGTTTCTCCAGATGCACAGGATGGGCAGACTGCCTCAGGTGTAACTCGTGATCCAAAGACTCTTGTTTCATGGTTGATTTTTTTTGTTTGTTTTTAATGTTTATTTTTGAGAGAGAGAAAGATAGCACGTGTGCATCAGTGGGGGAGGGGCAGAAAGAGAGGGGGACAGGATCCAAAGGGATGTGGGCTCCGCACTGACAGCAGAGAGCCAGAGGCAGGGCTGGAACTCACAAACTGTGAGATCATGAGCCAAGCTGAAGTAGGAGGCTTAACCGACTGAACCACCCAGGCGCCCCCATGGTTGATTCTGTCCCCTCATTTTTAGCATGTGTTTTGTGGTGAGCTTAGCCTGCACCTTCTCAGGCTGTCCCAGTGTCAGCAAATGCACCACGAAACTAGCATATTGGATAGAGTTGAGGCAAGCACAGTAGCAGGCTGCCTAGGCATTTTCCTCATGCAGCCCCTTTAAACTATCCATTCTGCCCCCTGTTGCTGAGCTATCATGGCTGCATGGAAATAGTTCTTTTGAGCTTTGCCAAAAGTAACTCTGGAGAGGGTCTTGAGGAATTTGGACCTAGAGAGGGGTGTGGGAAGAAAGAGAAACCATTCCAAGTGGAAGAAACAGGACAAGCAAAAAAGGTATGCGCACAGGAAATTGCCAAGTGTGAGGGGTAGGGAAACAGTTCAGCAAACTAGGGAGTTTGAATGGGAATGGTGGATCTTAGGCTCCTGTTTTCCAGCGTGCTACTCTAATTGAGACGTTTGTTGCTATGTTTTTTTCAAGAAAAAGAAGCATACATGATGCACATGCACATGTACATGATGTAAAAAATGTACATGTTGCGTTTGTAATGTATGGATTGCATTCAGTATTAAAGCTGGCAACGAAATGAGAGTAATATACTTAAAACGTTAATCGGATTTCTTGGGACACCACTAGAGGGACAACTATGATATTTGTTATCGCCTTAGATCAGATTTGTCCAATTAAACTTTTGGCAATGATAGAAATGTTCCATATCTGTGCTAATACAGTCGTCACTAGTCCCATATGACTCTTGAGCACTTGAATGGGGCTAAAGCAAATGAGCAACTGAATTCTTTATTGTGTTTGATTTTAGTTAATTTAAATTTAAGTGGCTGCATTGGAACTGGTGGAGTTCTAAAGTAGGTATTCTAAACACGTAGAAACATAGTGCCTAAGAGCTGGAATAGATCTTAGTCTGCCTAGTCTGGCACTTTGATTTTACAAATGAGGAACCTAAAGCTTAGAGAGTGAAACGCCTTGTCCAAGGGCACATGGGTGATAGGCAGTTGGAACCGGGCTTCCTGATTCCCTGTCTCCCAGGTTGTTGGACTTTTCACCCCACATTTTGCCTCCCCAGTTATGACAGAGTACTGTGGCTGCACATAGCTAAAGATGAGAAAGTGAAGTCAAGCTTAGTCCTTCGATTTTTTTTTTTTAACGTTTATTTATTTTTGAGACAGAGACAGAGCATGAACGGGGGAGGGTCAGAGAGAGGGAGACACAGAATCTGAAACAGGCTCCAGGCTCTGAGCTGTAAGCACAGAGCCCGACACGGGGCTTGAACTCACGGACCGTGAGATCATGACCTGAGCTGAAGTCAGCCGCTTAACCGATTGAGCCACCCAGGTGCCCCCAAGCTTAGTCCTTCAAATCAAGAGGCCAAAAGTATGTGCTGAACATTGGTGCCAGGCACCAAGGTCAGGAGGGAGGTTGCTGGGGTAGGGAGCTGAAAAATGGCATAAGGAGTCCCCAATCAATTTGAGAAAAAAGGAAATGTGTGTGTGTGTGTGTGTGTATCTGTCCACGTATGAGGTAGTATATATGGTCTAGGTGAGCAAAATCCCAGACAGGGCTATAAACATTCAGGGACAAGACTTAATCTATATTAACATCTCTAACACAGAAGGTAAAAAAAAAAAAATGACATTAATGTGATTCCAACTTAGCAGTGGTTGACATGAAGCAAAGTTCTCATTCATAGCTGTTTTTGTATTCTTGCATTCTGTATTAATTATACATGTTCTTTTGTTTAAAATGTAAAAGGAAAGTGGTTTGTTTCAAGATTATCTTACTATAGAATGGAAATTGTATAGAATTGATTAGTATTAAGGCTAGATCTGTGTTAGATCACAGAAAGGCAAATAATCATAAAAAACTATATATCTGAATCAGGAGAAAAGTTTTGGCTGTTATTATCTTGTCGCCATAGCTGGAAGACCAAATCCTCACTTGGCTTACCAAAGTCTTAACTTAGTACTGCACAACAACATTTCTGGATTTTTTTCCCCATTGGTCGGCAAAACAAATGAGACCTGAGTGCTTGTAGAACATTCCAAAGAGTCAACAAAGAGAAATGGAAAGTATTAGAAACATGATTGTGTTTGGAAAGGCAGGCATTAAACCTAAGTAAAATGGGGAATGAAAATTCATCTATTATCTGAAGTTGAAGTCCACATTGTGGATGTTTCTTAAAAATTTTTGTTTGTCTGAATTTATAAAAGTAATATGTGCTTATTGTATTTAGCTAGGAAAAAGAAAGAGAAGATGAAAATGCAAACAAAAATCACTCCTAATCTCATTCAGAGATGGCCATTGTCAATCCCTGTTTTCCTTCTTTGCAAACATCTAGTTTTAAATGTTCAGGAGTTATTATAGAAAGTTTTGTATCCTAATTTTTCACTTCACGTAAATCAAGTTTTGAATGGAGAATTTTTTGAGTGAGAAACTTTTACTAGGGAAGCCCATACAAAATGGGAAAGACGTTCAGCATTTCTACCTCTGCAGACCTTTAAGGATGTTAATAGATTATGTTTGGTAATCAGTTGTTAATGACTTCCAAAAGTTTTCTTTGTTGGCGTGCTTTGGTAAATGGATTAAATAATCTGGCTTGGTATCTTACTCCTTGACCAGCAGTTGATATGAACCATCCATCAGTCTGCACCAGGTGTTTCTTGAGTCACCAGAGGCTGACAGTTTAGAAAACATTGAGTGAGTTCAATTGGCAGGGCCCGGATATTCCCCCTTGTCTCCTTTGCAGAGATCTGATTTGGTCTGTGGGGCTTCTGGAATGGGCTTCAAGGGTCATCTCTTTCCAATGAAGGACATTTATGTAATTATGTTGTATTATTTGGATTTTTTCCATTTCCACGCACAGGGCTGAAAATAACTTCATACGCTGTTTTGTTCAGTCTCCAGAAGGGATCCCCGATTTGGCAATTTTGTAACTTTGTAGTGTTTTTTTTTTTTTCTTGCTGCAAATGATCCATTAGACATATTGCTAAAAATGTTTGATCCAACTTGAGTAACCTAAAATGATACTCAGTATTTACTAATCTTGAGCGTTATAAATCAGTTTCTCATCCTCAGAGGAATTTTTTTAAAGATGTTGTTTCCTGCACAATTATTGCCTCCTTTGATCTCACACTACATTTGGTTTTTCAGATAAGAGAGACCAATAATTCCTCAGCTATAACTTCAGCAACATAGATAACTATCATGCATTGTGTGACATGCAATTCATTATTCAGTTGTGGATAACCACCACGGTCCTATATGAAAGGTTTTACAGCTCATCTCTTCATGGCTCACTGAGTTAATATAACACTTATGACTATTTTAGGATCCAGGAGCAATAAAACGACTCTTTATAAAATGGCATATAATATTTAAATTAAAACATTTTAAGACATCTTAGAGGAAGAAAATACTATAGTGAAGTAAATCTCCATATGTAGCTTAGTTATTTTATTTTATTTTATCCAATAAAGGGGCCTCCTTTCTTTGATGTGTCTAGTAATTCTCATTACTGCCTTCTGGGTAAACTAGATAAGTGTGTGGAAGCAAGAGTCAGCCTTCAGAAATCTTATGATCAGCATTCACTGATGTCCCATCATCTTTCTTATCCACTTCGTAGTGGACTGTTGAGTTATTTGCCCTGCCTAAAGACCTCTTTGGAATGTAACAGAAAACAAAAGATTGGTTCAAGATCTGATCACATGTTTAAGGACAATCTTCCTACAGTTTTCAGCTCACCAAGTAGAGAGTTGGCAGTCTGGACATGGCTGGAAGAGCAGTTTCCTAATTTTGAGTCTTTGGCAAGCCGGAGTTTCACCTGCTAAAATTTAACAGTGTAGAGATTGTTATCCAGCGGGGACATTTGCAACTTTCTGCTTGGTGCTCAATAGAGCAGGCTGTATTACTGGGCTGGAAAAATTTAACTTGCTGTTCATTTGAGTATTAATCTATCAAAATCTTTCCTGGACTTATTTTACAAACTCACAAAAGAGCTATTATACCATTTACCATCAGAAGGTTCTTAGTTCATATTGATAGTTTTAATTCCTTAATTGAATGGCTTTACTTCCTAGCTTAATGTAGACATCATTTTCAGATTATTAGTGAACTAAGAAAAGGTTAATTTGTAAGTTGAATTGGATTTTTGTTACAAGCTGAAAAGCCTTTTTGTAGCCCAAGAACATTTTTTTCCTGGATTCCGATTCTCCCTACCACCCCTTTGCCCGCACTGCTCTGCCCTTGAACGAGGGTCCCCCATCTCTTGATTTCTACTTTTCTTCAGTAAAGTGACTACTCCGTCAAATAGCCTGTGCTCACTCCTTAGGACACATGGGTTGCCAAACATCTTAGGAGGGATGCAGATGTTTAAAAGTGATGAGAGCTAAAGTTTCTTAGCAAAGTAAAGTTTTCTGGCGTAGACACCAGGATAAAAGTCTGGTCACTTTACAACACAAATCTGAACTCCAGCTCAAAGAGACTTTTATACCGTTATTTTTGGAAAAAAATCATTTGAGATGATACTATATGGTAAGTTCTTTTCTAATGTACCATAAGATTCCAGAACAAAACCTTATAATTTTTTTCCCAGTGATTTCTGGGGCTGAGTTTTTTCTTTTTTTGTGTGTGTAAACTTTTTAACAGAGGAGGTTCCAAGTTTGTTTAAATTTAAAAACAAACTTTCCAAGAAAGGTAGACTTAAAGAAACTAGTATGGGATAATTGCTACCTTGAAAACGCCAAACAAGAATTGTTTTGAATTTTGCTGTCCCTCCTTCCTCTTATTCAAATCTAATTTGTTAGTGTGTGTGTGTGTGTGTGTGTGTGTGTGTGTGTGTCTGTGAGTGTTTAGGGTCTGTAGGTATGCATGAACTATTGAAAACAAGAAACTTTAATGGAAGGAATGACCATAGTGAAGACACATCTGCACAAGCAAAATTGAGAGTTATTTAAGAATTATTAAGTGAATTTGGACTATATAGAATGACATGATGGTTGATTGATCTTGGTACCAAGTTCCAATTCCTTCAAGAACAATTTTTTAATGTTTATTTATTTATTTTGAGCGAGAAAGAGAGGGAGCATGAGTGGGGAAGGAGCAGAGAGAGAGAGATAGAGGAGAGAGAATCCCAAGCAGAGAATACTCAACACTGTCAACAGAGAGCCTGATGTGGGGCATGACATTATGGACCATGAGATCATGACCTGAGTCGAAATTAAGAGTTGGGTGCTTAACTGACTGAGCCACCCACGTGCTCCAATAATACTTTTTAAAATATGAAGAGAGAGATGCCTGGCTGGCTCATTCGGTTGACCGACTGACTCTTGATCTTGGCTCAGGTCATGATCTCACAGTTTGTGGCTTCCAGCCCTGCTATGAATCCCCCTTGAAGTATCCTGACACTATCAATATTGGCAACCTGAGCCGACCCAGGCAAGGTTTGGTCAGAATAAAAATCTCTACTTGATAATGACCTTTTCACAACCCCCTTCTTTGTACCTGCCCACATGGACTGTTTGCCTTGCTGAGCTCTCAGCGTTCTGAAGTGCAAAGAGCAAGATTTTTAGAACTGGAAGACCCCAGTTCAGAATCTTTTAGCCTGGGACTTCGGAAAAGTCATGTAGCTTCCCTGAGACACAATTGTTTCTTGTACAAAAGGAGTTAATAACATCACCTACCTCACAGGGCTGTTGTGAGTAAAAAAAATTGAGTATGGGCAAGTGCCTAATAATTCCTGACATATAGTAAGTGTTCAGTACATTTCATGTTCACAGAATATAAAGGATTAATTATTACTGATTAAATAGTGAGCTATTTTTTTTTTTTTTTGCAACATGGCATCCACCTTGTGGTATGTTGAGGTTATCTCATTGGTAGTCAATGTAGTTCAACAACAGGTATCTATGTTACTGTTTATGTGTGTCACCTGATCACACTCAAATGAAAAAAGGAATAGACGGTACGCCTCTTTTCAAACTGAGTGGAGACGGCCCTCGCTGCCCTCAGTGCCTTTTTCTGGACATCTTGATTGACGTCTGATTCCTTGCCTTGCAGTGGCTATTTGTGCAAATATTTTTATTAGGGACCCTCTGGGACCTCATGCAGACTTCCCACACCACCACACATCCATAATCCTCAGCATAACCAGAAAGTCATTTCTCTTCTGAAATTACAGTAAATCTCAAAGGCCTGGGAGATGGAAAGGGCTGGAGTAGAGAAATGGCTGCTTCCCTTTGGTTTGCCTGGCCAGCCATTTTCTGCCATTCCCCTCTGAGAGCTTTAGGAGGCCCCCAGTACGGTCTTCGTGACCTCCTCCGACATGCCCTATGTCCTCTTTGTGGTGGGAAAGCCTCTACCTTCTGTTTGAGAAATCACTCCTGTGATACATCCAAAGCTCTAAAGGGGAAAGGGCTATGTCAAGGACAGACAGTGTTCGCATTTGGAGGTTTTCGACAGCTCGAAATCTCAAATGGTGTACCAGTCTGGGTGTCCTAATGGAGGCTGAGGCCTCACATGCTACAGCCTTTTGAGCTCTCCAGCCCCATGTCTGTGGTGGGCAATTCTTTAAGGGATAAAGCTTTGTGGCCTTGAGATCTTTTGCCTTTTCCATCTCTGCAAGGTGCTCCATTTATATAATTGTTGGCGGGTGCCTGGATTCAGGTAACTTTTGCTATGTTGTGTGACCTGTAGTCCTATCTTCATTATTTAAGCAGGCATAATAATAATAACTCATACAGCCCTGCGAACATGAAGGGAGATGTGAAGGGAGATGTGGTGTAGGTGCTCAAATACATGCGCTTTACTACTAAACATAACAAAGAGAAGTTCTAATAAAGATTATAAGAGGTTCAGAATCATGTACCTTCTTGGGGTTGAGCAAAGATAAACGATCTGATGGAGACACAGGAGGAGCTTCCCCATCCTGGTTCTGGTAGTCTCTGCCTTACCATGGTGGGTTCTACACTTGTTCCGGGGGTTTAAACCACTAAAGGTTAGGACAATTGCAGGGGGCCCCAGCTGGGGGGAGGTGGTCAATAGTGGCAGGATTTTCTTCATTGGTTTCTCAATGAGCCGTAACTCTTTCAGATTCACTGCTCACATATGGCCTCCAAGCAGATCTGGCAGTTTCCATCCATGATGCAGGCTGGGAGAGGTAGGGTCTGGAAAACTCATAAAAGCAGACTGAGTGGTAAAGGAAAATCAATCTTCTCCTGCTTTGGACCAAGTTGATGAGAATCATTCTCCCTGATTCTCCATAAATTGGAACAAGGCTTAGGACACTAATCCTACTGTAATACCATTTGAAGACGAACACTGACATTTGTGACATTTAAATAACAGTTCAGGTCTGCTATTAAACCAGGGCCTCCAACTGTTTAACCTTTGCCCTTGTGTACTATTACCCTTGGTCTAGTGCATGCAAATGTGTTTATTAATGTGTTTCAGCTTTCTGATGACACGTGATTATTTAGTGTTGCTGGATACGCCTCATAATGTGAACTATACTTCACCAAGCACAAAATTTATTTTAAAACTTTTAAATATCATATTTTCCAAGGCTCTCTCTTAGATTGGTTTTATGCAGTTAAAACTAAATAAACAGTTGAGGTGATTAACCGGAGACTTTTCCGTGGGTGGAGGAAAGTGTATTTCTTGAACTAAACAAAATTATCTAGAGAAATCCAAAGTCATTCATTCATTCAACAAAATTTCTTAAGTGCATTTTACCTGTCACATAAAGAAGACGTGCCTCCTGCTCTTTTTTTTTTTTATGTTTTTTTATTTTTGAGAGATGGAGAGCACAGGTAGGGGAGGGGCAGAGAGAGAAGGAGACACAGAATCCGAAGCAGGCTCCAGACTCTGAGCTGTCAGCACAGAGCCCGATGCGGGGCTTGAACCCATGAACCGTGAGAACATGACCTGAGCCGAAGTTGGATGCTTAACCCACCTCGACATGCCTCCTGCTTTAAAAGAACTGTACCTAAGGGATTTTATACACCTGCTCACATAGTTCTGTACCTTAATTTATATGTATCTTACCTGACAAAATCCTTACTGGTTTCAAAAGAGCATTTCTTCATTAGTTTGAATGGGGATGTGGCTCTTTCCCACTCAGAGATGATATTTTTAGAAAGATAGTGTTGGTATTAAAGTCAGGAATAGCCTCTTCGTCTCTTGGGTATTTTCCTAAACAGGAGAAAAGACTTCTTGTTATATTCCTTATCATCACATACCATTTTCTGAGTATCAACAGGTCTGCTCCACATGTAATGAGAAGTGAGTAGGGTCACTTGACTATTTAAGGTCACTTTGATGGCTGGGATTCTAGTTTGGCTTAATGTTAACTTAGTCCCAAACTGGCACATGAGAGACCGATGGCTGAATGACTGGTTCTGTCAGTTTCCAGATGTGTGAAATTCACAAGCCTCAGTTTCCTCATCCATAAAATGGCTTAATAATATCTACCATGCTGAGTTGTTGGGAAGATCAGAGGAAATAATTCTGGGAAGATAGCCAACACAGAGCCTGATGCCCTACAACCCCTGTTCTGGTCCCCGTACTTTTGAGAGACCCCCACCTCATCCCAGCCCTCCTCCAGCCCTGCCGCGTGTCACTGCACAAAGCTTTCCTTTCTAGGATGGTCGTTCTAACCTGGGAGTAATTTTGTCCCTATGGCGATATTTGGCAATGCCAGGAGACTGTTTGGTCGTTACAATTTTGGGGCAAGGGATGCTAGTTGCGTTTAGTAGGTAGAAGCCATAGATGCCGCCAAACATCCTATAACGCATGGAAAAAACTCCTCCGTACCTTGCGCAACAAAGACTTATCCAGGGCAAAGTGTCAATAGTCCCAAGCTTGAGAAACTTTGCCCTTGATTCCTGGGACCCTGAAATTCTCTCCCTAAATAGCCTATTTCCAGGGTCTGTGCTTCTCATCCCCTGGGCAAAAGGGGTGGCTAATGTAGATGTGTAGGATGGGGTGTCCACACATGCTGTGTAAGGCCTCTCTCAGATGCCTGGAGTTGGGGGAAGGGGCGTGGCTCTTGGGCCAGCTCTCTCCTACCGTCATGTCTCAGTGTGGAACTCTGAGGAGTCTGGGAATTCTAAATTGGCACCTGGCTTCCTAAGTCGTTAGGAAGGTATATTTGTTAATTTCAGAGAATAAGATATATTTCATTTAATGGCTTGTCAGCTTGATCTATAGCTTTAAGTACTTATACGTATAATATGTGGGCCTTTGTTTCCACTCTTGCTCTGGATCCCACAAATGTTGGGAAGGGCATGCCAATTAGATTTCTAAAACTCTGCATCGTTCCTTTTCCGTGCCTGGGGTCACCTGGTCTCCTTCCCTCAGGCTCAGTTTTAAGAACTTGCTTTGCTTAAGGCAGATGATGCACGGATGGTCCTATTGCCACATGCCCCATGTGCTGAGGCTCAGCACATTTCTTTCGATTGCTGGTGTGTTCCAGAGTTTGTGATCTCTTTTGCAGTTGGAATATTTATGGTGACCATCCTCCCGGTGACCTCTTTTCCTGAGAACTTCACTTCAGTGCAGGCATGGGCCTCTGGCAGACGTGTTAGTATCATCTGATGCAAGCAAAGCCTTTCAGAATCTTTTCCAGGGAATTAGTTTCTGCAAATGGCTGTACCTCAGTGCCATAAACATGACAGTTGCTTCTGGACAGCTATATCCCACCACAAAGAAACGCAGTAGGTAGAAAAAGGAAGAGAGAGAGAGAAATGGAGGCCTGCCTGGGTTCTTGATGTCTTTCCAGTCTCAGAAATATGTCTGGGTTCCATCAGATACCTCAGTTTCTTCCAAGAAACTATCTTGTTTGCTTAAGCTGGGTTGAGTTGGTTTCTGTTATGTGTAACCATAGGGCCTTGACTAAGACCCCATCTTTCAAGTTCTTCTTTTGGTAACTTGTCCCAAATTTTAGTGCCTTGCTTGCATCAGATTTGGCCTTATTCTCCCCAGTGCCCTGACTGGCAGTGTGGAGGATGGAAGCCACTGCTGGATGTCAAATTTTGCCTGTTGCGAGAGCTTTCCCTCATCATTTACAGGTGGGGATTGACTCCCAGGAGCTGTCCAACATCAGTGGATAGATCTGGTTCTGTACTCTCCTAGTTGCAAGAAACAAGACCATTAGGCCATGTCCTTTGGTGTGATGCTCCTTATACTCTAGAAATTTACAGCTTAAAGCTGTGTCTACATATTTCCAAACATCCTAAGCAAACGAATAAGGGTTTGGAAAATTCATGAACAATAGATAAGGAAACACATTTGCACTTGGACGCGTGCAGTGTTTTAGACATAATCTTGAATATACACCAGTGCCGAAGAATGGTAGGAGAATATACAAATGAATATTAAGATTCATTGATATTCACTAATATTGATATTAAGGGGCCCAGCTCAGAGGACGGGGTGGGGTTGTGGTTTAGAAATGTGTGCTTGTGAGTGAGCGTGTCAGTCTGTTCCTTTCCAAGGCCTTTTTGCATGTTTTCTCATTTAATCCTCACTATAACCACAAGTCCATTTTTACAGATCAGAAAATGGAAGCCCCTGTTAATGATGAAGAAGGAATTGAAATTCAGGTCTCTCTGATTCCACAGGTATGGGGGCAGCAGTAAGGAGCCCAAGTTGGGAAATACAGGAACCAGTGATTTTCTTGCAGAACAGAAATGTTGGGAATGACTATTTAAAAAAAAAATTTTTTTTTAAACATTTATTTATTTTTGAGACAGAGAGAGACAGAGCATGAACAGGGGAGGGTCAGAGAGAGGGAGACACAGAATCTGAAACAGGTTCCAGGATCTGAGCTGTCAGCACAGAGCCCGACGCGGGGCTCGAACTCACAGCCCTCACGGACCGAGAGAAGTCGGCCGCTTAACCGACTGAGCCACCCAGACGCCCCGGGAATGACTATTTTTTAAAAACTGTTTGTCTCATACAAAAAATAGATTCTCAGAAATCAGGTAGAAATTCTGTTATGTTACCTAACCGTTGTGTTCTTTTTTCTCTCTCTGTTTGTTTACCGGAGGATTTAAGCCAGCTTTCACAAGAAACCGTTGATTCATTAGTTCAGCCAAATTTTTGTTGAGGGTGAAAAAATCAAAATGGCTTTTAGATGTAGTGTAGTTAAGATGGTTGACTGGGGGGTGCCTGGGTGGCTCAGTCGGTTCAGCATCCGACTTCGGCTCAGGTCATGATCTCTCGGTCCGTGAGTTCCAGCCCCGCGTCGGGCTCTGTGCTGACAGCTCAGAGCCTGGAGCCTGTTTCAGATTCTGTGTCTCCCTCTCTCTGACCCTCCCCCGTTCATGCTCTGTCTCTCTCTGTCTCAAAAATAAATAAACGTTAAAAAAAATAAAAAAAAAATAAAATCACTAAAAAAAAGACGGTTGACTGGATTGCACACTCTCCCTTCTGTTCTTACTGATATTCTTTTAGTTTCTTCCCAGGAGTTTGCCGTTGTTTTCGTCTTATTTTTATCTGTGCTACTCAGTCAATGACCAGTTTATTTGGATGGATGTGTCTGAAGTTTTCTTGTGTGTAGACTCAGGATGGTTGTCCGGCTAATCTGAACATCCATGCTAATGTTATTAAGATGACAAAAAAAAAAAAAAAAAAAAAAAAAGCAAACAAATTCCAAAAATCAATTCCTTGACCTCCTACACATTCTATTTATATATTTACAGGCTTAGCCTGGCCATAATTTTAAATTCAAGAACCAAACCCAATTATAGATCTGTATGTAAAAAAAGATGTTTCGAATAAGTTTATCATGATCCAGAGAATTCTATGCCAACAGTTTTCTGACCTAATTTTGTTTACTCCTAAAATTCCTAGTCTAATGGACACATCCAAGATCATTCAAACAGGGGAATCTTAACTATGATTGTTGAGTAATTAGATTTTTTTTTTCAGAATTACTTTACCATGTATTTTAATCAATAACTAGCAAAATCTAAAGTCCTGCAAATCCTACCAGTTACAGGAGAAAAGTAAAGGACGAGTTAAAGACCCATGTCCACAGCAGAAAAAAATGATGAGTTTTTCCTCACTCAGCAGAACGGGATGCTCCAAATATATTGTTTTTCCCCTCCTGGAGTTATTTATTGGCCAGAAGGGAGGTGGACAGGACTTCTTTGAAGTTAAACATCTTGCTTGGATGAGCAGATATGTTGCATCAAATCAAAGTAATAAAAAGACAAAATGCTTTATTAAATCTTCTTTATCACTATATTGTGCTCCAATAGGATGATCTAATTAAAGGCCAGTTAAGCCTTTTTTCATCTGAAGAGGAGTTCAGAAGCTTTCATTATTAAAAGGTTTGCACAGAAACAAATACATTGCTGCATTGCTTCCAAGTTTCTCTGTGGTGCCTCCTTCCTGTTTTGCTCTAATTGTTATGGATGTCTTGGCTGCCACTTCACGGTTTGATGCTAATTAGTCTTTTTCATCTTCAAAGGACCTGTAAGACACTAACATGATTAACATTCATAATACCACTCTGAGGTAGGCACTGAAGGTGCTGTATTCGTTTTGGAGACAGAGAAACAAAAGAAAAGAATTTAAAGTGGTATCTATTTGGATGCTGCTGCTGAGTGCTTTGCTCTCTGGTTCTGAGCTCCCAAATGCCTAAACTGGCTCCTTCTTTACCTCTGTGCCTGCCGCTGCACATCTCCGTCAGATGCTGCCAGTTCATTCTGCGTTACGTGACATTTCTTCCAGTCATCTAACCACCATCATCACCATGAGAAACATATATACAAATCAGGGAGAACTCCATTAGCGATTGCCCCTCAGTTGGATTCTCTCTAGGTCACCTTGATTTAAGAAGCATGCACTGAGATACTGACTCCCGTTTTAATTTAATTCCTCGAAAATATCGTTCTTGCATAGAACTTCATTCAGTTTGGACTAAAGTGGAGATCCAAAACTAGCAACTGATACAGCTCTTTGGCCAGCCAAATTGTCTCACACTTTTTTGCACTTGCAAATTTTGTGAAGTTTGTTCTTCCTAGGTCATCATGGACTCCTCTGTCCTCTATTGCTTTATACAGAGTTTAATCTGTGTGATTTATGTTACCTGCCCAACTGATGAAGGCGTTTGAGTTTGCTGACTAAATAGAGAAGGGAAAGATTGTCTTATTCCCCCAAACCACGGCAAATTTGGCTAATTGGCAAAACTGGTACGTTGTTGAATTTCTTGGATATCATATCACTCCTGCCCCCAAACGATCTCTCTCCTTTCCCTGTCAAATCCTTACTAATTTATTTCATTTAGCATTCTCAGAGGAAAGTAATCTAATAAAGGAATCTACACGGAATTGTAAATGACTGACACCAGGTGGATGCTTTGCCCCTCTAGAGCTACTGAGAGTTTAAAAGAGAATGGTAACCACACCTTCATGTCTGCTTTCTGCGAAGCGAATGGAATTCTCTTTTTTTTAAATAATGGCATGATTGGAATCTCTCAAGTCACATTATATACTTGTGATTATTGGCTTTTACACTGTGTGCATATAAGACAAGTCCCACCCAAAAGCCTATTTTTTTTTTTTTTTTTTAAATTCAGATTTCTATGTCAGAGTCTAACATGCTGGATGAAATCAACAAGTAAATCCTGGAAGGTAAATCTAAAACATTGCTTATTTATTTAGGCTTCTGTCTGTATTAAACAGAGAACAGGAAGAGAATGTTCTGGGGTGGAGGCATAACAGAGGCTAGGCAGACTCTCTTACATTTTTTAATTTCCATTTTGAATTTGATGCTGACTTGTCTGGCTCTGAAAGAATCAGACACAGATAGTAGGGATTTCCAGCCATGATAAATGACCTTGGACAGAGTCGCTGGTGGGGTAATGGCAACTATTAGTGGAAATAGGAAACATTTCAGTTGTGACCTGTTCCAGAATGCACCTGCAGGCTTGAAAGGTGAAAGCTCAGAGTACAGCCTTACTGTGTCACTCTCCTGTGCCTTCCATAGCTTCACTTTCAACTTAAACTTGACCTTAGTTGAATTAACTCAACCAAAGTCTCCAAAGGATCAGGCAGTGCAAAAGTAAGCCACTTTCTGAGACATGTGCATCTCAGTTAATTCTTTTGGACTTCCATTTTTAATTTTTACGGGTTCTCGGCTTTCGCTTAACCGTAATTTGTGATTGAGGTTAAATTAAAGTTTATTTTATTTTTGGTGACATTTTCATAACTAATTTGAACTTAGGTCCCTTTGTGGAGAAATATTTACAAAGAAATAACATCAAATTGCATGGTGTAAATACCATGCCATTCAACTATGTAAATAGCAGTTGAGATGTTTAATTGAAAATGAGGCACTGGTAAAATATAAACATCGTTTTTGTTCCAGTTGCTTTGAGTGTAGGCTTCAGCGGCACAAATGAATTCAATAACTGATGGTGAAAGTTAGGATTTGTAACAGGGCGCAATAACTCCAGTGTGTCTGGAAACCTTTTTTGTAATTGCTATATTCTTTAATGATGCTCAGTCCATCTCTCAAAACACACTCATTTGTTGTCACAAATATTGGCTGTTTGAGACCTGCTACACTGGCATTTTAATGTACAATTCAATGTACCATTGTGGGTTTTGGTTTTCCTCTCATTAAGCTCTTCCGTGGCCATCAGTTAGATATCTTTCAGGCTGCTTCATTGTCTCAGGACGCTAGAAGTATACCAGACACTCCAAAGTGATCAAATTATTAGTGTTTTGAACTTGTTTATTTATTTATATAGCTGTAACTCTGTATTATATGGCGCACCCCAAGCAAACCCCTCACAGTTCACAACTTGACAAGCATATTATTGGAAGAAACATACATGCTTGGTTATGGGATAAGGAATGTGCAACTACCTTGGAGAGGGTTAAGTATCTCTACTTTTTGGAGAGGTTCCTTTATTCCAGATTTAGAGACTCTAATATGTAAAGATGAAATTGTAACACCTTTTGATCCAAAATTTGATGGAAGGTCATTTCAATAATCCCAACCGATTGCATATTTCATCTTTACGTTACATTAATGGGACTACACCAAAATAAAAAGCTTTTGCACAGTGAAGTAAACGTTTACATCAACAAAACAAAAAGTCAACCTACTGAATGGGAGAAGATATTTGCAAATACTATATCCAATAAGGGGTTAATACCCAAAATTTATAAAAAACTTGCACAACTCCATGCCCCCAAACCAAATAATCCTATTAGAAATGGGCAGAGAAACTGAATAGACATTTTTCTTTTTTTAAAAAAAAATTTAATGTTTACTCATTGTTTGAAAGAGAGAGAGGGAGAGAGAGACATGGAGCAAGAGCAGGGGAAGGGCAGAGAGAGAGAGAGGGAGACACAGAATCTGAAGCAGGCCACAGGCTCTGAGCTCTCAGCACAGACCCTGATGTGGGGCTTGAACTCACAAACTGTGAGATCATGACCTGGCCGAAGTCAGGCACTTAACCCACTGAGCCACCCAGGCGCCCCTAGACGCTGTTTCAAAGAAGACATACAAATGGCCAACAGACACATAACAGAATGCTCAATGTCACTAATTATCGGGGAAGTGCAAATCAAAACCACAATAAGATGTCACCTCATGCCTGTCAGAATAGCAATGTCAAAAAGACAAGCAATAACAAGAACTGGCAAGCTGATGGGAACGTATGCGGGTGCAGCCGCTATGGAAAGCAGTATGGAGGTTCCTCAAAAAATTAAAAATAGAAACACCATATGATCCAGTAATTCTATTACTATTTACCCAAAGAAAACAAAAACACTAATTTGAAAAGCTATATGCAAGCCTATGTTAATTGCAGTATTATTTATGATACCCAAGAGATGGAAGCAACCCAAGTCTCCACTGACAGACGAGTGGATAAAGATGTGGTATAAATATACAATGAATTGTTACTCAGCCATAAAAATAAGAATCTTGTCATTTGCAACAGCATGGATGGGCCTAAAGGGTATTATGCTAAGTGCATTGAGTCAGACAGAGAAAGAGAAATACCATGTGATTTCACCTACATGTGGAAATCAAATGAACCAACCAACCAACCAACCAACCAAAACCAGAAACGGACTTGTAAATATAGAGAAGAAACTGGTGGTTGCCAGAGGGGAGGGGCTTGGGGTTTGGGCAACATAGATGAAGGGGATTAAGAAGTGTAAACTTCTAGTTATAAAATAAGTAAGTGATAGGGAAGAAAAGTACAGCGTAGAAAATATGGCCAATCGTATTGTAATAACTTTGTATCATGACAGATGGTGACTACACTTACTGTGGTGAGCACTAAGTAATGTAAACAGTTGTTGAATCACTAATATAACTGAAACTAACATAACATTATATGTCAACTATACGTCAATAATAAAAATAGGGGCGCCTGGGTGGCGCAGTCGGTTAAGCGTCCGACTTCAGCCAGGTCACGATCTCGCGGTCCGTGAGTTCGAGCCCCGCGTCGGGCTCTGGGCTGATGGCTCAGAGCCTGGAGCCTGTTTCCGATTCTGTGTCTCCCTCTCTCTCTGCCCCTCCCCTGTTCATGCTCTGTCTCTCTCTGTCCCAAAAATAAATAAATGTTGAAAAAAAAAATTAAAAAAAAAAAATTAAAAAATAAAGTACATTAATGGGAGAACTTCCATTACCTTTCTTGAGTAACTGTATCCAGAGAGAAATTATAGCTTAACTATTAAGAGCATAGACTCTGGAACCGTATCTACTGGATTAGTTGTGAAACCTTGGGCAAGTTACTTAACTGTTCTGTCACTCAGCATTCTTATCTGTAAAATGAATATAAAAGTAATGCCTGGCTCATCCGGCTGTTATAAGGATTAACCGGAATAACGTAACATAAAGTATTTAGAACAGTGCCTGGCACAGTGCTATATGAATATAGTTGTTATTCATTTAATTAGTAAACATTTATTAAGAGCTTTCATTGGGGCACCTGGGTGGCTCAGTCGACTGAGCGTTCGACACTTGATTTCGGCTCAGGCCATGATTCCAGGCTCGTGGGATCGAGCCCTGTATCAGGCTCGGTGCTGAGCACGGAGCCTGCTTGGGATTCTCTCTCCTTCTGCCCTTTTCCCCTGCTTGTACTCTCTCTCTCTCTTTCTCTCTCAAATATATTTTAAAAAAAAAGTCTCATCATTAAAAAAGCATTTATTATTTAGCATCTGTTAATAAACATTAACTTTCTATATTATTTTTTTTTTCCATCGTTTTTATTTATTTTTGGGACAGAGAGAGACAGAGCATGAACGGGGGAGGGGCAGAGAGAGAGGGAGACACAGAATCAGAAACAGGCTCCAGGCTCCGAGCCATCAGCCCAGAGCCTGACGCGGGGCTCGAACTCACGGACCGCGAGATCGTGACCTGGCTGAAGCCGGACGCTTAACCGACTGTGCCACCCAGGCGCCCCAACTTTCTATATTATTATCTTTTATGACAAACAATTCTTTTATTTTACTGATTTATTTTATTATTTTTTTCCAGCTTTATTGAGGTGTCATGGACAGATATAAATTGTGTGTATGTAGGTCATACCAGGTGATTTTTTAAAAGGTATACAACATGATGATTTAATATGTATACATATTGTGAAATGATTATCACAATCAAGTTAATTAACATATTCATTATCTCACATGGTTACTATTTTTTTGCGTGTATGGTGAGAAAATTTAAGATCTATCCTCTTAGCAAATTTCAAGTATACAGTATTATTAATTGTAATCACCCGGCTGTACATTACATCTCCAGGACTTACCCATCTTAAAACTGAAAGTTTGTACCTTTAACCAACATTTCCCCATTTTTCCCCACCTCCCAGGGAAACAATTCTTTAAGGAAGTAAATCTAACTACAAATTCTCACTACTTTATTCCACACAATGAAGGTCAGGCTTTGAAGAGTTAAAACCTAATGAAAATGTGCTCATATCTGGTAAAATTCTTGGTATGAACACTTCTTTTTTCATTTAAAGGGCAGCATCTGGACCTTAGTAAGCAAATATGCAATAAAATATTATTTTGACCTTTTAAAAAGTTGATCTTTATTTTATTCAAACGGTAAAAATATTCCAAAGAGTAAAGTTCCATGTTGAATGGCAGTTTGCCATCATTTAGGGAACTGTTTATGTGCAAATAATGCTTTTACATTGCATATTTTGTACAAAGAAAATCAGACTATAAGCTGACAGAATCACCTGAAGTAAAAAACTAGAAAGATTTCACCTAAGCTCACCAATCATGGGAATCCAGTTTGAAAAGATCCTTTTTAGTCGAGAAGCAGCTGAATTTGTTTTCCGGCATAAGAGTCAAAGATTTTAGGGTAGATTATTTTGCTCTCTGTTACAGTCTCATCTCTCTCTCTCTATGATCCGTTGTCAAACAAAACCCGGGAATCATTTTATAACCTTACTTACTGCAGCAAAGACATTGGTGTCAGGGACACCTATTTGGTTTCCATCTGAGGCATTTAATTTCTTTTAAAAACATTTTTTTTTAACATTTATTCATTTTTGAGAGACACAGAGAGTGACAGAGCTCGAGCAGGGGAGGGGCCGAGAGAGAGGGAGACACAGAATCCGAAGCAGGCTCCAGGCTCTGAGCTGTCAGCACAGGGCCCGACGCGGGGCTCGAACCCACAAACCATGAGATCATGACCTGAGCCGAAGCCGGATGTTCAACCGACTGAACCACCCAGGCGCCCCAAAGGCATTTAATTTCTAAGGCTCAAAGTGGACCTTGTCAGAAATCGAAAATTACATCCCAAACGCAAAGGCTTTTACAAAACAAATCAAACGAGCACATTTATCGTAAACCTTTGCTGTGTGCGTGTGTGTACGCGTGCGCGCGGATCCAACTTCCTTTTTATTAGTCTCCAGGGGCCTTTTGGTGAAGCCTAACAGTGTGGAGTCCTGGGGAGTTGCACAACTGGCCAAGGGGGCCGGGCCCTCCCTCTTCTTCCTCTCCTGAGGTAGCTTTGTGGTTTAGATTTGCGCAGTTAGACCTTGTCTTCTGGGCCTTTGAATCTTGAGCAGGTGAGGAGGCAGGCAAGGGACGGATGGAGGCACATTCTGGCAATGGCATTGGAGCCTGCTCTGCCTGCAGCCTCTTCTGCCCCTGGCTGCCCAGCTGCGTCAGACCCCTGGGTTTTTGCCCCTTTTCCAAGACTGGTCCTCCAGCCTCCTATCAATTTTGCGAGCCTCCATATACTTCCATTCAGTCTCCTTCTCCGCAATTTTTTTTTTCCTTATGATAATCAAAGGAGGTTTCTATTTTATGCAAACAAGAATTTTCATTGATGCAACAATCTTCAAAGCCTGGGGAGAAACCAGTGCCAACCTTTTACACTGAATTATCAGTCTTGCCAATTGTAGCTAATCTGAAGGCGACTTGCCCTTAAATAATGGTTTATGGAATCTATTAGCTATTGGCAACTGTATCAGTTATATGCTTCTGTGGGACTGCACAAATAATATTTGCCCAAATGTATCTTGATTTGGCAGTCATCCCTCATCAGCCAGTGATGGCTGATCTTATTTCAGCTGCTATTTTGGAACTGGAATTTTGACATTGTTAGAATGAGCTATGCTACTGTCTTGTGGAGATGAAGTAAGGTAATTGGTTTTAATACTGTGCTTTCCAGAAGTGAAATGTCTGCAATGGTGTTATTAGCTGAGATACTGTAGATAGTTTTACATGTCGGGAACAATTAACACGCGTCCTGTGGGTCTGATTACTAGTGTTAAGGAAGTTCTGTTCTGCATAACCCCCAAAGCAAAGCCTCCAGGAAAGTTAAAGGTCCCTGTTCCACCATTAAAATGGAAAAGTAATGTGCCTTTTTTTGATCGACTATAAACTTTGACTCGTGGGACTTTGTTCTTAAAGGTGAAAACAAACATGAATAGGAGGCAAGTTGTTTTCCTTAAAAATTCTTAAAACTGTAGTTGAAACCCTTTATCAGAAAATTTCTCCAAATAAAACTAAATCAATATCACCTTATAATTATCACAGGGAGAAAAAAAAAAAAGCCAAAAAGCCAAAGTGGACATTTTCCTTAAAACACAGCAAGCACAAAAGAAATTTTATATGTTTAGGCCGTTGCCCAGAAGAGGGATAAATTCGATATTTGATATGTGAAACCGTTGTAGGAATAGCATGAGCAGTTGTATTTATAAAAGATTTTAGGACTAATTAAATGATTGAAAGTGAATTTATGAGACATCCTGATTACTACATATGGTAGATCCTTAGAATATAAAGGTAATTAGGTGAGATTCACATACACACAGTAAATTCCCAGTAATATGCATATTCTCGATTACACGTGAGTAGAGCCAAGTCATAAGTCGGGCCTTCTGCTCTCGGCTTCTTCACTAACCAAGTGACTAACCTGAGGCCAGTTGGCTCAAATGCAAAGTGAAAAACGTGGACTATAGGAGTTCAAGCTACCTGTCAGCTCTGCGATTCCATGATCCTAAAATTGTACGTTTCATATTCTTTTTGGTCGTTGGATTATGTTTCTCTTCTCTGAAGGACGAAGGAGAAAAGAAGTAGTAAGAAATGTGATGTCAGAGAGGACAGGATAATCCCAAATGCCTGGCCCCTGAATGGCCTTGGGAGGGAAGGAACCCCCTTCCAGTCCAAGAAAGAGTGGGACAGGTGTTGTTCTACCAGTGGCCATCAGCTGAGATGAAGAATTAAGTCTTCCCGCCACAGGGAAGTCCTGATAACAAGTGCTGGACTGAAGACGCTGGTGTCTGCCTCCATCACGAGCAACTGCATGGCTTTGGGCAAATTATGCAGCCTCTGCGGGAGTCTTATCTTCAAAAGAGGAGCTAGGACAGATCTTCAACATTTTCTTTCCCAGCTCTTCTATGATTCAAAGAAAGCAATGTTTGGAGTATCAAGTAAGGATCGAGTTATCTACTCATTTGAGGTTAAGTTTTCTTTATTTTGCCTAGAATATTATCACTCCACGCTGCAAAGTGGAGATAGCTCTAAAACCGAGAGTATCTTTCCATTTGAAATGACAGCAGGCCAAGTGTGGGCTTTTCCTTGAAGAAAGGAAATAAAAAAGCAAGACACATGGTCAGGAAAACTGTTAAGCGGTGGGAAGATAGAGAGATTAGACATTTTTCTATCAAAGGCAAGAAAGCTGTAAGAGGAAAGTGGAAAAAAAAAAGAGTAAGAGCGAGAGAGCAAGCACAGGGGAAGAAGTGGGGGAGGAAGGAGGAAATAGAAGGAGCGCTGGGCTTTGAAGTGAGGCCAGAACTGCAGCAAAGGATTGTGGGATAGGAGGTCAAGAGAAAAAGTAGATGGGGACCCTTTGTTCAGAGGTTAATAGTTATGTGTCAGAAGTGCTTTATCAGAATAAAATGCCCTCTGCATTTTTAGATACTTTTTTAGAGGAGTAAACCACTTCCGTGGAAGTTTCCCAAGGTCCTTAAGAAAGAAGCGTCCTGTGGTTTCTAACCTAAAAAAGGATATTCTGCAGTTAGAGGCTCTGTTTTAATTAGAAATAACCAACTGTGGAAAAGGCCTAGTGTTTCAGATTGAAAATGATTCGAAACAAATGATTTTGTTTTTATTTGGGGGTGCTCAAGGGGTAGGTGGGGGAAGCAGCTGAGAGAGATCTGGAGAGTCTTTTAATTGCTCACCAGGATCTGTACTCTTTCTACAAGTTCAGTGCCACGTAGCACTTGTAAATGATGAATGAGGGAGAGGCCCCCAGCTCTTCCCAGGCATTCTGATTCCGAAGCGATTCCAGCCAAAGGTCAAAACCGAGGTAAACTCAAGTTTGCTTTGGCAAAACCTGCTTTCTTATTCAGATAGCCGAGTACACGATTGTGTAAAATTAGCAAAGGTTACCATGGGAGCCTTAAGAAAGTTTGTTGAAAGTGTAGGAGACAATAGCACAGTGGTGTTTCCTTGAATGAGTTATCCAAAGTGCTTTAAATCAGTAGTTCCAGGGAGTTACACACACACACACATATATATATTCTTGTTAAACAAGAAAGGCAAACAGTTTCCTTTACGTTTGGCAGGTTTCTTTGTGTGAAAGTGACGCAGTCAAGTTTTTATTTGTGTAACTCTCCTCAAATGTGCAGTCATGCTGCCCTCGTGGATGATTAAGGGGGTTCGCAGGAAAACCTCCACCTCTGACTGTTTAACTTATCAGGACTTTTAAAAGTGAGGCTGATAAAATTCATAAATTTATCACATCTCTAACAGTCGATGACACTCACCAAGTCCGTTTCCGATACACTTCAGTTCCACGCTTTCGTGAAGCCGGGTCACTGATGACAAATCTCACGCAGAACGATCAAGTCATAACTAACCTTTAAGTGTTTCCTTGATGGTTAAGACCAGAAGATCTGAATAAAAAGTAGCAGGATCCTTGATCCGATCTTTGTTCTGACATTTCCCAAATCCACAAGGCGGAGGGCACGGTGCAGGTTGGGGTGTAAACTGTTCCATACTCTTAACCCTCACTGAGAAGCACCAGAGATATGTTCTGTTTTGCAGCAGGGAAACGAATAAACACGCACACATTATACAACAAATATTTGATTTGACCGTGGATTCATTTTTAATAAGCTTATTAAAAACTGTTATCTGCAAGGAAGATGTAACTGCCAAGATAAGGGAATGAATGAGGGTAATGGATTATAATATAATCACAAAATGCTGCGGTGCGAATTTCTTTCGCTTGAGATATTTTTAAAAATTCTCTTATTTTCTAGGCTCTTGCAGTACAGTTGCTCTAAAACCACTGATTTAATCACCTCAGGATTATAAAAATTGTTTAAGCCGTGGGAAAGGGTTACATTTCCTCCTCTTTTAATTGTTGGTCAGAATTTCAAATAGAATGCAATATTTTATATATATGGTGACAGGCCAACTGCGTGTTTTTTTATAGGATGGATGGTTAGTTGTCCTTGTATAACCGATATCATTCTCCGAAAAAGCAGGTCAGGTAATGCTAGACTTGGTAATAGCTGTGGGTGCCTTGAGCACGTCTCAAATCAATAATGACAGAGGTAGCCTTATAGCAATTTATGAACCACAGTCCCCTTGGGAAACATATTTCAAACCATAACTTCATCTAAACTGTTTATCGGCTAAGCTTGCTCAAATGTATGAAGTGTCAAAAAGTTTCTTTGACATTAGGCTTGTTATTGTCCTTTGATTTATGTACCCAAGCAAAACGTAGTAAATAAAAAGATTGTTTGGTGGTTTGGTATTTTAAGGAAATGATTAGAAACATTTGCCAATGCTATTCATTTTATATGTTTTTTTTTTTCCTTTCCAAATAAAAAAAAAAGTATTTCCGTCCAGCGAGTGACTTCACGGTAATGGAACCTTGAATGATCATTATAGTAAGCAGAAATGCCAATGGAGTTGCTATGAAATATTCAGAAAACTGAACTAAATGTGTGATGTTCACATAAAGCATCTGTCTCTTTCCTTGAATTTTGCATGCCCAGGAGTTCACAAAATGTCCCATTTGAGGCACATTTATGGTGGTAAATCTGAGTTATTAAAAACATGGTTGTCATATCGTAGTTAGTTTGTGTGGAAACTTTCACATGGAAAATTCAAAGGACTATTCTCTTGAAAAGCATCCTTAAAGAAAATTCTTGGGTATACACAAAGAATTTTTATTTGCTTACGAATGGAAATATTGACTTCTTAGATTTTTTTTGATGGTGGAATATTATAGATGTATAAAATGCATCAAAAGGCAAACTATAAGACAAACCCTTTGAACAGTATTTCATTTAAGTGTTTTAGTCCAGGATTTTACATTTTATTTTAGTTTGAGGCTTTCCAGTCTTATAATTACTTAAGCAGATTTTCATATTAGGCAACCCTATGGGTAGAATGTATATAAAAAACCTAAATATAAGATTACAAAAGTTGGTCAAGGGTTCCAAAGGATTGGATTATGAGTTTTTAAAAGATTAATTTTTAAGTAATTTTTATATCGATACAAGTGGAATTCACTCACACATTACAGGGAAACAAGAAACCCAGCGGAGATGGACACATTTTAATGCAAGGGTTGCTTAAATAAGGACTATTTCTGTTTATGTTATATATATTTTTGAATAGTTGGAACTAAGTTGATGGGCACCATAAAAAAAAAAGTCACAGACATAGGACAAATGAGCACACAGATATCTATACCAGCGTGGTTAACTTGTTAGCAAATCTGTTTCCCTGAAAACAGGATACAGTGAATCTGTGTATATTTAATGGAAAGTGGCCACATTTACTGAAGAATTAGGAGAAAACACTCCCCAGTGGAGTTAGATCTGCTATCCTTCAAAGAAAGACTGTTTCCTAGGCTGGCCAATATTCCTATGGAGCAACCTATGCCTATTGATAAGTTATCCCATTCCTCTCCGGAATCAGCTGGTCAGGAAGGATACAGAGGGGAGGGAGAGGAAGGGAGAAGGCATTGTGATAGCGGCTTTGTCTGATCGCCAAGGTAGGAAGGGGGTGGAGGACTGAGAAAGGAAGAATAAGAGAGGTAAAAGATAGGAAAGAGAACAGGAAAAGAAGGGAAAGAAATCAAACAGAAACAAAACAAAACAAAGCAGGAAGATGATAGCTAGATAGAAAAAAAAAAAAAAAAAGCATCTCTGAAACAGATTCTCCTCCCTGACCTCCAAGCTCTTTACAACAGGGATTCCTAACCTGGATTTCATGGACTTCCCCAGGTCTGTGAACCCACTGTGCAATTGTATGCATGTTATGTGAGTATGTGTATGCGCATTTTTTCCCCTGGATGAATTGTTTTTTGTTTTGATCTGATTCTCCAAGGGGTTGCAAGACTCAATAAAACCTAAGAACTACTACTTAAGTGGGATCTTGTGCACACTGTAAAGACATTTATCTTTTAAGCAGCCTGAATGCTTGAGATGGACCGTCGATCATCAAAGGATGTTACTTTCTAGTATTCAAGTTTGTGCAGCCTGAGGTTATTCATTTTTTCAGACCTTTAGAATGCTAGCTATTCAGTCAAACAGCATTGATTGACTATTTCCATTAAATTCAGTCAGCTTTCTTCAAAGTGGGTGTCCTGGGAGTGTGGACAAACAGTGCTGCACAGAGCAAAGGAAGAGTATGCATTTGGTGGCAAATATTTCTGAGATGCAGATACTGTAGGGAACGCTAACGAACTGTAGGAAACTGTACTGGTCACATCTCCTCCTTACTCCTCATTAATTCTGTATCCTCCTCTATAAATGAAGAAGAAGAAGGAGAAGAAGAAGAAGGAGGAGGAGGAGGAGGGGGAGAAGAAGAAGAGGAGGAGAAATGTATTACTGGCGGACATTTATTGGGTGCTTACCGTCTTCCAAGTGCTGTGAGAAGCATCTGTATGCTTTATGCAACTAAGCCTTTCCAACAGTTTTTATGAGGTTGCTGTTATGTTTTCATTTTATAGATGGGGAAATTGAGGCATAGAAGTCAAGAAATCGGCTCAAGGTCATGAAAGCAATAAATGGTAGAGACAGTGTATGAACACGATACGGGCATTGTAAGTCTGTAGCCCATGCTCTTGGGCCATTAGACCAGAGCAAGGCACCTGGTCAGGCAGTTGCTTAGCTCTGTTGCTGCAAATGGGAGAGAATCCTCTGTTCCTTCTGTGGAGTGGTTACCATGGCACCGCTGTGCTAAAGCTGTGCCTAGATTTGAAATACACATTGTTATCTTATTTCCTTCCATGTTGAATGGTATACTCTTCTGTTGTGACTTGTTCTTCTCTTCTCCCTTTCCAGATGACTTCCTAGGTTCTTGTGGTTCTGTAATTCTAGGGGAGAAAGGGTGACAAGAATTTGATACGAGTTTCAGAAGAAAACTAATTTTCCATCACCTACACAAAGTTGTTTCTTAGAAGCTTCAGGAGAAGTTGTGTCTCACCAGATATGTGGTTTTCTATCAGAAGGAGATCCAATGCTTCCAAAGTATTATCTCAGCAATATAGACCCCATCTACCATAGGCAACATAAAAAAAAAATTCCTGGAGATGTAACACCTTTCTTTTTTAGTTAGCCAACTTCCTGTGGACAATTATATAATTTAAGCAGGCAATATATTATTTGGTACTCTACATCAAAGAAAGTTCCATGTTTTTCCTCTTTTGGAATGTTTGCCTTTTTTCCTGAGGGATCTGGGTATTCACTGATGTGTAGTTAAATCATTAGGATTTAGTGTACTTAAATCCTAGAAAAGCACACATTAAAAAATGTAAGTATCTTTTTCTTAATAATCAGACTTCTTTCCTTCTTTGTTCTTAGTGCTATTAATCAATAAAATGGCCAACGTTTGTCTTTAAAGAATCTTATTCAGATTTTTGGGAGATTTGGGAAGATACATCCCTGTTGAAAGAGAGCCTTTTCCCCCCCTCTCTTTTAGGAGAAAGGACACATATGGAAAGCCTTAGCTTATCTTTAGTGGCTCCTACACCCATTCTGGACTCCACGGAAAGGCCTTGAATGGGATTAGGTCCTAGAGATAGCATGTCAGCCATCATGAGGGATGGGCTAGACCATCCTTTATTTTTTTCCTTTGGGTCCCGTGTGAAAAACAATTTAGCAGCATTGATGAGTGTTATTAACAATGAGATAGGATATAGCTCCCCTTCCCCACATCGGATGTGCTTAAATATAGAATAGTTATCTTTTGAAAATTTAAATGAAGCTCGGGGGAGGAAAAGGTGGTTTGGCAGATATCTTAGGGAATTTTCTATTTCTATGCTGTAGCCTAAGGTTTAATTCCTCAACTCCCTGTATTGCCCTACTTCAATCAATGATCTGAGTAGTTTCATTTTTACTAAAGCTCAGAATGCCAACCATATTGATTATTTAAAAAAATCAAATAAATCTTTGTTTTCTTCCGAATGGTTAAGTTGATGGATTATTTAGCTCTATACCCTCACTGCCTAAAGTAGCTGCTAGTCTGGGATTTTTAAAGTAAAGCCCTCTTTATATATTTCTTTTTTCTTTTCCAAATGGCATTTCCTTTATTTCCAAAAATTACCTTTTAAATCCAAGGAAATGATGGTGCCTCGCTACCTTCCAGAGCATTTGGTCTTCATGTTGAAAGTAAACTATTTTTAGGAAGGGAGTTTCCAAATATGAGCTATTTGTCAGAAAAGGTTTTTCATTGTAGGTATACCAGAGCTTCCCAATTTGAAACTGAGTGTGAATAATACTTCTCAGAGGCTCTGGAGGGGCCAAGAGTGAAGTTTCCTGACCCGCTATTCCCTCAACATCTTCTCTCCCTCACCTCCCTCCTCAGACGCAGTGAGCAGCACTGAGCTACAAAACTGGTTTTCACTGGTGCCTGGTGGAGCCTTAATTCCTTTCTGTCAGCACATCCCTAGGCCTCTCTCCTAGTTAGGATAAGGACTGGATAAGCAGTTGAACTTCTGGATAGTTTTCCAAATGAAATTCAACCTCTAGACCTTTTGAGGTTTACCCAGTCTTCCTCACTAGCCTGAGATGAGTTTGGAATGAATTTTTACCTAATGGATTCTATTTGAGGCAATGGTTGCATTACTCAGAGTCATGAGCATAACTTCAAATAAGGGAAAAGAGCTAAGCAAGCACATGAGAATAGATGTGAACCTGAGGAAGGCGTCTGAGGAGATGCCGGGAGATTCTGCCTAGCTGTTGAATGGAGAAGTGGGATTTCATGAGACAGAAGTCACCTCCTAACGTCAGAACCATGTTTAAGTGATGATGTAAAAAAGAATATAGCTGATGGAGAAATGTGAAAAGCACTATTTTGCAATATAGTGAAGTGACTGTGCAGCATTCAGAATAAATTACTGAGTATTGATAAGCCCGGTGAAAGGCATTAAGACATTAGAAATGAAATCTGTGATAGACGTACCCTGAGTAAGTGGGACTGTGCCTCCTGCTGGTTTGTTGCAAGGAATTTTCTTTGGGGAAAATCCTACTGAATTACATGACTTGTGAATCTGTTACTAGGGAGGGACTAAATGTTGATAAGAAACAGAAGTATTTTATTTAAAAATTTTTCATGTTTATTTATTTATTTTGAGTGAGAGTGAGAGAGAGAGAGAGAGAGAGAGAGCAAACAAGCCAGGGAGGGGCAGAGAAAGAGGGAGAGAGAATCCCAAGCAGGCTGTCAGCACGGAGCCAGACATGGGGCTTGATCTCACGAACCGTGAGATCATGACCGGAGCTGAAATCAAGACTCAGATGCTTAACTGACTGAACCACCCAGATGCCTTGAAAGGAGAACTATTTTAAAACACCAAGATATCTTTAAAACTTTTCATTTTTAGCACAGCTGCTTTTCACTAAAAGAAATCATTACGTCTCTATTTGTCCAAGTTACTGTTTTCGTACCGGGGCTAACATGAGGGTGAAGCCAGTGTGGCACCTTGTCACGGCCCTATTTTACACCACACACTTTATTTAACTGGTTAGACCTCAGACATTTGTGTGCACACAAGCTGTGCTTCTATAGATTTATCTTAGTAATGCTGTAAAGAATGGAAAGAATACATGAAAAGTTGGCAATAATACTCATTCGAACCACATCTATTCTTTAAAGATGAAACTTGTTTCCCATGATGGAGAAACGTTATCACTAATAACTCCTTCAACTACAAACAGTTATACAGGAACATACCTTAAACAGTCAGTGAAGTAATCAAGAGGCATAAGATTTAATCTTATCCTCGTAGAGGTTATGGAATAGTCAGGAATATGATAACTTATATATGGTAGCATAAACTATGTGCTAATCGTGGAATAGTGGTAAGCAATGCTCCAGGGAGACCCAGTGCTCTTTAGATTAGACAGGTGGATAAACAGAGGACTTACACCAAAGCTTGAACACAGGGTGTACCTGTTAGCAGAGGAGGAGAGTAGATGATTCAGGTAGTGGGGCTGATTTTTTTTTTTTCCAATTATTAACTTCTTTTCTTTCCTGTAACAGGATTATATGCTCCTGCTAATTGCAGTGTGATTTGTAATATCTACTTAGAGGGGAAATATATCTTATTTCTTAAAAAAATTTTTTAATGTTTACTTATTTATTTATCTATTTATTTTAGACAGAGAAAGAGAGAGAGAGAGAGAGAGAGAGAGAGAGAGAGAGAGCAGGGGAGGGGCAGAGAGAAAGGGAGACACAGGATCCGAAGCAGGCTCCAGGCTCTGAGCTGTCAGCACAGAGCCCAACGCGGGGCTCGAACTCACAGACCGTGAGATCATGACCTGAGCCAAAGTTGGACGCTCAACCCATTGAGCCGCCCAGGCACCCCTTTGGGGGAAATATATTTTTTTGGTCTATTAATGTTGGGCTTGCCAATATTCCTTGCTTTGGTAATGAAATATGAGTAAGTCCTGACATATGCCACATCAGAGCAGAAGCTTTAAATGTGAATGTTTTTCTTCTGTTTTCTGCTAGGACTATAGTCTGTCCTGGATAGTGGCTTCTTCTTGGGCATGGGTTCTGGAATGAAGTGACACATAGAGCAGAGTTGGGGCCTGGAGCAGAACTGAAGCCCAGTAAAAATCCACATGTAATATGAATGAAAAATAGATATTTGTTGTAATCCAGAGATTTGGGGGCTGTTTGTTGCTGAGGCACAGCTGACAGATACATGGAGGGGTCACAACTTGAGCAGTGAGTGGAGATAGAAAGCTACACGGATGAGGAAAAGTGGAAAATAATCTACTTTGGTCTCGTCAAGGGATTTGTATAGGAGAGAAATTAAACAAAAAAGAGGTTGGGCCATATTTTGAAAGCCTTAATAACAGATTAAGAACACTGACCTTGTTCTAAAGACAGTGGAAAGCACTAAAGATTTTGAGTGCAGGAGCAAAGGAACAAAAGGATATTTGAGGAATATTTGTCCAACAGGAGTATTAGGATAAAGGAGAACGTGGGAAAGAAACATCTTCTTAAGCACGTTCTTTAAAAACGTTTCCAAACAGGGGCACCTGGCTGCCTCAGTCAGTGGAGCATGCGACTCTTGATCTCAGGGCCGTGAGTTCAAGCCCTGCATTGGGTGTAGAGCCTACTGAAAAAAATTGTTTCTGAAGAAAAATAATTATTTTGTTAGAAGATATTTCCATATACATTTTCATATTTCATATTTCCATATATAAAATGCAAAGAAAACAAATCAAATGGACAAAACAAATTGTAAGGTAGAAAAAATTGATGTGACCAAGACAACACAAATGGTTGCTTAGGTGAGGGAAGCAGGACAATCTCCTATGACTTATTGATATCTTTGTCAAGCTGGTACCTCATGGAAACCACCCGAGGCCGAAGCCTTCTTCATAATTCGAATTTGTTCCTTCTCTTTGTACACATATGGCAACTCACATGCAATCTTTTTCTTTGTCTGCAGATCCATTATTAATGTTCTGCTCACTGTGGTGTGTGTCCTGTGAAATCATGAAGGGGACGAGAACTATTTTTGGCACAGAAAACCTGTCGACTTGTTAGTCTGTAAGTGGTACCTGCAGAATCCATAGAACTTCAGGACTAGTGACCTTTTACCACACATATGAATGAGGATGAAAGTTGGCAATTAAGGTGGCTATCTGGTATTCCACAATAAAATAAAGTTTACTTGCTTCTTATCTTGTTCAACACTTCACAAGATTTGGGTCCACTTGTGAGTATCTTTCCTACCTATGCGGCACAATTTTTTACATGGATTGGATGAACTATCTTGCATTTTCCTAGGTGATATGCCATTTGACAAATTGGTTTATTGAAGGCAGACATGCACGCAGCAACACAGAGCGAAGAAGGTCATCTAAACATTGCAATCCTCCCCTGTGTCCAGATGTGAGGGTCTTCCATTTCGAACTCCTCAACAGAGTTTTCTTGGTTGTGCTGAGACATTTTCACTCACTCTGATCACAGTGTTTGCCTCAAATCTCATAAAGCCTGGCATGTTACTGCTGTTCTGGAAGTCTCCTGCTTTGTGAACGACAAGGTTTAATGAATTGGGAGTATCGATGCACGTTGCATTCACTCACAAAGGGAAAATCCTTTCAAACGGCTATAGCCACAGAAATTCAATTTAGTTTATTTAGGAGGAAATGAGAAACTTGAATTGTAGGTGTGGAGTCTTACAATCTTTCAGACTGATAAAAACACAGTTTGGGGGATGGTTGGAACAGCACGGAATCGACTTAGCCAAAATTATTTTTGTGAGCACGTTTCCAAACGTAGGATCATGTTTTGATAAGAAAAATCCCTTTCTCCGCAAGTTCTCAGGTCCCACTCATTGGCCCCTCAGCCTCAATTCTGGAACCTCTGTCAAGCTGTTATGTGGCTCAGTTCTTGGTGATATGTTTTCAATTTGAGTCAACTTGATGAGAGAAAAATTACTAAAAAGTGGGAATGAGCTGTGAGGTGAATAGGGTTTTCCTATCAAAGTGGAGGTATTTTTAAAAGCATTTATTATTTCAAACTAAAACATTTATAGAAAGCCATGAGTGTGAAGTGTATGGTTACCAGTTGCGGCTTGCCATATTGAAAAATTCAAGTTCATAGGAAATATTTACTGAGGCTCTGGCTAGCAAGTAGTTTGTTCATGGCAATAACTTGGTCCAGAAGGCATGTCAGTTTCAAACAATAGTTTGCTAACACAGTAGTAACAGGCAATTAGGATTCATAAATGTTGCCGTGATTGAGAGATAATTTGGGGTCTTAGATGGAAATAATTCTGTAATTAACAGAAAAGAACTTAAATGCTGTATGGCTATGTCTTACACATGATATGAAGGTCAGAAGTGGGAAAATAACTCCTCCATTTTCAATATTTTATGGGCTCTGATGTAATATGGTTATTTTTTTCTGTGCTGAAAATGATGAATATCGTTTTTGGCACATTTGTTCCCTAGTAAAGAAGTATTTAGCTTACAAGTGAAAAAATCTGGTTTGACTGTGGATTAAAGAGATGTTGTATGGCTAAGTTTACTTTTGTCGGAAAGGTCAGCTTTGTGTGGCATTCTCTGGAAATTTGTTTGGAACGTATAAAATCCTCTTGCCATGTGAATCCTGGAGATCTGAGGGAAATATATTTAATCACATTCGGTGGGAACATTCCCTTTTGTGTGAGTTCTTAGTTGACAATGTGTTTCCTTGATTACACGTCATGGAGTTCATCTCACAACAATGTGTATCGTGTATTGTCGAAAAAAAGAACAGGCTGCAAACAGTATCGACAGTATATGATTTTACATACACGTAAATTTTTGTGCGTGTGCATGTGTATAAAAAAGAAAGATATCCTGCAGGTTGTTAATATTTAACTCTGGGTGGTAGGTTTTGGGTAAGTATTATTTTCTTTGCATGGTTTCTCATAGTGCTTGGTGTTCTTTTGTTATTATGAAATACGATACACATTTGAAAGAGGACATATGTACAGCTTCAAGAATAATAATGTAATGAATATCCACTGTAACAGCTAAAAATTAGGACATTTCTTTATCTTAGGAACCAAAACTTTCTTCTGCTTCTTCCTCTTTCATGGAGGGAATTGCTTGCCTGAAATTTGAGCTAATCGTTTCTTTGTTTTTCTTTCTGGTTTGGTCACCTATAAATGTATCCATAAGCCATCTATAGTTTATTTCCATTGTTTTGAGTTTTAAGTAAATGGAGCCCTACTGGATGTATTCCTCTGTGACTCTTTCTTTTTCTTTCTTCAACTCATTACATTTTTAAGATTTATCCATGTTGATGCGTGCCGTTGATCGTTTTTTTCTTTGTGAGTGGATAATATCATTTCATCACACACAAAAAATCAATGCAGTTACAGTCATTTCTTGAAGAGAAAAACCTCACATTGACATTTTAGAAATATATGTGATGAAGCACTGCTGAAAGAAGCATGCTTCTGTGAACTGAAAATTTGTTTTACTATTCTTTATATGTCTGTACGTAGATGGTGTCCATAGCTACCTACAGAATGTGACTTCAGGGATCCCCAGCAGAGAAATATCCCCCTTTCTTGACCCTACCGGACAGTCACTGAGTCTGAAATTCAACCATTAGCTATTCTTTCCTTGGGATTTTAGGAACTATCTCCCAAAAGGAAAATTGTATCATTTGCCATCTAACATGAATTAGCTTAGCCAGTAATTGGCTTTCGGACTTGGGAAGCAATGAGCAGATGTTCAGGGGCATAGGAAAGGAATAGTTCTAGACCTTGAGATGTTTGGAGGAGGGGCTTCAGTGGGACATTTAAATGAAGACCTCGGGGGCCCCTGGGTGGCTCAGGCGGTTAAACATCCGACTCTTGATTTCAGCTCAGGTCATGATCTCATGGCTTGTGCGTTTAAGCCCCACATCCGGCTTTTGGCTCTCAGTGAAGAGTCTGCTTCAGATCCTCCCTTCCACCGTCTCTCTGCCCCTCCCCAGTTTAATGTTATCAATCTAGAACGTCTGATCCTGCAGAGAAAACCCTATGAGATATTGCATATGGTTCTCAGATTCCATTCACTTGAATACCCCGAAAACCTCTCTTGGATCCCTCACAAAGGGAAGGCGGCTGAACAGCAACAAGACTTGTGTTTTAAGCTGTCTCCCTGTTTCTTTCCCGGAGAGTATTCATTCAGGGGAATAAATAGGAACGTCTCTGTCCAAGCCACCATATATCGCACCAAGTTACTGTAATATTTTCCTAACTGGTTTTCCCCACTTCTATCCTCGACTCTCCAGTTTATTCTCAACACAGTAGCCAAAATGATCTATTAATACATCACTCCTTGGGGGCGCCTGGGTGCCTCAGTCGGTTAAGCGTCCGACTTCTGCTCATGATCTCACGGTCCGTGGGTTCGAACCCTGTGTTGGGCTCTGGGCTGACAGTTCGGAGCCTGGAGCCTGCTTCAGGTTCTGTGTCTCCCTCCCTCTCTTCTCCTCCCCCCCTTGTGTTCTCTCTATCAACAATAAATAAACATTTAAAAAAATTAAAAAAAAGTCACTCCTCTGTTAAAACTCTTTAAGATCGTTCACCTACTTTCCCTCCCTGCCTTCCACTATCCCCTCCTCCATCTTTCTCACTCAATTTTCTACTGCTCCCCTTGTTCACTACATTGCGACACACTGGCTTCCTTTCTGCATCTCCAGCTCACCAAGCACCTTCTCGCCTCAGGGCATTTGCACTTGGTGTTCTCTCTGCCTAGTCCACTCTTTCCTCATATTTGGTTCATTCCCTCACCGCCTCCAGGTCTACACTCAAATGATACATTCTTTTTTTTTTTTTAAGTTTGTTTATTTATTTTGAGAAAGGGAGAGCAAGAACATGAGCAGGGGAGTGGCAGAGAGAGAAGAAGATAGAGAATCCCAAGCAGACCCCATGCTGTCAACCTGGAGCCCGATGTGGGGCTGGAACTCATGAACTTTGAGATCATGACCTGGGCCAAAACCAAGAGTCGGACACTTAACTGACTAAGCCATCCAGATGCCGCTCAAATATTACATTTTTTTTATTTTTTTATTTTTTTTTATTTAAAAAAAATTTTTTTTTCAACGTTTATTTATTTTTTTGGGACAGAGAGAGACAGAGCATGAACGGGGGAGGGGCAGAGAGAGAGGGAGACACAGAATCGGAAACAGGCTCCAGGCTCTGAGCCATCAGCCCAGAGCCCAACGCGGGGCTCGAACTCACGGACCGCAAGATCGTGACCTGGCTGAAGTCGGACGCTTAACCGACTGCGCCACCCAGGCGCCCCTCAAATATTACATTTTTGATGAGGACTTCCTTGGTGTCTGCTTTATATGAAATTGTAACTCCCAGACTCTGTATTTCCTACTTTCCTCCCCTACTTTATTTTTCTTTACAGTACTTATGGTCATCTAATACATTATATATTTTACATTTTTCCTTTGCCTATTCTTTAAAAATTTTTTTTTGACATTTATTTATTTTTGAGACAGAGAGAGACAGAGCATGAACGGGGGAGGGTCAGAGAGAGGGAGACACAGAATCTGAAACAGGATCCAGGCTCTGAGCTGTCAGCACAGAGCCCGACGCGAGGCTCGAACTCACGGACCGCAAAATCGTGACCTGAGCCGAAGTCGGACGCTTAACCGACTGAGCCACCCAGGAGCCCCTCCTTTGCCTATTCTTTGTCTCCCTCCACTAGAATATAAGCTCTGTGAACTTTTTTGTCTGTTTTCATATTACCGTATTCCTGGTGCCTGAAAGGTACTGGCACACAGTGTGCTCTGTGTGTGTGTGTGTGTGTGTGTGTGTGTGTAATAAATGAATGAGTATATAAAAATAAAGGATGACAGCTACCTTATACCTATATCACTTTTCTTAGAATATTTAGTTCCAGCCTAGAATTTAGCTAGAACCACATTTAGTTTTCACTTAAGTGCAAACATTTGCTCATGGTGTTTTCTTTTTATGTACCACAATATTCAGAATTTGAATTTTGTTTTTTCCCAGCTGAAGAGAGCAATACATTAAGTGCAAGTTTAGTAATTTCTAACTGTTCTCACCTTTTGGAAAAGAGTTACTCGTGTTAGAAAGTGAAAAACATTTAAGTTTTCCAGAAATATTCTCTTTGAGGAAATTTATGCTTTTATCTATTATTTATTTGACATAGCATTTATTTATTTATTTATAGATTAAGTTTTTAAAAAATGCTTATTTATTTATTTTGAGGGGGGCAGGGGCAGCGAGAGAGGGAGAGAGAATCCCAAGCAGGATCCATGCTGTCAGTGAGCAGCTGTATGTGGGGCTTGAGCCCATAAGCCCTGAGATCATGACCTGAGCTGAAATCAAGGATCAGCCACTTAACTGACTGAGCCACTCAGCCGCCCTTAGAAATAGCTTTTTTTTCTTAATTTTATTTTTTATTTAAAAAAAATTTACATCCAATTTAGTTAGCATATAGTGCAACAATGATTTCAGGAGTAGATTCCTTAGTGCCCCTTGCCCATTTAGCCCATCCCCCCTCCCACAACCCCTGCAGTAACCCTCAGTTTGTTCTCCATATTTATGAGTCATAAGTTTTGTCCTCCTCCCTGTTTTGATATTATTATTGTTTCCCTTCCCTTATGTTCATCTGTTTTGTCTCTTAAAGTCCTCATATGAGTGAAGTCATATGATATTTGTCTTTCTCTGACTGACTAATTTCACTTAGCATAATACCCTCCAGTTCCATCCACATAGTTGCAAATGGCAAGATTTCGTTCTTTTTGATTGCCGAGTAATACTCCATTGTGTATGTATATATATATATATATATATATATATATATATATATATACCACATCTTCTTTATCCATTCATCCATCGATGGACGTTTGGGCTCTTTCCATACTTTGGCTATTGTTGATAGTGCTGCTATAAACACAGGGGTGTATGTGTCCCTTTGAAACAGCATCCCTGTATCCCATGGATAAATGCCTAGTAGTGCAATTGCTGGGTCGTAGGGTAGTTCTATTTTTAGTTTTTTGAAAAACCTCCATACTGGTTTCCAGAGCGGCTACACCAGCTTGCATTCCCAATAAATAGCTTTTAAATAGATCTTTGTGTGATCTACACATACAGTGAAAAGAAATCTTTGAGCAGCAAGACTTACTGTTAGGTTAGGGCAACTTTTACAGTTGAGGTGGGCAATTACATTTTTAACCCAATTTTTCATCTTGAACTTTTCAGATATTTGAGAAAACATTTGGGTCAGGTGGTCAATGCGTGCATATATTCCCTTTTTTCTTCTTTAACTTATGTCAGGAGGTAAGAAGAGAGTTTTCTTTGCAGAAACAAGATGCAGGGGGTGTCAACAAATCTATCCTGCCACTTGTTTTTATAAAGTTGTATTGGGACACAGCCACACCCATTTGGTTATGTGCTGTCTATAGGTATCATCTATGCTATCTGGCTGTGTACAAAAAAGGTCTGTGGATCCCGGGGGCTCCTAAGTGGCTCAGTCGGTTAAGCGACCTACTCTTGTTTTTGGCTCAGGTCATGATCTCACGGCTTTTGTGGGTTCAAGCCCCACATCAGGCTCCGCGTGCTGACTGCATGCACAGCCTGCATGGGATTCTCTCTCTCCCTCTCTGCCCCTCCCCTGCTCGCACTCTGCCTCAAAATACATAAATATACTTAAAAAAAAAAAAGATCCGTGGGTCCCTTATTATATTATAACCTATCCAGGTTGAGGAGGCCAGCCAAAAGGCAGGTAATCTTACAGAAGAGGATAAAACAAAGGTGTTAGGACAATCACAGAACAGCTAATCAGTTCTTAATTAATAAGTAATCATACATTTCCTCAATTAGCACAACGGTTCAGTCCTATTACATTAGTTATAAATATAAATTTTCTAGGTAAAACCATGTATCTTCTTGATATATTAAAATCCAGAACTGTTTAATTTTGGATTGTTTTTCTCAAGTAATAGTGACACTCGCCCCTAATTCACAGTTCTTTCACAGTTTTTTTAGATCAAATGTTCTTCTGTAAGCAACACAGCTCTTTGTAACACAAATTGCACTCTGATTTGCCTGTTTTATATGTGTCTTTTAACATATGATTGAAATTTGTTGCAAGTTATTGCAGTGATTAGTTTTTAAAAAAAAAATTTTTTTTTCCAACGTTTATTTATTTTTGGGACAGAGAGAGACAGAGCATGAACGGGGTATTTTTGGGACAGAGAGAGACAGAGCATGAACGGGGGAGGGGCAGAGAGAGAGGGAGACACAGAATCGGGAACAGGCTCCAGGCTCTGAGCCATCAGCCCAGAGCCTGACGCGGGGCTCGAACTCACGGACCGCGAGATCGTGACCTGGCTGAAGTCGGACGCTTAACCGACTGCGCCACCCAGGCGCTCCTGCAGTGATTAGTTTTAATGAAGTTATATCTCTTTTGACATTAACTACTTCACAATGAAATGTTGGGTACAGCATTAATGCTGTAGTCAATTTGGTCACCCAGTCAGGTTTTATAAAAAAAAGACTTGATTTTCTTAAAACGCAGACAGCATCTCTGCATTTAATATTGTGTCTTATTTCTGATACATCCAGAGAGATTGTATGGAAATGCCCATTGAGATGTGTGATAAATAACACAATTAAGATGTGTCTAACATTTGAGAAGATTTCAGAATGTGTGATTTGCATTTGGGAATCTCCAGGAAGGCTCTACTCGGAAGGTTTATCATCTGCTTATATTAATAAAGTTTGTGTAGTCGAGACAAAGTGTCAAATCAAGCTTTCCAATAATGGTTGGGAAATAAAAGGACACGTGACATATTTAGCATTAAATACAACTCTAGTGGTCTGAAAAAGTTAGGTGTCCTTGGAAACGTTATAATCCGATTAATTAAGGCCCTGTAGAAAACAGTAGACTTCTGCCTACAATATAGGCTTAAATATAGAGCCATAAAATCAGAAATAGAAAATACATCTGGCACTGCATTGTTGCAGTAAATTCGATCATTAAATCAAAAAGGAATAATAAAAAAAAAACTACCATGTATGGAGTTTATGTGAGCCAGGCATTATTCGATGTGCTTTCCAGGCATTATGTAATTTGTTTTTCACAACAACCTTCCTATGTCTATTTTGCTGATGAAGAAACTGGGGTTGCAGCAATTTCTCAAGAACATAGAGAGGACGTGATGGGGCTTGACTGATCCAGGTAATCTGTCTGATCCCAAAGTCTGGCTCTTAACCTCTGCAGTGGAGCACTGCTCTAGAGAGGTGTAATCTAGAGGAAGACTTAAATAGATCCTCTCATCTATTTTTATGGCCTGCCACTGGTTAAAAACATCATTCTTTCCAATCCTTCATGATTTCCTGAAGCCTTGAACCCCGCCTCCCTTACATTTGCATACTTAATTGCCTTTTAGAGAAGCTCCTTATAAGTGAAGTTACAAATCATTTCTTCAAAGCATTAGAGTTATCTTTCTCTTATTTACTTTTTCCGTAGGCTCCTAAATATGATATTGTAAATCTCACCTATCATCATCCATGCCTCAAAAGGTGCTTTCTCGTTAAAAAAGAAAAACAGAGAAATTCCAGTGTTGTTCCAGACAGCTGTATTATGTTGAGATGACATAGGTCTGGAAGGTGTTCATTCTACTGGACATTTCTGGAAACAAATATTTTAGCTTGATTTATGGTGCTGAAATAATTATTGTTATTTTAGGGATTCCACATACTTCCATTGGAAGAACATTTGGAAAGCATCTTCTGATTGTCTAGGCACCATTCCCTGCTCCGAATTATTTCAACTTAATTAAACCATGTGGTGTTTTGTGTCAATAAATAATGCTTGTAAACAGACGTGAAGGTGAAAAGGACAATTTAGCAGGACACGTTACTGATATTATGCCATCAGCCCAGATATGTCAAGTAGTCTAGAAGCACATTCTTTGTACACTTTTATGTAGAGCCAATCATTGTGGTATCTCGACACGATCTGGATCGCACCCTCTCTCTTCACGATCATGGGGCGTTTTAGGACTTTTGGGGAAGAACTTATGTTGTTTCGTGCTCATTCCCTTTGTCCCTCTCTTGGCTTTTGGGTTTGTCTGCTGAATGAGCCGAAAATTATGCAGTATCCACAAGCTGAAGAGTGTAGTCACATTCCCTGCTCGACATACATTTCAACATAAAATTTCCCCTTTAGCCTTCGGAAGGAGAAGGAGAAAAGAAGACACAATTTTGGGCAAGCAGTTAATAGGTCCAGCAAAGCTTGCTTAATTATTTCAATAATCAGTGAAGTATTGTTGACTGATTAAAGGTTTACCTCATTCCAGAGGAGTTGAGGGGATATACATGAATATGTAAAATAAGATTAAAAGTATGCATGAGGAGGGGCACTTGGGCAGCTCAGTTGGTTAAGCACCTGACTTCTGCTCAGGTTATGATCTCATGGCTCCTGAGTTGGAGCCCATGTCGGGCTTGGGCTCTGTGTTGACAGCTTTGAGACTGAAGCCTGCTTCAGATTCTGTATCCCTCTCTCTGTCCCTCCCCCGCTTGTGCTCTGTCTCTCTCTCGAATATAAATAAACATTAAGAAATTTAAAAAAAAACTTTAAAAAAATTCTTTTTACATTTATTTATTTATTTTTGAGGGACAGAGAGAGACAGAGCACAAGCAGGGTAGGGGCAGAGAGAAGGAGACACAGAATCAGAAGCAGGCTCCAGGCTCGGAGCTGTCAGTACAGAGCCCGACGCAGGGCTCGAACTCACAAACCGCCTGAGCTGAAGTAGGAAGGCACTTCCGACTGAGCCACCAGGCACCCCTAAAAAAATTTTTTTTAATGTTTATATTTGAGTGAGAGAAAGAGAGAGAGAGAAAGCTAGAGAGTGGGGAGGGGCAGACAGAGAGAGGGAGACACAGAATCTGAAGAAGGCTCCAGGCTCTGAGCTGTCAGCACACAGCCGGATGCGCGGCTCAAACCCTTGAACTGTGAGATCGTGACCTAGGCTGAAGTCGGCCGCTTAACCCACTGTGCCACCCAGGTGCCCCACATTAAGAAATTTTTTAGGGGCGCCTGGGTGGCGCAGTCGGTTAAGCGTCCGACTTCAGCCAGGTCACGATCTCGCGGTCCGTGAGTTCGAGCCCCGCGTCGGGCTCTGGGCTGATGGCTCAGAGCCTGGAGCCTGTTTCCGATTCTGTGTCTCCGTCTCTCTCCGCCCCCGCCCCCCGTTCATGCTCTGTCTCTCTCTGTTCCAAAAATAAATAAACGTTGAAAAAAAAAAAAGAAATTTTTTAAAAGTATGCATGAGGAAATATAATGTGAAGGTCAGAGCTGGGGAGAATTGGAATTGAACAATTCACACCCATGTGAGTAAAGCCAAGTTCAATTTGGCTCTGAACGTCCAGTGACTAACATGGAAAGGGAAACATAATTGATAAAGTGTAAATTTAATTCACTGAAAAGAAACTATGCCAATATTGTGATTTTTTTTTCCTATTATTTTGAACATAAAAATCACGCGGGACAGGACTTTTCTAAGTCCCATTGTGATGTGTTGGCAATTTTAGGGAAGTGTATTGATTCTCTCCTGCTACAGATCACAACTCAATGTATTATTACGTTACCTCAAATGTCACCTAGAAGAAAAAATGTCTCTCCAAATATAGTCAATTTAAGCCTGGGCTATAATTAACTCACTTGGCAGAATCTGGCTATATCATTCTTTTTAGTTTTAATTTTTCTTCTTCTTTTTTTAATGTTTATTCAGTTCTTGAGAGAGAGGGAGACAGAGCGTGAGTGGGGGAGGGACAGAGAGAGAGGGAGATACAGAATCTGAAGCAGGCTCCAGGCTCTGAGCTGTCAGCACAGAGCCCGATGCAGGGCTCAAACTCACGAACTATGAGATCATGACCTGAGCCGAAGTCAGACGCTTAACTGACTGAGCCACCCAGGCACCCTTAGTTTTGATTTTTCTTTATTTTAGAGAAAGAGAGAGAGAGAGTGCACATGGGAGAGCGGCAGGAGAAAATCTTAAGCAGGTTCCACACTTCGCCCGATGTGGGGCTGAATCCCATGACTCTGGGATCATGACCCAAGCTGAAATCAAGAGTCGGATGCTTGACAGACTGAGCCATCCAGGTGCCCCATGGCTTGTTCATTCTTAGCTCAGCTATAAGGACCTACTACACTTGCTGTTTATTTATTATTTTAATGTTTTAAATGTTTATTTATTCTGAGAGAGAATGAGTGGGGTAGGGGCAGAGAGGTGGCCTCCAAAGCAGGCTCTACGATGTCAGCACAGAGCCCAACATGGGGCTCGATCCCACAGACCATGAGATCATGACCTGAGCCGAAACCAAGAGTTGGATGCTTAACTGACTGAGCCACCCGGGCACCCTCCGTTTGCTGTTTAGAACTACATAGAGAAACTCCTATCTTTCTGTGTTTCCCCCTGCATATTCCTGTTAGTAGGCCTTTATTCAGTATATGGCTTCTGCCTCAAATATGCCCGTTAGAAATTGCAAAGGGTATGTTATTTTACCCTGCTTGCAAGCTAATAAGTTAGCTGCCATAGTTTCACGACTCACAGCAAATAGCAGTAGCCAGGGCTTAGCATTTATGTTGGTGTCCCGAGCACCACTCTTGCAGGACCACATAAAGAGTAGGTGATGCATACAAGCATGATGGGTTGCATTACAAGAGAGGAACCCTTAGTCTGAAGGACCTGAATCTTTTAGTCATTTTGGTGGGGGTTAAGAATGCCTGCTTCTTTGCCCTAGAGAAAGACATTATCTCTATCTTCCAAGGTGGTTAGCTACACAAACATCCCTGAAAAGATAGTTTGGAACAATGACAGTGCCTCTACTTGTAAGAAATGCAGAAATGTGACAGATCCATGAAGAATTGTTTCTCAACACTACCCTCACTCTATTATATCCTTTTTAAAACTACCCATCCCTGAAAATCAACATTATAAGAGCTACCTTATTTCAGCCTTCTTGGTTCCTGCATTTTAGTGAAATGCTATCTCTCTTGAAACTCTCTTGGAACTTCCATTGTAATTATAAACCCTACCAGGATTAAAAAAAAATGTTACTTTATTTTTGAGAGAGAGCAAGTCCACACAAAAGTGGGGGAGAGGCAGAGAAAGAAGGGGACAGAGGCTCTGAAGCGGGCCCTGTGATGACAGCAGAGAGCCTGATGTGGGGCTCGAGTTCAAGAACGGTGAGATCATGACCTGAGCCAAAGTTAGATGCGTAACCTATTGAGCCACCCAAGCACCCCTCTTTCGTAATTTACCTAAGTTCTTAACTTTCTTTTTTAAGTTTATTTTGAGAGAGGGGGTGGATAGGGGCAGAGAGGTGGGGAGAGAGAATCCAAAGCAGGCTCTAGGCCATCAGCACAGAGCCTGACATGGGGCTTAAAGCTACAAACTGAGATCATGACCTGAGCCAAAACCACGGGTTGGACGGTTAACCTGGTAAATGACTGAGCCATCCAGGTGCACCCCCCAACCAGGATTTAAAAAAAAAAATTTTTTTTTTCAACGTTTATTTTTGGGACAGAGAGAGACAGAGCATGAACGGGGGAGGGGCAGAGAGAGAGGGAGACACAGAATCGGAAACAGGCTCCAGGCTCTGAGCCATCAGCCCAGAGCCCGACGTGGGGCTCGAACTCACGGACCGCGAGATCGTGACCTGGCTGAAGTCGGACGCTCAACCGACTGCGCCACCCAGACGCCCCATCCCCACCAGGATTTTTAAACGAACCTTCTAATATATACTTTGTTGTTTCTAATGGTTTCATACGAGTTAATAGTTTTTTTCTCAAGGAAGTTCTAAGGTCTTAGAACACAGAAACTACTTCTGGAGCTTATTTGGTATCCACTACAGTACTGAATATTATAGATGGTATTGGAGAATATATAGGAGGATGAGAAAAGGCCACAGTTAGAAAGGTTGTCCATGGTAACAAAATGATAAATAATTGTCTGTAGTGTCCCATTTGTCTGCTTTAGTGACCAAAGAAACAGAATTCCTAACTACGAATCTGGAAGTTTTTATGATTTCATAGTTGTAGCAGGCCAGGATTCTACAGCCAACTCTTGGCTTGATTTTACTGGAGTTTAATCTTGGTGTGTTAGTGAATTGTGTTGATTTATCTCTGATTAAACATAAGGGATGGAAGTAACTTTCATACACAAATCTGGCTGCTTTCATCCAAAAGTTCCTTGGATAAATAGGGCCATGCAATGTGCACAAGATAGGTGGCAGGAGGTAGCAGGGAATATTCTGAGATAGCATAATCCACATAGATACTAACTCATAAGGAACAAGTCCATATTTATTGAAAGCTAACTAGGTATCTGCTCTAGTGTGGCAGCCTGGCTTCTGGTCCAGAAGCAGAGAATAAGGCCAGCACATATATTTGGAATAATTTGGCAGTCCAAGTAGTTTTCTTTTCTTTTAAAAAATTTTTTAAATGTTTATTTATTTTGGAGAGAAAGAGAGAGAGAGAGACAGAGTGCGAGTGTGGGGGAGGGGCAGAGAGAGAGAGGGAGACACAGAATCGGAAGCAGGCTCCAGGCTCCGAGCTGTCAGTGCAGAGCCCGGCAAGGGGCTCGAACTCACAAATGGTGAGATCAGACCTGAGCCGAAGTTAGACGCTTAACCGACTGAGCCACCCAGGCGCCCCAAGTAGCTTCCCTTTTTTCTGCATAACTCTCTCTCTCTCCCTCTCTCTCTCTCTCAAAACAACAAGAACAGCATGTGTTTTAAAATGAAGATAAAAGGCTCCTTTACAGAACGTGACTTTATAGTTGTGTGAGAAGCATCACAGTTCAGTGAAAAGCATAGACTTTGAGGCTCAGTTAAAATTTGGACTCTACCACTTATTCACTAAGGGAGTCAGGTTAAATTACACGTGTCTGATGAGTTATTTTAACTGTGGAAAATAAAACCTACTTATTGGCATCTTTGAGAATTAAATGAGATCATGTATGTCAAGCGCCCAGTGGGGGGTCTGCCATATACATTTGGGCCCTGGAGTGATAATTTTCATTATTACTGAACGACTGACTCATAACAATGATTCAAGGCTGGAAAACTGGGGAGGTGATTAAAGAAGAATTTAAAAAGCTAGGATTAGGGGAGGGATGAGTAGGTAGAACACAGAGGATCTTTAGGGCAATGAAATATTCCGTATGGAAAAATTTTTTAATGTTTACTTTTGAGAGAGAGAGGGAGAGAGAGAAAGTGCAAATGCTCCTGTGCACACCTGCGTGAGTTGGAGAGGGGAAAAGAAGAGAGGGGGACAGAGGATCCAAAGTGGGCTCTGTCACGACAGCAGAGAGCCCGATGCGTGGCTTGAACTCACAAACCGTGAGATTATGACCTGAGCTGAAGCTGGATGCTTAACTGACTGAGCCACCCGAGGCCCTTGTATGGTAAATTTTAGTGGATACATGTAGTCACACGTCTTTTCAAACCTATAGAATGTAAAACACTACGAATGAACCCTAATGTAAACTATGGATCCTTTGGGTGTGAATCCTAATGTAAACTCTGGGTGATTATGATGTGTCAGTGTGGGTTCATCAGTTGTAACAAATGCAGCACTGCGGTGGGGGATGTTCATAATGGGGGAGGCTATGCGTGTGTGGGGGCAGAGGGTAGATGGGAGATCTCTGCACCTTCTGTTCAGTTTTGCTGTGAACCTAAAACTGCCCTAAAAATAAGATCTCTTAGAGACATCCCCAAGCAGGAAATAACCTAGGGAAGGCTTTAGCTATCAGCTAAGGTACCCACCAGATCTCGAGAATGGAAGGAAAAAAGATGACTGCTCTTCGGTGGGTTGTCCCGATTAGTGAGGCATTAATTGAGAATTTCAATCTCCAGAGCCATGCAGAAAAATTTTTAAATTTTGTAACCTTATGGACCTTTGTAAAACTTCCATGCTAAAATAGACAACTTACATAATTGCCTGTGATGTACTTTAGAGGCTTTGTCTGAGTTTCAACTTGGCTTCCCATATTTTTTTGCTTGCCTTCAGATATTCCCATTATAAAGTATAAAATAGAAATTCTAACGTAGGGAGTAATAGCTTCTTTGTCAATTTGAAATAAAGTAATTGGTAGCTTTCCAAGATAGTCTGAAGGGGGCAAGTTACATTTGTGTGATCTAAATCCATTGGTTAAATGCACAGGGATTAACATCTGTTAAAAGAATTGGGCTTGGCATGCAGGTGTTTCAATATTTGCATTTAGTATGTGTTTCAGAAACAGCCTCTGAGAAAAACATTTATGTAACAATCTGGTGGTTTTATTGTTTAAATCTGTCAGGACAGTCATTTTGTTACTCAGACTTTGTGACCCTCTTGCAAGCTGTAAACTATTTAACGAAGTGAATATATTGAGAAAGATGACAGACTTTCAAACTTCGGGGGGAAAAGAGTATTATATGAGAAGAATCAGCTTTCCCCCTTGAGACTGCGCCTAATATGTGAACAGCAAAAACAATTACATTGGTGATTTCAGGAAGTCCAATAAATTCCGTCGCACAGTTCTACTTCTGAAATATTACATCACTCAGCAAAAGCTTAGGCTCATATATTAGCTGAAATGAACTAATCACGAATTAATTACCATCCGTTCAGCTTTGTGAATGGAGTGCAGAGGTAAGGCTCTGGATTCCCTGCAGCCAGCGCCTTGAGGCTTAACGACGCCTGCAGTTCAGTCTCCCAGCGCCCCTATGTGGGGAGGGGCACTCCAAAGCTACTTATTTCATCAGTCCTGGTGATCCCCTCTCATTGCGGTGATTGACTTAATCATTCCATAATCCACATTGTTAAAATAAGTTGTGCTCTGGCTGTTTGTTTTGTAGGTAAAGTGGGGGAAATAAATGCGGCGTTTCTCCAAGGATTTGTGGCTTAAAATTAGAAAGAAAATAGAGCAATCAATTGGTTTCACACACTGCCAGATTATACCTCAAGCAAATTAAAACTGGGTAAAAGTTGAATTGTAGGTGATTTCAGCTTTATGAAATCCACACGTGGGTATGATAGCACATGATGGCTCACTTTGGCTTAATTACTTTTTTTTTTTTAATGTTTATTTATTTTGACACAGAGAGACAGAGCATGAGCGGGGGAGGGGCAGAGAGAGAGGGAGACACGAAATCTGAGGCAGGCTCCAGGCTCCCAGTTGTCAGCACAGGGCTCGAACTCACAGACGCGGGGCTCCAATTCACAGCCGAAGTCGGACGCTCATCCGACTGAGCCACCCAGGAGCCCCAAGCTTGGTTAGTTTTTACGTGCCTTAAACGTCTTTAGGGTGCATGGATATCCAGTCAGACACAATGTTTTGTGCATAAATAGCAACTCGTTTTGAATGTTATATCTGCCCTGTGCTTTATTCTCACACAGTTTTCTTTGCTTTTTAAGCTTCTAGATCCTAGTTCAGGGTTATTTCAGGCCACTTTGGAAATTCACCCAGGAAGTTTCTGTTGGTGCAGATTTCATATACATTATGGCTTCAGGTAATTGATTCCAAGAGCAGCTGGGTGGGGTGGGGATGTGTATGTGGAATTGTATTCCGAATTTTCTTTGATAGCTTCTGGAATAGTCTGCACTTCTCCAGGGCTAAAACAGCCATCTACTGTATTTTCTTCGCTTATACTTCCCCAATTGCTGTAGCCAGTCCCATAAATTCTATTTATTCATATCTCTTCTTTGATGCTTTCCAGATTTGGGATTGCACGGACCAGCAAAATCTCCAGAAAGTTTTTTGGGGAACGTATATTGATGGTCAAAATTTGATTTAGTCAGTTATGGACCTGAAACAAATACTTTTATCATTTAATAATTGAGAGTACCTTTTAGCACCAAAAATTAAGAAAGGTCTAATGTATGAATGAAGAACAGTGCTTTAAACTGAGTCAATTTAACTTATGCAGAAGTCATTTCATTTATGTCATTTTTCTCATTTGGATGACAACTTTGCTGGATTGACATGTAGCAGGAGAATATAGAGAATTATTGACACACTTAAAAATGGCTTTGGGGCTCCTGGCTGGCTCTGTCAGAAGAGCATGCGACTTTTGATCTGGGGTTGTGAGTTCAAGCCCCACACTAGGTGTAGAGGTTACTTAAGTAAATGAATAAATTAAAATGAAAAAAATGACTGGCTTGGAATCAGGAGACCTGGGTTAGGGATCAGACACCACTCCATGTAAGCTATTGGATTCTCTCTGAACTTCCCCTCTGTGAAAAGGGGATGATAACCCTGGCCTGGGCTTTGTCATGAGGTAACTGTGAAATTCATGTGGAATAATGTGTGCAAAAGTGTTTTTGAACCATAAAGCACAATGAAAATGAGGTGGTTTTTTTGTAAATCTATGCAAGACTATTATGAGAATTCTAGAATCTCCTGCGACTGGGCTTAGCCTTAGGAATTATCTGAGGAATCACCCCGCAGCCTTTCTGAGGAGTATTTGACCTCCCTTTTCAGTGGAGGAATCTCCTAAGAAGTCTAGAATCTCCTAAGAAGTCTCGAATCTCCTAAGACTGGGCTTAACCTTAGTTATTACCTGAGGGATCACCTCACAGCCTTTCTGAGGAGCATTTGACCTCCATTTTCAGTGGCAACACAAGCCATCCATGGTCTTCCGATGGGTAAAGTATATGGTTTTTAAATGGAACTGGTTTAGATACTTTCCTGTAGCATCTGCCTATTGGTACCGGTTCCTCGAAGAAACACATGCTATTCTTTCCCCTCGGTGATGGCGCTCGAGAAAAGTAGAAGGATTTAATTCCTGAGATTTTATTTTCTTTCCAGGCCCTAATTCCTTTAATCATTTCATGTACGGAAAAATTCCAAGTCTCCTTGTCGTCCTGTCCTGCTTCTCCCAACTCTCCGGGGAACTAAAGACGGACCACGGTATTGGTATTGGAGGTATGCTGTAGTGAGCATGAAGAGAGGTAAGGTTTCACATTCCCTATTTAACACATCGCACTGCTAGCAATGCAGCTTAAGGTCTTGAGAGAGATTGCCTCTGGGAGATCTTCCCTGAACTTCTGGATGTTTTCTGTGTTGTCTTCTCCGCTTCCCTCAGACTCTGTATGTTTCTGCCTTTGCTTTTAGTATGTTCTATATAATTATACGTTAATATACCTATATTTTCAAGTATGTATCTTCTTCAGAACAGGATAGATCTCTTTTTCATTTTTGTGCTCTTATTATACAGTAAAATCTTTTTTTTTTTTTCAATGTTTATTTATTTTGGGGACAGAGAGAGACAGAGCATGAACGGGGGAGGGGCAGAGAGAGAGGGAGACACAGAATCGGAAACAGGCTCCAGGCTCCGAGCCATCAGCCCAGAGCCTGACGCGGGGCTCGAACTCCAGGACCGCGAGATCGTGACCTGGCTGAAGTCGGACGCTTAACCGACTGCGCCACCCAGGCGCCCCAGTAAAATCTTTTTTTAAATGTCTATTTACTTATTTTTGTGAGAGAGGGAGGACACGCACACATGCGAGGTAGGGACAGAGAGAGAGAGGGAGACAGATGCTGGGTTCGAACTCGTGAACCGTGAGATCATGACCTGAGCTAAGGTTGGACGCTTAACTGATGAGCCACCCAGGCGCCCCAACCCAGTAGATTATTAATAAATATTGAGTTCAACTGAACATGAGTCTTTTTCTTGGCACCTTCATGATTCTGTTTATAAATATTAAACGGACAGCCCAAAGCTTCATGTCTTTTTTTATTGGGGTGCTTGTCACATATTTCCTATTTTTTAGTTGCTTACTTTTTCTGGTGTCAAGAGGAAAACCTTATAAAAAGTTAATTTTATCTTGTTAACTTGGCCCTGTACTCCAGTCTAGTAATTGAGTGCCAAGTCTGTTTTTTAATTTCTTGAATGATTTTAAATCCAGGTAATAAAGGAAGTCTCTTTTCTGTTTGTCACAGAGCCAGCCATTTTTTCTTTGCTGGATGAAATTGTTACCTGTTTTCTTGAGCATTCCTTAGAAATAGTTTACACACACACACACACACACACACACACACACACACACACAAATATATGTATCTTATTTTACAAGGTGCTTTTATTTGTTTTTTGTCCAGCTTAACTCAGAAATTATTCACAGATGAAGTCATATGTATTTAAAGTTTATAATGTGATGATATGATATACATATACATTGTGAAATGATTACCAACATCAAGATAATTAACATATACATTGTCTCATGTGATTAACTCTCCCTTTTCTTTCTTTCTTTCTTTCTTTCTTTCTTTCTTTCTTTCTTCCCTCTTTCTTTTCTTCCTCTTCTTTCTTTCTTTCTTTCTTTCTTTCTTTCTTTCTTTCTTTCTTTCTTTCTTT
>NW_024412376.1:16824202-16883015 GCF_014898765.1 Herpailurus yagouaroundi | reverse complement strand
TTTCTTTCTTTCTTTCTTTCTTTCTTTCTTTCTTTCTTTCTTTCTTTTGTGGTGAAATCCCATAAGATCTTCTCTCAGCAAATTTTAAGTATACTGTACCATATTATTAACTATAATCACCATGCTGTACATTATATTCTCCAAACTTATTCATTTTACAATTAGAAGTTTGTGTCCTTTGGCCTACAGTTCCCACTTTTCCCTCACCACAGCCCCTGGCAATCACCACCCTGTTTCTACAGCTTCCCTTTTTTGAAAAAGATTCCATATATCAGTGGTACCATGCAGTCTTTGTCTTTCTCTGTCTGGTTTATTTCATTTAGCATAATGCCCTCCAAGTTTATCCACGTTGTCTCAAATGGCAAGAACTCACTTTTATGGCTGAATAATATTCCATTATATATATACATATACACTACATTTTGTTTATTCATCTACTGATGGGCACTTAGGTTATTTCCATCTTTTGGCTACTGTGAATAATGTTGCAGTGAACATGGGTGTGCATATGTCTCTTCAATATAGTGCTTCTATTTCCTTTGGGTATATTTTCGAGAGTGGGATCATATGGTAATTCTATTTTTTAAATTTTTTTGAGGAATCTCTGTAGTGTTTTCCATAAGGGGAATTTACATTTCCAGCAACAGTGTACAAGGGTTCCCTTTTCTGCCTGCTTGCCAACATCTTATCTCTTGTCTTTTTGGTAAGAGTTTTTTAGCAATGTGAGATGATATCTTATTGACATTTTGATTTTCATTTCCCTGATGATTAGTGATGTAGGCTGTCTTTTTCATGTACCTTTTGCCATTTATATGTCTTCTTTGGGAGAATATCTATTCAGATCTTTGATTATTTTTAATTGGATTTTTTTTTTTTTGCTCTTGAGTTTTATGAGTTTCTTATATATATTGGATATTTACCTCAGATATAGGGTTTGTAAATAAACATTTTTTTCCCATCCTATAGGCTGCCTTTTAAGTTTATTGATTGTTTTCTTTGCTATAAAGGTTTTTAGTTTGATGTAGTTCTACCTGCTTATTTTAGCTTTTGTTGCCAAGACCAATGTCAAGGAACCTTTTCTCTGTGCTTTCTTCTAGGAATTTTACAGTCTTAGATCTTACATTTAAATCTTGAATCCATTTTGTAATTTTTGCGAGTTGTATAAAATAAAGGTCCAGTTTTATTCTTTTGCATGTGGGATATCCAGTTTTCTCAACACCTTTTATTGATGAGACTATTCTTTCCCCATTTTGTGTTCTTGGTGCCCTTGTCAAAGATTAGTTGACTGTATATGTGTAGCTGTATGTTTGGGCTCTCTATTCTGTACCATTGGTTTATGTATGTGGTTTTATGCCAGTACCATGCTGTTTTGATTACCATAACTTTGTAATATAGTTTGAAATCAGGAAATGTGATACCTCCAGCTTTGTTCTTTTTTAAGATTGTTTTGGCTATTTGTGGTCTTTTGTGGTTCCATACAAATTTTAGAATAGTCTTTTTTTTTAATTTCTGAGAAATGTGACATTAGAATTTTGATAACGATTGCAGTGACTCTATAGATGGCTTTGGATAGTATGAACAATTTTAATAAAATTAATTCATCCAATTCACAAGCATGGGATATTTTCCATGTGTTTGTGTTCTTCAATTTCTTTTTATCAATGTCTTATAAACATTTTCAGTGAACAGGTTTTTCGCCACCTTGGTCAAATGTATTCTTAAGTATGTACTGTTTCTATGCTTCTATAAATGGAATTGCTTCTTAATTTCTCTTTCAGATAATTCATTTTTAGTGTACAGAAACATAACTGATTTCTGCATGTTGATTTTGTATCCTGAAACTTTACTAGATTTGTTTATTAGCTCTAACAGTTTTTTGGTGGTCTTTTGGGTTTCCTATATAGAAGATCACATCACCTGAAGAGATCATTTTACTTCTTCTTTTTCGTTTTGGATGCCGTTCATTTCTTTTTCTTGTCTAATTGCTGTATTTAGGACTTCTAGTACTATGTTGAATGGAAGTTATGGGAGTGGGCATCCTTGTATTTTTTCTGATCTTAGAAAATGGGCTTTTAACTTTTCACTATAATGCTATTATGAATAGCCTTTACTATTTTGATTACATCCCATCTATACCTAATTTGTTGACACTTTTTATCATGAAAGGGGGTTGAATTTTGTCAAATGCTTTTTCTGCATCTATTGAGATGATCCTATGATTTTTATCCTTCATTTTGTTAATGTGATGTATCACATTCACTGATTTACGCATTTGAAATATTCCTGCATCTCAAGGATAAATCCCACTTGCTTACGGTGTATGATCCTCTTAATATGCTGAATTCTGTTTGCTAATATTTTGCATCTACGTTCATCAGGGCTTTTGGTCCATAATTCTCTTTTCTTATAGTGTCCTTGCCTGGTTTTGGTATCAGGATAATGTTGGCCTCATAAAATGCATTTGGAAGGATTTCTTCCTCTTCAGTTTTTTGGAAGAGTTTGAAAAAGATTGTTATTAATTCTTCTTTAATATTTGGTAGAATTCTCCAGTGACACCATCTTGTCCTGGTCTTTTATTTGTTGGGAAATTCTCTACTACCAATTCAATCTCCTTACTTGTTTTAGGTCTGTTCAGATTTTCTATTTATTCATGATTCAATGTTGGTAAGTTGTATGTCTGTAGTAATTTATCCATTTCTTCTAGGTTGTCCAAATTACTGGTATATAATTGTTCATAGTAGTCTCTTATGATCCATTGTATTTTTGTGGTATCAGTTGTAATGTCCCTCTTTCATTTATAATTTTACTTATATGATTCATCTTTTTTCTTAGTATAGCTAAAGTTTTGTCAATTTTATCTTTTCACAAAGCCAACTCCTAGCTTTGTTGTTATTTTCTATTATTTTTCTAGCCTCTATTTCATTTATTTTTGCTCTAATCTTTATTATTTTCTTCCTTCTGCTATTATTCAGCTTTCTTTGTTCTTTTTTTCCCTTATTCTCTTGATGTATAATCTTAGGTTTATCTTAGATTGCTTATTTGAGATTTTTCTTCTTAAAAAGTTTTTTTAATGCTTATTTATCTTGAGAGAGAGAGAGAGAGAGAGATAGAGAACAAGCATGGGAGGGGCAGAGAGAGGGAGATGGAGATCCCAAGCAGGCTGGGCACTCTCAGTGCAGATCCTGATGCAGGGCTTGAACCCATGAACTGCAAGATCATGTCCTGAGCTGAAATCAAGAGTCAGATGCTTAACCAAATGAGCCACCCAGGTGCCCCTTTTCATTTTTTGAATTGAGGTATAACTGACATATAATATTGTATTAGTTTCAGATATTCAGTATAATGATTCAGTATTTGTATACACTGTGAAATGACCACCACAGTGGGTCTGATTTCCACATCATCATATAAAGTACATTATATGCAATACAATATTGTTAAATATAGTCAAACATACTATATGTACAATACCCATGACTTATCTTATGACCTGAAGTTTGTACCTCTTGAGCTTCTCCTATTCGCCCACCTCATGACCCCTCTCCTCTCTGATAACCACCAGTTTATTTTCTACATTTATGGATTTTGTTTTATTTTTTTTTAGATTCCACATATAACTGAAGTCATATGGCATTTGTCTTTCTGTGTCTGACTGATTTCACTTGGCGTATTACTCTCAAGGTCCATCCATGTTGTTGCAAATGGCAAGATACTATTATTTTTTTATGGCTGAGTAGTATGTGTATATCCCACATATTTATCCACTCATTCCTTTTATGGCTGAGTAGTACTCCATGGTATATATACATCCCACATATTCTTTATCCATTCATCCCTTTTGTTGTTTCTATTTCTTGACTCTTGTAAATAATGCTGCAATGAACACAAGAATGCATATATATGTTTTTGAATTAATGTTTTGTTTTCTTTGGATAAATACCCAGAAGTAGAATTGGTGGGTCATATGGTAGTTATATTTTTAGTTTTGTTTTGAAGAAAGTTCAGGCTGTTTTCCATAGTGACTGCACCAATTTGCATTCCCACCAACAGTGCATGAGAGTTCCTGTTTCTCTTCATCCTTGCCAACAGTTGTTTCTTGTCTTTTTGATAATAGTCATTGTAACAGGTGTGAAGTGATATCTCATTGTGGTATTGATTTGCATTTTCCTGATGAATAGTGATATTGAGCATCTTATTAGGAGTTGGCCATTTGTATGTCTTCATGGAAAATGTCTATTCAGATGCTCTGTCCATTTTTTAATTGGATTATTTGCACTCCTCTTCAATACTTTAGAAGAATTTGAAAAGAGTAGGGATTAAATCTTCTTTAATTGTTCTGTAGAATGAATCAGTGAAGCTGACTGATCCTGGACTTTTGTTTTTTGGGAGGTTTTTGATTATTGATTCAATTCCCTTGCTAGAAATCAGTATATTCTGATTTTCTATTTCTTTATGATTCAGTCTTAGAATATTTTCTGTTTCTAGGAATTTATCCATTTCTTTCAGGTTTTCCAATTTGTTGGCATATAATTGTCCATGGCACTCACTTATGATTTTTTGTATTTCTTTGGTATTTGTTGTATCTTCCCCTCTTTCATTTTTAATTTTATTTAATTTGACCCCTCTTTCCTTTTTTCTTAGTGGGACTAGGTGAAGACTTATCCATTTTGTTTATCTTTTCAAATATCATGTTAGTTTCATTAATCTTTTCTATTGTCTTTTTAGTATGCATTTCATTTATTTCCACTCTGATCTTTATTGTTTCCTTTTTCTGTTACCTATGGGCTTCATTTGTTCCTTTTTTTCCAGTTTCTTTAGCTGCAAAGTTAGATTATTTGAGATTTTTCTTGTTTGTTGAAGTGGGCCTGTATCATTAAGAACTTCTCTCTTAGACCTGTTTTTTGCTGTATCCCATAGATTTTGGTATGTTGTATTTTCAACGTTTATTTATTTTTGGGACAGAGAGAGACAGAGCATGAACGGGGGAGGGGCAGAGAGAGAGGGAGACACAGAATCGGAAACAGGCTCCAGGCTCCGAGCCATCAGCCCAGAGCCTGACGCGGGGCTCGAACTCACAGACCGCGAGATCTTGACCTGCCTGAAGTCGGACGCTTAACCGACTGCGCCACCCAGGCGCCCCTGTAAACATTTTTTTTTTTAATGAGAGAGAGAGAGGGAGACACAGAGCATAAGCAGGAGAGGGGCAGAGAAAGAGGGTGACACAGAATCTGAAGCAGGGTTCAGGCTCTGAGCTGTCAGCACAGACCCTGATGTGGGGCTCCAACTCACGGACTGTGAGATCATGACCTGAGCCGAAGTCGGAAGCTTAACTGACTGAGCCACCCAGGCATCCTAGTGCTTGATAGATTTTAATCTTAAATTTGTTGGGATTTGTTTTGTGGCTTAACATATGATCTATCCTGGAGTATGATCCATGTGCCCTTGAGAAGAATGTGTATTCTGCTTTTGGGTGAAATGTTCTGTATGTATTAAGTTCATCTGGTCTAATGTATCATTTAAGGCTGATGTTTCCTTATTGATTTATTGTCTGTATAGTCTATCCACTTATGTAAGTAGGGTATTAAGGTCTTCTACTATTATTGTATTGGTGTGGATTTCTCTCTTTAGGTATGTGAATATTTGCTTTATATATTTATTTGCCTCTATGTTGGGTGCATAAATATTTATAAATGTTATATGTTCTTGCTGTATTGACCCCTTTATCCTTATGTAATGCTCATCTTTGTCCTTTATTACCATCTTTGTTTTAAAGTCTAGTTGATTTAATATAAGTATAGCTACCCCACTTTCTTTTGGTTTGCCTGAAATATCTTTTCTCATCCCTTCACTTTCAGTCTGTGTAGTCTTTACAAAGGAGGTGAGTCTTTTGTTCTTTTTTCCCCATATAACCACTCCATGTCTTTGATTGGAGAATTTAGTCCATGTATATTTAAAATAATTATAAATTTGTAGGCATATATTTATTGCCAGATTTAATTATTCTTTTCTTGTCTGTTGAGATAGACCTGCATTGCTATGAGTTTCCTTCTTATAACTGCTTTTGATGCATTCCACAGATTTTAATGAGGCATTGACCAAAGTTCTTTTTTGTATTTTGTAAACTGTATTGTTTTTAAAATTTCAATTTTTCATTATTCATTGTTAGTGTGTACAAATAAAATATTGTATTCTGAAACCTTGTTAAATTCACTTATTGGCTCTAGTTGTTGTTTTGTTTTTGAAATTCCTGAAGGATTTTCTATGTAGATAATCATTTTTCTGCAAATAGAGGCAACTTTTTCTTTTCCAGTTTGGAGACCTTTTATTTCTTTTATTTGCCTTATTGAACTGACTTAAACTTCCAGTACAGTGCTGAATAGATATGGTAAGGGGGGCATCACTGCCTTTTTCCATGTGATAGGGAGAAAGCTTTCAGTCTTTCTCCATTAAGTATGATATTAGCTGTAAGTTTTCTGGAAAGCTGTAAGTTTTCAAGTTGAGGAAATTCCCTTTGAGTTCTTCTTTGCTAAGAGTTTTCAGCAGATATGCTTATTTAATATTTCTCAACTGCTCTTTGTGAATTTGTTGAGATGGCAATATGATTTTTATTTTTTAGTCTGTTAATGTGGTGAATTACATTTATTGATTTTTGAATGTTAAACCAAACCTTGCTTTCCTTGAAGCATTTTATGCTATTTTATGTATTATTGGATTTGATTTGCTAAAATTTTATTTAGAATTTTTGCATCTATGTGCATGTAGGATATTGGTTTATAGGTCTCCTCTGTTATAATGTCTTTCTGGGTTTCATACCAGAGAACTTCTGACCTCATGCAATGAGTTGGAAAGCATTGCCTCCTGTTCAATTTTGTGGAAGAGTTTGTGTAGACTGGATACATTTTTTTTCTTAAGTGCTTGATTGAATTCTTCAGTGAAACCATCTGAGCCTGAAGCTTTTGTTTATTTGTTTGTGAGAAGTCTTTAATTATAAATTCAATTTATTTAATAGGCTATTTAGGCTATCTATTTATTCTCGAGTAAATTTGGTAGTTTGTATCTTTAAAGAAATATGTCCATTTTATCTGAATGTCAAATGTTGGCATAATGTTCTTAATATTTCCTTATTTTTCTTTAATATCTGTAGGATATATAGTGATGTCATCTCTATCATTCCTGATATTGGTAACTTGTGTATTCTCTCTTTCCTTCTTCTCATTAGTCCAGCTAGCAATTTATCAATTTTATTTATCTTTTTAAAGAAGCAACTTGTATTTTTATTAATATTTTCTTTGATTTTCTATATTTTATTCCATTGATTTCTAGTTTGAATTTTAAAATTATTTCCTTATTTCCTCTCTTCTACTTTGGTATGTATTTGTCTTTTTGTTTCTACTTTTTTTTTTTTAAGATTTTATTTTAAGTAATTTCTATAACCAACATGGGAATCAAATTCACAACCCCGAGATCAAGAATCTCATGCTCTACCAATGGAGCCAGTCAGGTGGCCCTCTAGTTTCTTAACATAGAAGTTGAGTCATCGATCTGAGGTCTTCTCTGTTCTAAGATAGGTGTTTGGTGTTATAAATTTACTTCTAAATATTGCTTTAGCTGCATCTCACAAATTTAAAAATGTTGTGTTTTTGATCCAGCATAATTATTAATTTCCTTTTTTTTTTTGACCCATGGTTTGTTTAAAAGCATGTTGCTTGGTTTCAATATAATTGAGAATTTTCCAGATAATTGATTTCTTATCTATTTGTATTGCGCCCAGAGTAAATACTTTGTATGGTTTGGATCATGGAGACATGTTTTGTGATCTAAAATATATACCTTGGGAAATGTTTCATGTGCACTTGAAGGAAATGTGTATTCTACTGTAGTATTGAATGGGTTGTTCTAAAAGTACCAGTTGAGGTCAAATTGTTTGGTAGTGTTCTTTAACTCTTCTATATCCTTACTCATTTTCTGTTTAATGATTGTATCAATTATTGAGATTGTTGAAATCTCTGAATATAATTGTGAATTTGTCCCTTTTTTATTGCAGATGTATCAGTTTTTGTTTCATGTGTTTTGATGTTTTGTTATTGTGTCCTCATTATGAAGTGACCTTTCTATCTAAATAATGTATATCTTTGTTCCATGCTTTGATATCTACTTTATCCTATATAATATAGGTGTCCCATCTTTTGATTTCTTTTTTAAATGTTTATTTATTTTTGAGAGAGAGTGAGAGATCATGAGCAGGGGAAGGGCAGAGAGAGAAGGAGACAGAGAATCCCAAACAAGCTCTGTACTGTCAGTGCAGACCCCAACGGCGGGACTCGATCTCATGAATCGTGGGATCATGACCTGAGTCAAAATCAAGAACCAATCATTTAACTGACTGAGCTACCCAGGCACCCCATCTTTTTATTTCTGTTCACATAGTACATCTTTTTTCATTCTTTTAATTTTAATCAATTTTTATTTATATTTAATTTTTTTGATAGGCAATATACAAAATTGAGTATTTTGTTTTTTTAATCTGATCTAATCTGAGTATTTTGTTTGTTTGTTTTTTTAATCTAATCAATCACTGTCTCTGACTCGTGTGTGTAGAACGCTAACATTTAAATTTTTTTTTTTAATATTTATTTATTTTTGAGACAGAGAGAGACAGAGCATGAACAGGGGAGGGTCAGAGAGAGAGGGAGACACAGAATCCAAAACAGGCTCCAGGCTCTGAGCAGTCCGCACAGAGCCCGATGCAGGGCTCAAACTCACAGACCGCGAGATTGTGACCTGAGCCGAAGTCGGTCGCCCAACCGACTGAGCCACCCAGGCACCCCTAGAACGCTAACATTTTAATGAGACTATTAATATAGTGGAGTTTAAATCCTGGTATTTGCTTTCTATTTGTTCTATCTGTTCATTATTCTCCTTTGTCATCTTTTTTTAAATGTTTTCTTCTGGATTTATTGAATATTTTATTGCTCCCTTTAATTCTTGTTGTTGATTTATTAGGTAGAACTCTTTGTTGTGTGATTTTAGTGGTTGCTTTGGTGTTTGTAGTAAACATCTTTAAATTTATCATATTCTAACTTCTAGTGATGATATTATACTGCTTTACATACTACATAAAATCTTTATCACATTTTCTTCTCCCAGCCTTTCTGTCACTATTGTCATATATTTTTGAGTTCAGCTTGGATCATGATCTCATGGCTCATGGCTTCAAGTTCAAGTGTGGAGTCCACATGGTATTCTCTCTCTCCCTCTCTCTCTGCCCACCCCCCACTTGTGCTTGCTCTCTCTCTCAAAATAAATAAACTTTAAAATATAAAGATACTTAACTAATAAGAAAAAAGTAATTAAAAAAACACGTCATTGCCATTTTTGGTGCTCTTTGTTACTTTGTGTAGCTTATGATTTCCATCTGATATCATTTTTCTTGTGGCTGGCAGACTTTCTGTATCAATTCTTGAACTTCAGCTGTGTTAGTGATGAATGCTTTCAGCTTTTGTATATTTGAAAAGTGTGTTTAGTTTACTGTTGTTTTGCTGAATAAAGGATTTGAGGTTGACAGTTTTTTTTTTCCCTTTCAGAACTTTATTTTTTTAATTAAAAAAAAAATTTTTTTTTTAACGTTTATTTATTTTTGAGACAGAGAGAGACAGAGCATGAACGGGGGAGGGGCAGAGAGAGAGGGAGGCACAGAATCCGAAGCAGGCTCCAGGCTCTGAGCTGTCAGCCCAGAGCCCGACGTGGGGCTCGAACTCACGGACTGCGAGATCGTGACCTGAGCCGAAGTCGGCCGCTTAACCGACTGAGCCACCCAGGCGCCCCCCACTTTCAGAACTTTAAAGATGTTTTTCCACTATCTTCTGGGTTGTCTTTTTCTGATGAGAAATCTGATGGCATCTTTATCTTAGTTTCTTTTTGTGTAATATATTTTTTCTCTGGCTACTTTCAAGACCTTCCTATCACAAAGATTTTAAGTTATTTGATCATGACATGTCTTGGATATGTGGGTTTATGTATTTCATTAAATATGAATTATATTATATTTTAATATATTTTGGCTTTTATGTCTTCAAATATTTGAATGTTCTAGTGATGGTATGGGATTTATATAGGTTGTGTAAGATGAAAACTGATAAAATGGAAAAATCTTCCTAAAATTTGTTTCATACTTCTTGACTTTTATATTTCCATGAATAACATGATTATTTTTAGCCATCTATCTAGGCTCAAAGCCTTGGAATAATGTTTTATTCATTTCCCTCTATACTGTAATCAATCACATATAGTTGTTACACCTATGTAATCAATCACCCTTTACTGAGCATCTAGTATTTGCCAATAAAACACTATTATCATCTAAGTCTCACAATATCTTCTAAAGTAGGTATAAATGTTTCTATTTTCCCAGTGAGAACAAATAAACTTAAAGAAGTTAAGCTGGTGACTCTGTCATTGAGTTTGTAAGAGAAGAGCCAGAATTCGGGGCCAGGTTTATTTGTATCCTGAGGTCCTCCCCCCTCCCCCCTTTTATTTCTGGTGGAGTAAGCCATTTCTCTCAAGGGACAGTATTATTCTTCAGGGCGTTTCCATCCTGAAGAAATTTTGTTATTATTTTTTAAGTTTTAGGGACACAGATTAGTTATAATCCTTGGTTCACAACACTTTCATCATTGGTCCATTCATGGCCACATTTAATTTTATTTTTTAAAAATATTTTTAAAGTAGGCTCCATGCCCAGGGTGGAACCAAATATGGGGCTTAAACTCAAAACCCTTAGATCAAGACCTGAGCTGAGATCAAGAGTCGGAGTGGAGCTGAGATCAAGAGCTTAACTGACTGAGCCACCCAGGTGCCCCCCACACTTTATTTATTTATTTGTTTGTTCTTCTGTTTTAAAATAATAATAATGACAATAATGAAGTGAACTACCACCCAACATGAAAGATAGGACCTTGCCAATAGCCTACATCTACTCACTGGCTCTTTTGTTAATCTCCTTTCAATTCCTACTGATGCTACATGACTTACAAGTCTAGATAGCTCAGCTTTGAACTATTTAAATTGCATCGTAATTGACTCATATCCAATTTTCCCCCTCAATCCATTCTAAACATCTCTTGATATTTGATTGATCTTAACATACGACTCTTTTCACATCATTATCTTATTCAAATCTTTCATTCTTTGCCCAGGATTTCTTAGCTGGCCTTTGGAGACCTCTACGATTTATTTGACCTCAATCTATACTAGCTATGTCTCACAGTGTTTTTGTACTCTGCATGTTTTAGACAAGTCAAAGTGTTCATGATTCTCAGACAATCCCCCCATATTTTTATCCTTGACAACTTAAGCTGTTCTCTTTGCTTGTAAGGCAGTGTCTGATTATTTAGTCATCTTTTTCATGAAGTTCTCCTTGATTCTCCCAACCAGAAGTAAACACCAAACTAACAAATCACTCATAGACTAGGGTCTATCACATGGTTCTTATTGCCTACTAATTCATGCTACAACAATTTGTATTCTTTTTTTTTTTTATTTCTGTTAATGGATTGTAAGCTCCTAAGGAATGGGGATTATTTTAAATTTATTTTTGTATTTCTCATCAGCTTAGTCACTTACTGTGGTTTTTCCTTACTTATGGGAAGGATGGATGTCCATTAACCTCAGGAGTTCAGCACCAACCAATTATTTCTGCCTTTCACTCTCAAAGCCTTTTTTCTTTTGCTTTTCCTGACTCACCACTTCTCCCTGTCTGTGCATTGAATATACACAGTGGTGGTGGTGGAGGGTTAGTGGGGGTGGGAGGAATAGAGATAAGGGAAGGAGGGAAGGAAATACCCGATACATAGAGCTATGTCATAGTCTCCAAGAGATGGATCTACAAGGAAGTGATGTAAGCTCATTGACAGGTGAGAATATGACAGTATCGCTTATTTCCAGGGTAAGGAGTGGCTGGAATGGAAATTAGATCAAGAGAAAGAAGGTGGGTGGGGGCTCCAATTTCATATCATGCCTCACGTGCTGTTTCTAGTGCATCCTAGGTGACTAGTCATTCTTACTACATTAAATAATAATACCTTGCCCTTGAATAGCACATGAGAATGTAATTCACATTATCCCTATCTTAAAGATGGGGAAAATGGATTGATGCAATTTCTTTAACTATCATATTTACTGTTTAGGAAGTTAGTTGTACTCTTCTCCTAGCCTAAAAGAATGTAGGGACTTTTGAGAGGCAGAAGAGGGATGATCTGAACTAAATCTCTAAATAGGTCTGAGCTAGAGCATCGATGGCGAGAACTCCCCCCCTGCTTGATGTGGTGCTGCCCTAATCATACACTTTCCTGTGCTGAAATGCAGTTCCTAAGGTTTAGCATTTATTTTACAATACGTTTTCTTGCTTCTTTCAGGGCTCCAATGCCTTTTGGTGCTCTTGTCTTCCTGGACTGGGGTTTGGGTCAGGTTCCTCCTCCTGCTGGTCTCAGTGTTCAGACCATCCAAGCAGTGACAAGGCAAATTAGGCCTATTTAATGGCGTGAATTCCAGTTTTCTTAGATCCATTTCAGTTAAGTTGCTAAGAAGGAACAGTCCTTTCACACACACATTTATTTCTGAGGAACACTGTAGAGTCATAATTCCACTTGCTCTCCAATAATTTGTACATTGTGTGCCCCACCACATGCTGCTTTTGCAGATTTACACCTTCAGTGGAAACTTGCCGAAAAAAAGCCGCTAGGAAGGAAAGGGGGAAAGAGAGAGGGGAGGAGGAATGGAGGGAGCAAAGGAGGATGGGAAGGAGGAAGAGAGCAAGGGGAGAGAGAGAGAGAGAGAGAGAGAGAGAGAGAGAGAGAATGAGAGAGAGAGAGAGAGAGACTTTATTTTTAGCTTGACTCCTAAATCAGGGCAGACAGGAAACCATTACAGATGTACATGACGTTGATGATTAGGTGATGAGGCTTGTCAATGTTACTAAGTTGGTTTCAGTGGCATTTCTTTAAAAATATTTTCTTCAAACCTACAGATTGAAGGTACTTATGAAAAATTCCAGAAAAAAAGTTATTTCCAGTGAGTTCCTTGTGGTGGTGGTGATGAGGGGTGTGTGTTATTGATCTTATAATCAAAATAATGACTTTAAACCGGGTTTTCTAAAGAAAATTAATGACTGCCTCAAGTTAATGGCCTTCAGCCAATCTCCCAGTCAGCCATTAATCCCCAGGAAATGCCCTGGGCCTTGATCATTGTTGTGTAAATAATACAAAAGTGGGTATAGTTCTCTTGTCAGATGGGAAGCCTACGTTGCCCTTGTCTCCTGGACTCCCTTTATGGTAAAAAGAATAACCCATTAGGAGGGAAAACTGTAACAATTTCGTTACCATTGTTTAACTAAAATTCTTAAATAAGATATTAAGCAACTTGAACTCTGTATGTTTGAGTCAGAAATAATGGAGGACTCCAAGCTCAGAATTCTTAGAGCTGTGAGTGACGTAAAATATAGAGGCCGATATTGAATTGAGAAGAATTCAATATTAGATATTTCAAGTTAAAATCAGGGTTAAAGTAACACATAATTGACTACTTTACTGGTTGCAAAAAAAGATGGTACTGAAATTTACTTTTAAAATTAGGACCTTATATTCTAATAAAAATATCCTGAGGAGCTGCATTTTACAAGTTTTCAAATAAATATCATGATGAATAGGGATATTTTTCTTATCTTAAAATATCAAAGGATATTTATAGTCCTTTTCGTGGCTTATTCTGCATTCCACGATCCTCAAGAAGGCAAATCGTGAAATGAAAAACATGTGTGAGAAATTAGTAGAGCAGTTGCTCCTGACTGCCAAAGGAGATGCTACTGAGGGGGAAAGGCCTTCGAGGGGATTTTCCTACTTTGAACAGAGATGTCCACGCACATTGTTATCCCGCGTCCCAAATTCAGGCGGTAAACATTACATGAAGTAGGTTCTCAATAAACATTTTCAGAATGAATACACATATTTTAATAAAATATGAACAAACATTTTAAATGTAATTATTGCAATTTAAATAATTTAAAATTTTGTCCATTACACCCCAGTAAAGCTGGAAGAAAATAAAAAAAAAAAAAGACTCGTCCTTGCCCAGAGTTTTTTTTTTTTTTTTTAATTTTTTTAACATTTATTTATTATAGAGAGACAGAGTAAGAGCATGGGAGGGACAGAGGGGGAGACACAGAATCTGAAACAGGCTCCAGGCTCTGAGCTGTCAGCACAGAGCCCGACGCGGGGCTCGAACTCACAGACCGCGAGATCATGACCTGAGCCAAAGTCGGTCGCCCAACCGACTGAGCCACCCAGGCGCCCCCAGAGTTTTTTGTATATTTGGAAGATTAGCTTTTTCTTCTTCTTCTTTTTTTTAAAATTAGTTAGTTAGTGTATTTATTTATTTATTTAAGTAACCTCTACACCCAATATGGGGCTCAGATATGACCCCAAGAACTGAGCCAGCCAGGTACCCCAGATTAGTTCTTTATCTTTGATATACATTTTGTGTGTTTTCTCCTAGATTGGCGTTTATCTTTTTTCTCTTACATATTTTCTTTTTCCAAACGACTATCCATTTGTCACAACACTGTTTATTAAAGAGTTCATCTTGTCCTCACAGGTGGGAAATGCTGTCTCAATTATATTCTAAATTTCCATATGTAGTTATGTTTATTTTTAAACTTTCTTTTCTGTTGTATTTGGTTGGCTGTTTGTTCATATGCCATGTTTTGATACATAGGAGAGCTAATTAGTTTCCTCTTGGCTTTTTTTTTTTATAAGTGGCTTATCATATAGTTTTAAATGCATTTAAATACATACCTGGATTTTAGAGCCAACTTATCTAATTCTAGAAAAAAAATCTCATTTGTATATTTTTTTAGAAAATCACATTACATTCATATTAACTAGGAGAAGACCTGATACCTGTTTTCAGTTCAGTGATTCTAATGAAGAGTCCATTCATTCAATTTCCTTTTTTTCTTATAGGGTGTTTGCCATGTCACCCATAGAGGGTTTGTACATAACTGTTAATTTACAAAATGTTTATTTTTATTTTTGTTGATGTCTTTATTCTGTCATTATATCTTCTGATTGGTTATTACTTATATATATTATGGCTGCAAAATTTTGTAGAATCTTGTATCTTACTAAGTTACTGAATTATTTTATTTATAATAATTTTATCATTGATTCAGATATTCCAAGTAAAGTATTATACCAGGTGAAAGTAGAGATGATTTTATTTCTTTTCCGATTCTTTTATCTCAAATTCTTTTTTCTTGTTTCATTGCACTAGCTAGTAAGTCTGATTCTGTGTTAAATAGTTAAAAAGAATAGCAGCCATTTTGCCTTCTTCTGGAGCTTAGTGCAAATGCTTCTAGTGTCTACATAATAAATAATATGCTGGCTTTAAGATTGAGGGAAATTTATTTTATTAATTTAAAGAAACATCTATGGCTTTCTATTTTATGAAGTATTTTATCAGAAATGACTTTTGAATTTAGTTGCATTTTTTTCAGTGTCTATGTCATAGTCAAGTAATTTTAAAAAATCTTTTCAGATGGTGATCATAGTAATGGCTTTCTTTTTTTTTTTTTAAGTTTCATTTATTTGTTTTAAGAGAGAGTGTGCACCCACGTGCATGAGTGGGGGAGGGGCTCAGAGAGAGGGAGAGAGAGGATCCCAAGCAGGCTCCACGCTGACAGTGCAGAGCCCAATGCAAAGATCAATCTCACAAATCGTGAGATCATGACCTGAGCTGAAATCAAGAGTCAGGCACTTAACTGTCTGAGCCACTGTCTTAATATCAAATCACTCTTGCATTCATGTAATAAACTGGTCATGATATATTAATTTTTTTAACCTTTATTTATTTTTGAGAGACAGAGAGAGACAGCATGAGCGGGGGAGGGGCAGAGAGAGAGGGAGACACAGAACATGAAGGAGGCTCCAGGCTCTGAGCTGTCAGCACAGAGCCCGACGCGGGGCTCGCACTCACAAGCTGTGAGATCATGACCTGAGCCGAAGTTGGACACTTAACCAACTGAGCCACCTGGGCACCCCCATGATATATTAATTTTTAAATGAGCGGTTGGATTCTATTTCCTAATATTCTGCTTAAGATTTTTTGCCTCAATATTCCAAGGTAATATTGGTTTCTGTGTTTCTTTGCTATGCTATTTTATTAGGTTTATGTATTGATACTTCTTTTTTTGTAAAAGCATTTTTGGAAACGTCTATGTTTAGAAAAATTTGTATAGCATTGGATTATCTCCACTTTGAAGGTTTGACTGAGCTCCCCTGTGAAACTATCTGCCCATGGTCATTTTTGAGGGCCAGTTCTCCATTTCTCTTTTGAAATGTAATCCAAAATTTTTATATATATATAAGAAATGCATATTTGAATCTGTGATAGGAGAACAATGGCCCCCAAAATATCCATGCCCTAATCCCCAGAACCTATGACTAGGTTATTTTTGCAGATGTGACTAAGGGTAGGGACCTCCAGATGAAGAGATTATCCTGAACTGCCTAATTTTTTGAGAATTTAAAAGTAAATAACTTTTTCTTGCTGGGTCAGAGAGATACAATGTTTTACTATCGCTGACTTTGAAGATGGAGTAAGGGACCATGAGCCAAAGAATATGGGTGGCTTCTAGAAGCAGGAATAGCCTTTAACTGACAGCCAGTAAGAAAACAAGGACCTTGTTCATACACCCACGAGAAAATAATTTCTACCAACACGTGAATGAGCCAGCAACAAATTCTTTTCTAGAACCTCCATAAAAGGAACCACCCTGCTGACATGTTGATTTTAGTTCAATGAGACCCATAGTGGATTTCTGTCTTAAGAACTATAAAATAATAAATACGTGGTGTTTTCTGCCACAAGTTTGTGGTGACTTTTTATGGCAGCAATGGAAAACTAATACCTGGACAGAGAAGGTCAAATTTGATAAATGTATTTTGTATGAAACTGACAGTTTTACCTGGGTTTTCACATTTATTTTCATAGAATTACACAGCATGGACTCATGGTTTTCGAAATTTTGTCAATTTATTTCTCCTTTGTTATTTATTATCTTGTGCCTTTATACTTTTTTTGTGTGAAGTTTGGAAGAGCCGTCTGAGGCTTTATTTGGGAAAAGGCACTTGAATTGGCTTTTGGCTTTTATTATTTTTTTTATATTTTTAGTTTTTAAATGTGTATTTTGAGAGACAGCACACACAGGGGATGGGCAGAGAGAGAGAGAGAGAGAGAGAGAGAGAGAGAGAGAAAATCTTAAGTGGGCTTCATGCCCAGCCCTGAGCCCCACGTGGAGTTCGATCTCACTGCCCTGAGATCATGCCTGGGCTCAAATCAAGAATTGGATGCTTAATGATTGAGTCACCCAGGCTCCTTGACTTGGCTTTTAGGTGGGGACATGAGCAAGATGGGGTATCCAGGGCACTAGACTCCCCCCGCTGGCAGGCTGAGGACTGAAGCGGAGCCTCAGGTGGGTCCTCCTGTTTCTGACAATCCCCAGCACAGCTCCTTCCCCCAAAGGCTCTATGGCCGCCATGAGAGGGGGTGGCTGGGAGAGACCTCAGTGGCTGCTCAGGTGGACAGGATACCAGACAACTTGGATGCCAGCGTCACGTGGCGGATCTCTATCTTCCTCACAACCACCGCCTTGGAGGAGCTGCCACAGCTGAAGAAATTGGAGCCCCTGCCAGACTAGAAGATGCTCAGGCCATAGTTGAGATCAGGGCTCACGAGGACCCTGTAGGCTGAGCTCAGCCCACCTGAGTAGCCACTGGTGGTCTTAGTATAGATACTCATGTTCTCATCCCAGACTCCAGCTAGCTTTTCTCGCCCTCCAGGGGCTTGCAGTAGGTGGAAATCTCCAATGTCCAGGGCCAGCTTGATGTTCATGAGCTCCTTGTACTCGCATAGCTACCATGCTATGCCCTACTCGGCTCACTGCAGGGCGCCTCCAGCCGTGCCAGCTTGGCATTGGTGAACTTCACGGACAGCTCCCCGCGCTGCTCTTTGATCTCCTGGTACTGCTTTTTGAAGTCCTCCACCAGCCCCTGCCTGCTGCCAAGCTTTAACCCCAGCTTTCCCTTCTCCTGGTCCAATATGTCCAGCTGCTGCTGAAGGTTGCTGATGTATCTCTAGAACATGTCCCTGTGGCTCCGAGTTGTGTTCTGCTGCCCCAGGCTCCGTTCGGTCTCCGGGATGTTGTTCTTCTGCCCCAGGTGCCAGCCCTGTCGATGGAGGCAAACTTGTTGCTGAGCGTCTTGATCTGCTCCTTCTCCTGGGTGCACATGGCCTTGATGCTGGGGTCTGCCTCCAGCTTAAGGGGACTCCGCAGGTTCTGATTCACTGATGCAACCGTGATCCTGCCCACTTCCCTGGCCCCGCTGTAGCCGCTGACCACACTCCTGCTGGCGCCCAGGCCACCCTGGAAGCTGCTGCCTCTGCCCACCCGGGACAAGGCTGGTCATTTGAAAGGGGAGTCTTGGATGAGAAGGCAAAAGGCCCTATCTTTGCCTCTAGACCGTCCCCATTCTCAGTGATGTTTTGAAGGGGGCTGGGCCAGTCTTGTCTCCTGCAAAATCTGCCTCTACAGAAATATCTTCTAATTCTCTTGAACTGATCTCTCCTGCAGGACTGCCAAACTTGGCAAGAAAGAGCCAATTCTTACCCGTATTTTGATAGTGTTTTCCCAGGTGGTCTCACTCATAAGCTCTATCTGCATGTGACCTGTATTCGTAAGATATTATAGTCCACAGCTAATCCGAGAGTCCAGTTTATCACGTCATCTACCATGACAAGAAGGATCACCAACTTTCCAGCCCACTGTATCTGTTTTCTTGCTGATCACCAACTGACCACTGAATTAATATTTGCTATTTTAAGTTTTGTTAAGGTAGCTCATGCCTAGGTACGAACCTCTGTTGTTGTAGAGTGTATTAACTGTTCACAACGTAAGGAATAAAGTGACGGCGACTTTGAAACAATAAAAGTGTATTTGTGCCAATTCAAGCATACGCAATCCGGGGTTATGATATGCTAACCTTGCCTTTTCTTGCTCTATGTAGTCCCTTGGACTTGCTCTGGTCTGCGTGGTTGCATGTGGCTCACGCTGCCGCTTCAGTGTTCCAGGCCTGAGGATTGCATACTTCACTTCTGCTTATAATCAGCTGGCAGAACTTAGGTACCTTCCTGCATTCCTACCTGTAAGGAGAATGCAAAATGCAGTGTTTAGTCTCAGTGCCAGTTTGTCCGGATGAAACACAAAGACAATCTCATAATGGCAAACAAAAGGGGAGAATGGATAGTGAGACATATTGGTGGCATATACCACATCCTTTTCCTCATGACTTTTTCCCGTTTTTTTTCCTTTGAAAAGTAAGATTTTTTTTTTTTTGCATTTCAAACCTTAAAAATTTCTCCCATAGTGAGTATTTTTATTTAGAGAAATTTAAGCTAGTATATTCTTTCTATAGTTCTTAGTTTTTTCTCTCCAATGCAAATAGCCCTTTCATCGTATATAATAATAATCCTTGTTTAAAAAAATCAGCCAACAGGGGCGCCTAGGTGGCTCAGTCGGTTGAGCGTCTGACTTCGGCTCAGGTCATGATCTCGCGGTCTGTGAGTTCGAGCCCCGCGTCGGGCTCTGTGCTGACAGCTCAGAGCCTGGAGCCTGTTTCGGATTCTGTGTCTCCCTCTCTCTCTGACCCTCCCCCCGTTCATGCTCTGTCTCTCTCTGTCTCAAAGATAAATAAACGTTAAAAAAAAAATCAGCCAACAAAAGAGAAAGGAAATATCCAAAATCTCTGCACATTGAGGAAAAATACCATCAATGTTTTGATGATTATTGTTTCATGTACCTTTTTTAGAAGCATACACATACACTCCTTTCCCCAAAGATTTTAGCAAAAGATGATCATATAATAATTTTGTTTTTATTTTATAAACTTAAAAAAAAACGCCATTTTCTTTTTGTTCATTATCTCTTCTCCCGCCACTTGAATAGCCCTAGGTATCAATGTTACCAATCTCGTATGTATCTTGGCTTACTTCAATTTGTGGTCATATGATTATATTCACATACATGTTTACATATATTCACACACGTTTAGAGTTATATATGTATTTAAATATTTTGGTATTGTTTGGTTTAGAAAGGTAGCATAATATATATATTTCTCTGTCTCTTGCCTTTCTCATTTAACAGCAGGTTGTAGAAATCGTTTTTTGTTTGTGTGTATTTTATTTTATTTTATTTTATTTTATTTATTTTTTCCAGAACTTGGGAATGTATTTACTTCCTCTACTTTATGGTGAATCTAACATTTCCTTTTCTTAAGTCTATTTATTTTTATTTTTGAAAGAGGGAGAGAGCGAGAGAGAGACAGAGGGGCAGAGAGAGAGGGAGAAAGAGAATCCCAAGCAGGCTCTGTACTGTCAGCACAATGCCTGATGTGGGGTTCTGACTCATGACTGTGGGATCATGATCCGAGCTGAAATCAAGAGTCAGACGCTTAATTGACTGAGCCACCCAGGCACCCCAGAAGCTAACATTCATTTTAGGAACTAATTATGAAATGTTTCAATAGCTACAAAATAAAAATGTCTTTTATTAATACTGTAGGGGCCAAGGGCAGGCAGTCCCAAAGTGTGTTGTGGGAATCTTTTTAATCATTGACTATAGATTCATAAAATTCCTTGTAATTGCTGTATGTTATTTCATGGAATGTTTTTAACCACAACTTATTAAAACTTTTACCCATTCATTAATAGACATTCACTCCCCCCACCCCCATTTTTTGTCCCTGCCCTAAAAAAACTGCATTAACTATCCGTATATACTAGTATTTTATTTCTATGGTACAGATTACCAGTAACAGAGATGTTGATTTGAAAAGTGTATGTGATTTGGGGCGCCTGCGTGGCTCATTCAGTTAGCGTCCGACTTCGGCTCGGGTCGCGATCTCACGGTCCGTGACTTGGAGCCCCGCATCGGGCTCTGTGCTGACAGCTCAGAGCCTGGAGCCTGTTTCTGATTCGGTGCCTCCCTCTCTCTCTCTGTACCTCCCTGGCTCGCACTCTCCCAATAATCAATAAACTTTTAAAAAAAATTAAAGAAAAGAAAAGAAAAGTGTATGTGATTTATATTTTAGCAGATATTGCCAGACTGTTTTTCCAAAGGCTGTAACAATCCATACTTCCTCCAGCATACTCTCCTATATCTCCCTCATCGATGGTGTATTGCTGTTTTAAATCTTACCAATATCATATGGGTTACGTATTGCTACCTTAAAATTTCATTTTATAATAGCGAGATTCTGTGCATATATATATTTAATTATTGTGTATATTGTATACGTATATTTAATTAAAAAAGAGACACAAATTTATTTAGAAACACAAAGTGCAAGGGGTGTCTGGATGGCTCAGTCAGTTGAGTGTCTGACTTTGGCTCGGGTCATGATCTCACAGTTCGTGGGTTCAAGCCCCGCATCAGGCTCTGTACTGAGAGCTCAGAGACTGGAGCCTGCTTCTGATTGTGTCTCCCTCTCTCTCTGCCCCTCCCTCTCATGCTCTGTCTCTCTCTGTCTCTCAAAATCAATAAATATTGAAAAAATTTAAAAAAAAGAAATTCAAAGTGCATGATTGCTGTAGCTGTATGTAGTGACATACATATTATGAATGTCAAAATCAAATACATGTATTTGATTGTAGCAGATAATTTTCCCCTAGCGGTATTGTGTTTCTCTTAAATCTTTGGGAGTCTGTAGGCTGCTATACAAATGGTCTGAGTGCTAGGTGAATTTTTTTAATGTAAAGATATACAAAATTGTAGCTCCTTGTTTCTCTGCGATAGAGACAGAAACTGTGAAATAAATTTGGTTGTGCTCGTGGTATTTTAAACAAGCAAAAAAAAAAAAGTTCAACGGTCTATAAAGAAACTGCATTTATAAGTTTTATTATTAAATCCACCACTGCTTTGCTGACTAATAAAATGGAAAATGTGTGCTTTTATAGGTTTATAAAAAGGCAAGCTATAGTTTCATGAAAAATATCTTGCACCGATTGAATACAGGTGGCTACTTGTTTAGACTTGGAAGATGTAAAGGCTTAGTATAGATGTCTGAAAAAGGTAATATGGCACAATAAAAAAAAATCTTCCTTTCTTTGCTCATCAATCCTTTGGGTATTCCATGTCAAATAAACGCTACAACAATTTATAGTAAAAGTACACAGTGGAAGTGCCAACGTTAACACTCCTTAGGACTGGATACCTGCCAGACTTTTCACACCAATATTTAATGTGAACTAAAATGTCTTTTCCATTGGAAGTGTGAGAAGGAGCTTACTTTCCTATATTTGGCAACACGCTTATGTGAAGTATAAAGTCAAATGCCCGTGATGTTCTCTTTATTTCAACCATGATAAATTGTGTTCATTTGTTTAAGTGCATGTGGCAGCTTTAGTGTTCCAACTATAAATTTTGGTTAACTTCTATTGACGTGCTGTATTAAACTTAAGAAAAACAAATTACACTTCACCCGTTTTAATTGACCAAATGTGTCAAAAACACAGTAAGTATAACCCAAAAGGTCAGAGCCTTAGTCTACACTGTAATGGGTGTCATGGCAGGGATCCAACTTTTCTTGTACATTTCATTTTTCATGAAGTTTTAGGACAAGGCATACGTTTAACATTCACTTCCACTTCTCATTTGTACTTCAAAGTTTCTCATAGGCTGTATGACTACCAGGAACCCTTTTCTCTTGTGCTATTTAAAGTTCTCTTTGCATTGACGTGTGTGCCCAGAGAATACTGATGTTCTCCTGTAAACAAGGGCTTGAGAATGGACTTTGGCATCCTGAGGGACGCAATGCTGATTTATAGCATACCCATAGATCACTGTAACACTCCCTGGAAAAGACCTGGTTTACATATCTAGTCCCTGTTTCCATGACGGAACAAGGAACCATGTGGTTAGGCCAGATTAAACTTGGCATATTGGATTCCCTTGGGATCTGATGAAAGTTACCAGTTTTAATTCTTTCGCTCTCTGTCCAATCGTTTATCTAAATCTTTATTCCTTTGATAATGTATTAGCTTGGTGCCTGATGATTAAATGATAGTAATTTAACTCTCTCTCACCTGCTGTTGTGTCCTCTCTCTCTCGCTCTCTCTCTAGTTACCCTGTGGGGTGGTATCTTTTCATCTCCTGTTTCAAAATTAGCTTCTTTTCAAGGGTTCAAACATTGGTTTCCAGTGTGAATTTATGTCTGGAGAAACTCAAAATGGAGCAGGTGTTTGCAAAGTGTTATGTTTCATATTGGAGGAAAAAAGCGATTCTAAATCTTCAAGTTTATTCCATTTCTATTACAACTTGTAAGAATCTCATTCTAAGGAACATGCTTTACCCCCGAGAAACCTTAAGTTTTATGTTGGTAGTAATGGGAGACTGTTTGTTCTGCTCTGATCAATTTAGGGGTGGAAAAGATAACAGTCATCCTTGTCCAAGAAGCCAGAGACTGACGGATGGAGCCTAATCAGGGGTTTTAATTCTCCTTAAAAAAAAAAAAAAAAAAAAAAAAAAAAAAGGAAGAGACTGTTCCTTCCCTCCACCCCAGGGAATCACTATTATCATGAAGATTACCTGAGACTGAGTCAGGTTCTAAATTACAGTTGGCAAACTTTCTGTGAAGGGCCAGAGAAGAAAACTTGTGCTTTTAAGCCCGTACGGTCTCTGTCACAACTACTCAACCCTGGCATGGACAGCATAGCCATTGATATTGCATAACTGAATGACTGTGGCTGTGTTCCAATACATGTTTATGGACATTGTTATTTGCGTATCATAGAAAATATCTTGCGGGTCATGAAAGTGTCTTCTTCTTACCTTTTCCCAACCATTTAAGAATATAAACAACCCTTGCTTTGGAGCTGTATGAAAACAGTTGGCAGGTTGTATTTGGCATGAGGGTCTTAGAATACCAACCTTTGTTCTAACCTAATATTAGTTTCTAAAAGGCCCAAGAAATTTAGAGTAAGGAAGTTTTCTTTTAAATTAATGCTCCAGTCTTCTTTTACCTGCAGCATTTTCTTTCATACAAAGATAGTTTACTTCTCTTCCCTCATTTTTTTGATCAGATGATAAATATATTGGTATTTTGGAGTCCAATCTAATGGGAATTAGGGGTAGCAAATGCTGTTGATGCCTTGTTCTATCTGCTCAGTACCCATCATTTACCTGCCCAGCCATTCTGCTTTGTGCAGCAAGTATGTGCGATTCTGTGTAAGATCTTCTCTGGCTACTGGAGTGTATTTGGCCTGTGGGTAGGACGTGCAGGGAGTGCTGAGGCATTCAGACCCCTTGGGGGTAGCTCTTGGGCAATGTGTGATAGAACTGGAGGGCAAATATCCCTAGCTTGGGCTATCTCTGAGGCATATTCCTCATTGTCTCCTTGGATTCTTCAGTGGGACTGAAACTCTAGTCACTAATAACAGTAGCCTGCTTGAAAACATACCCTTGATTGGCCTCCTTCCTTTCTCTATTTTCAATTCCCCACTTCTTTCCTGGTACTTTTCAGGATTGCTTCCCAAAGAAAGTAATTGCTTTCTTGATTGCTAGATTCTGAAGAGATTGCACATACTTAAATTCAAAACCAACCTTTTGTAATGAAGGCCACTGGCCTAGGTTGTACATTGTAAGTCCTTGCTTTCTTCTTTTGTATTTAGGCAGAGCCTGTCATCTTTGTGTATGGCAAGGATTTTCCCTTCTCCTCTTTTGTCTTCAGTCAAAGGGAAGATACCACGACTGTTGGCCATCTGCATGACTGCTGCATCCCAAGAAGAGGTATGCTATCTCCACCCTGGTCATACTGATTGTCATGCCCTGTACAGTATGACACACGACACAAGAAAATAGGTCAGGGGGGACGTTGTGCATCCTCCACTTCCTCTTCATACCCATCCTGTAAATATATCAAACAAAGGCGATCTCTATTGACAGCTCACTTTCTCTTCTTCATTGTGAAGAGCAGAACTGGGATGAATTGGAACAATATGGTCTCTTTGAAATCCAAATCTTGGATAAATTTCACTCTGCATCTAATTGACCATAGATTTCCTTACTGCCCCCTGCACTCTGACCTATTCTGCGCATTTTCCCCCAAAGTGCCTATGTGTTATGGTGCTAGGACTATTATTCCCAGGTATTCCTACTATTATTCCTGGTTATTCCAAAAAACAAATTTTAACTTTTATTCAAATTGTTAAAAGTAGTAATTTCCCTCTTGATAACACTCTGTCTCTATATCTTTCTTTCATTAGCAGTAAGCATGGATATGCTTTACTAACTTTCCTCCTAGTACCTCCTGTTTTTGAGAGGTACAACCATTTCACTACTTGCAGTGTAAGTGAAGAAGGAGTAGGAATGACCACAAGACTTTTCAGGGTAAAATTTTCATAAGGAAAGAGATGCAAAGTGGACACATGCAAAGGAGAGATACTAGGAGCAAAGGGTGGTGGTGGTAAAAGCACCTGAATGTTAAATACAGAGTTGATAATATGGGAAGGTTATTTCAGACAGGCTGAAATAGAAGCAAATTTACACATTAATCAAAAGTTTATACATATATATGCAGTTTATTTATTTTGAGAGAGAGAGAGAGAGAGAGAGAGAGAGAGAGAGAGAGCACGAGTGGGGAAGGGGCAGAGAGAGGAGAGAGAGAATCCCAAGCAAGCTCTGGTCCATCAGCACAGAGCCCCATGTGGGACTCAAACTTACGAACCATGAGATCATGACCTGAGCCCAAACCAAGAGTCAGATGCTCAACAGACTGAACCACCCAGGCCACCCAAAAGTTTATATTTTAATAGAAGACTTTACTATTATTTCAATGTCAGATTATTAAAAATGCATGTTTCAATAATTATTGTCAGATTAACTCCCGATCCCTATTACTGTGAAACCAATGTCTACTTGGACCAAAAATATCTTAGGTAGTTTGGCATGAAGGATGGTGTTAAAGGCTAAGATGAGAATAAGGAAGACCAGAGGTAGACCAGGAATTACACCTTTATAGGCCATATTTACACATTTCAAAACGAAATAGATGCATTCATATAGTAAGCTATGCTGAGTTAAGATACCCAGTTTGGTTCAGAAATTCATTAAAATAGTTGAGGAAAGAACAAGACAGTTAAAAATAGTCCCCGGTTTATGAAGAGCAATGATATTAGATGAAATCTTCTCATTTAACATTGTTACAAATATGAATTTGTGTGGATCAACAACTTATCTTAATTTATCTTGCATATAACCCTAGAGCTGGGTGCTGATGGTGCCACAGATGCAACCTCTGGCTTAAGCAGCCTGTAATCTAATGACTTGATGAGTGGGGCCAAAAATGGTACAGGAAAACTCACCAGGTGCCTTATGTTCTTTGACCTATTTTGGTCTACCACACTGTAATGTGGAAAACCTATGGTGTGGTTTTAACTTTGCTTGGTTGCAGATTTATCTTGACTTCATCCTTCCATCCATCCATCCATCCATCCATCCACTCACCCATCTATCCATCCATCTATCCATCCATCCGTCTGTACATCCATCTACTCACTCAGTCCATACTTTTTGATCATATACAATATGCCAGGTACTGTAGAAGTGTTTCAGATGTCTTCATGGAGCTTACTATCTTGTCTTTAGAACAAATCAGCACTGAGATTTAGAAATACATTAGTAATCCTTGGGATCCAGGATTTGTTAAAAGTAAATTATGACATTATTGAGTTTCAAAACAATCCACATATGGAGGTTAAATTATGGCAGATTATAGTCTTTGAGGACTGCTTACTGAAAATGTATCACTGCAGTCACATGAAGACAGGAGATAATTTGAAGACAGGACATCTATATTGTGTTTAAAGATTTAGTTGTTGAGTGTTGCTCTTAATATTCTATATATTATCCATTTATCAAAATTCAGCCCCACCAGTTGTCCAGCCTCCTTCTGGTCATTTTAATAATCTCTCAGATAAAATTTTTTACTTTACAGATGGACGTCCACCACCCCAAGATCACTGCCTTCTCACTTCATCCTTCCTTGGGATTTTCAGCTACACTTCATACATCATCACCTTTTAGCCTGCGCTGGCTACCCCATCTCACACTTCGTCACTTCTTGCATTCTTTGTGAGTTCTTTGCTCTGTTACAGAATCTGTCTCCATTGTCCACTAATTTATTATTTATAAACCAAATATAAATTAGTCACACTTTATTGGTATCTAGATCAGTTCTTTAAGACTATTACACATTATAAAAAAGAAATAATTTCTAGGATAAACTGGGGTCAAGAAAGTATTATACGATACTGTATATTATATTCCTTTTATATTGACTCTAGAAACTTGAGCAGGCAACTTATCAGTAGGCAGCTTTGTTACATTAAACTGAAAGTAATAAAGATATTTGCCACTGCTGTGTTGAGGTGTTAGCATTATAAGTCGGACATGTTGCTTTTGGTGATGTTCACTTGAGCAGATTTTTACTTTGAATACATTTTACAGTAGTGAGTGTCATTCTGGGGGTCATTTTCTTAACTTAAACTATTAAGTAATTTCCTTCATTTTATTGACCAATCCAGGATGAATGTTTGTGAGCTACTGTGGATCATCTGAAAGAAAATCTTTATAAAAAAATAAAAGCACTGTTGTTATATGGTTTCCTATTGATTTAAGTAGACTTTCCTGAGTGAATTACTCCTTCAAGTTTTCTTCTTTTTTTTTTTGTTGTTGTTTATTTATCTTTGAGAGAGAGAGAAAGAGAAAGAGAGAGAACAAGCTGGGAGGGGCAGAGAGAGAGGGATACACAGAATCCGAAGTGGGTTCCAGGCTCTGAGCTGTCAGCACAGAGCCTGACATGGGGCTTGAACTCACAAACCGTGAGATCATGACCTGAGCTGAAGTCAGACGCTCAACTGACTGAGCCACCCAGGCTCCCTCTTCCAGTTTTCTAATGCAAAGTTGCCAACAATATATTTCATTATATAATGGAATTGGTCATAGGAAATGTAATATTTTTATTCATAGTTATTACATTTTATCCATTTAGATTCTCATGTATTCTATATGTAATTTCCAGCTCTTTGCTAATAGTCTTACAAACAACAGAAATTCATCTCTCAAAGTTCTGGAGGCTGGAAACTTCAAGGTCAAGTTGCCAGCATGGTTGTATTCTGGGGAGGGCTCTATTCCTGGTTCATAGCTGGCAGTTTTATCCCTGTGTTCCTCACATGGTAGAAAGGCTAGGGAGTTCTCTGGAGCCTCTTCTAGAGGGGCATTAGACCCATTCACGAGGGTTTCACCATCATGAGTTGGTCATTTCCCAAAGGCCCTACCTTCTAATAACGTTATCTTTGGGGGTTAGGATTTCAACATAGGAATTTGGGGGAACACAAACATTCAGACCATAGCACCATACCCACTGGAATCAAAGGTTGTACATTCAGAAGTTCACCATCCATCCCCACAAGAGGATGGAACTTTTAGCTTGCCATTGAGTTTTAATGTGGGTTAGTAGAGTCTAGGGGAGGCCAGCCAACAATTTCAAGATATAATGTGAATGGATCGTGATTTCTGATGGCATCATCTTAATAATTCTAGAAGTGGCATTTATAGCTGTATGGTATATCTCATTGATGTTACTAGCTTTTCATTCAGTTAGCACTGGAGAATCTTGGATTTATACTATTGAAGTGGAAAAAACATGCCTATGTAAGGCATTTTAATTATTATATAGGAAAATATTTACTATTTAGAACAATTTTTTTTAGGTTAAAAATCAAACTGCTGCAAATTTAGCATTAATTACCTTTACCAAGTCCTCTTTGGGCACCTCATTATTCCGTGGGTACTAAATTGTGACATTAATCACATCTGTTACGGCTAAGCAGGCAGGTGTGTGTGGCCAATTTTTAATTTTGTTTTTATTTTACTCTTTGGTCTGTAGAATTTACGGTTTTTGTTTATTCAGAGGATGATGAGAAAACCCTGCCTTTGGAGTACTCCATAAAAATTTACAGAGACAATGCTTTTTTTCTTTAGTCAAAATAATGCACTGCATTTAATTTAATGACTGTTCAAAGTCGTAATTGGTTTGCACTTTGAAGCACTTTGGAATTTGTTGGTGGTTTTTAACTTAGGGTATGAGGGTCAAAATACAAATGGATTGATAAATCTGACTTTAGAATCTGAACTCTTAAAATCAATTTTAGTAATCCAAGAAAACAAATGTTGACATTTGTAGAATAAGAGGCTATGACATTATATAATCAAGTATATACAGAAACATTTTTAGATTCATCTGGTGTGACTCAGAACTGTGTGAATTTTTTCAAATTCAGACGGGCAGTGTGGCATTGATATTTTTAAGTAATCAACTGAGGGAGCATGCTAGAAGAATTCTCTGTAATCTCTGCATGCAGACACAAGACTAACTTTATGATTGGATTCAGATGGAAAAGATCAGATGACTTAACTGATGAATTTTAGGGGCTCACAGCCAGTCTACAAAGGCCCAGTTGCGACCAAGAGGAGTCCAAAATATTACCTGTATTATTTTTTGAGCAAATATTTCTTGAGTTCCTTGAATATGTTAGGCCCAGGTGATGGAGATATAAACGTAAATAAGACACTGTCCCTCCTCAAGGGCTATATGGAAACAATAAAAGCAGTAGTAGTAAAAATAATAAGTTACATTTACTGGGCACCTAAAGTGCCTACTTAAATGCAGTTATCTCTAACATAACAACTCTGCAAAGTATCATTTGCTCCAGCTTGCGAGCAAAGAAACAGCCCCAAAGTGGTTAATTAACTTGTCTGAGTCACCAGAGAGCAAATAGAGAATTTGGATTTGAACCTTGCTCTGATCCTAAGGTCTAAGGTCACCATTTTGAAAATACATGGGTCAGATCATGTAGATCATTTAGGACATTCCAAGTAGTTGAGATTTTATTCTGAAGGCTACTGAAGGCTACTGATTTTAAACAGCATATGGCATGCCAGGATTTGGGTTCTAGAGACAAACTTCCGACAATAGTATGGAGTATGGAATGGAGGGGTCTGAGACTAGAGGCAAAAAGCCACTGCAAGAGCTGAGGTTGGAGAGAATGAAGTCCTTACTTAGAACAGAGCAGTGGGACGGAAAAGGAAGCGAATGGATTTAAGACATGTTCAAGAGGAGGTGGGTGCAAGAAAAAAAATCCAGGACTACATCCAAATTAGAAGATGGTACCATTGGGTGTTATTTTGTGAATAGGAAATACAGAGAGAGATGGAGATGAGATTAGTTTAAAAAACTATTGAAAAATTGTACAAACTCACTATAAAACTTAAAGAGGTACAAGAAGACATAAAGTGAAGGTTAAATGTCACCCCAAGTCCTTGGACTCAGAAATATTCATTATTAACTTTTGGAACATTTATTTCTGGACATATTTCTATGGGAAAAAATACATAGAAAAAGATAAGTTACAAGATTCACTCGACTTTAGACGCATGATTTTTTACCGTAAGGGATATTAATTCCTAAAAGCTCCCTCTACAGTTAAGACAAAAATATGACAATACAGTTGAACAACATGGGTCTGAACTGTGCAAGTCTATTTTTACACGGACTTTTTTTGGATACAATATGGCACTGTAAATGTATTTTCTTTTCCTTATGGTTTTTAAAATAACACTTTCTTTTTTTCTGGTTTACTTCATTGTAAAAACACAGTATGTAATACATACACAATATATGTGTATTGGTAAGGCTCCTGGTCAACAGTAGGCTATTAGTAGTTAAGTTTTGGGGGAGTCAAAAATTATATGTGGGTTTTTTTTTATTGCATGGGAGTTGCGCCCCTAACCTCTGTATTGTTTGAGGGCCAACTGCATGTATGTCAAGAGTGATTCTGGTTTTATAATTACATGTTACATCTCTAAACAGTGTCCTGTGGATTCAAGTTCAAAACGTTTTTTAAAGTTTATTTATTTTTGAGAGCGATAGAAAGGGGGGGAGTGAGTGGGGGAGGGGCAGAGTTCTGTGCTGACAGCACAGAGCCTGATGTAGGGCTCTAACTCATGAACTGCGAGACCATGACCTGAGCTGAAGTCAGATGCTCAATGGACTGAGTCACCCAGGAGCCCCCAAGTTCAATTTTTAATGTGCTGAATTTAAGGTGTTCACATACCTTACAGACATCCATACAGAATTGTTCTTTATTCAGATGCATTTGTGGTCTTGGATTCACAGTGAGATCAGGTCTAGACATGTTGAGTCAGGAGATGTTATTGTATAGGTGAACGTTGAAACCCTAAGAGGTAACACTGAGTTAGCATGTAGAATTGATGAGGCCTGAGGATAAAGCCTTTGAGGGTACTCTAACATTTAAACAGTGGAGAAATAAGAGATGAGTCTCCAAACGTATCTATTTAGGTAGAAGAAAAACAAAGAGATATGATGTTATAAAAGCCAGGAGAGAAAAGAGTTTGAAAAAGTTGACCATAGTGTCAAATGTTACAGAACAATCAAGAAAGATAGAGTGGCTAAATATCCACTGGCTACAGCAATTTGGGAACAGCATGAATAGCAATTTGGTCTCATCAGAACAGTTTTTGTAGATAGGAGAAAGAAACCAAATTACAGTGAGTGAAGAAGTAAGCAGGAGGCAAAGATCACTCTTAAGTAACTTGGTTGTGAGGTTCAAGGGAAGCTAGAGAGATTGCTTAAGAAAGACACAGGGTTGAGAGAGGGCTTGCTTTCTCACGAGGAGAGGCTTGACTATATCATAGCAGAGGGTAAAACCCCCAAAGTACAGGGGAAAACAGAGCTGATAGGCAGAACAGGGACCTGAATGGGTGAATGATGTGGATTGTAGGACTAGCTTCGGGCAGGAAGTGAGATATCTCATTCTCTGTGATAGAAGGGGTATATATATATATATATATATATATATATATATATGTAGATATATAGGAAAACAGGGCTATAAGAGAGTTCTTTTTAAATGATTTGTGTTTTCTATGTTAAGAAAAGGACAATATAAGGGGTGCCTTGGTGCCTCAGTCTGACTCCTGATTTCTTCTCAGGTCATGATCTCACAGTTGGTGAGTTTGAGCCCCACACTGACAGTGCAGAGCCTTCTTGGGATTCTCTCTCTCTCTCCCTCTCTCTCTCTCTCTCTTCCTCTGCCCCTCCCCTGCTCATGTTCTCTTTCTCTCTCTCAAAATAAATAAATAAAACTCAAAAAAAAAAGAGAAGAGGACAAGATAATCTGCTGCAAATGAGAATGACAAGGTTTGAAAAAGGAGTTTGAAAAATAATAAATGTAATTAGTGAAGTTGTTTGTGGGTCATGGGAAAACGGGCCAGCTAGGGGCATGTAAAGGACTGCTGATTGGCCCCAAAGGCTCCATCAGGGCTGTAAACTACTTTTCTTCCTGGCGCCAGATTTAGTGGAACAGACCAGTGGTTAGAATGATCCACGGGGTTTCGGTCCTTATGCACTGGAAGGGAGATCGACGAGGTCAAAGCCAATGGATGCTAACAACAGAATATCTGAAGGGATGGACCCCAAAGGCCTAGACCAGAAAGAGGAGAGAAAGGGAAGAAGATAAGGCAGGTTCTCTGAGGTTGACGGTAGGTATCAATGAAAGTAAGAGAGTGCAGAATATGTGAAGAGAAAAAGTTGTGACTGGGATGTGATGTTTTAGATTTTAAGAGGTGGAAGGTTTTCAGTGGGAATGGGAAATTTCCAGTAACTCAAAGCAATTGCATATTTTCTCATGAAAGGAACACAGAACCTGGGAATTCCATTGTTGTGGACTTGAGAATGCAAACACACTAGCTGTGGAAGGCATACACCCAGAACAAGTCTGTAGGGTGAAAGAATGACCTCTTTCTTTCCAGCTACCCATTCTACAGAGAACAGTCCTCCGAGGGTTAGAGAGATTGAGTTCCACGTGGGGTGATGGAGACAAAAGGGAGCTATCACTCCACATCTACTGCAGCTGCTGTTAAAATATGCTCAGTTTTATTTTCAAACCGAATCGATTATGTGAAATGGTTGTGTTAGTATCTTGTCCATCATTGTCATGCTGTTACAGAGCTTAGCACGTTAGATGGTAAGAACTGTAGTCTCTCTCCCATTAGACTGTGATTTCATCTGTGGCAGGGACTGCATCTTATTTATTTTTATATTCCCAGCACTTAACAGTGTCTGGCACATCAAAGGGGTTCAGCTATGTTTATTTCCTCACGTAGACAGAGATAATCAGGAAGAATTAAGCAACTAAGCATGCTTGGAGCAACTGTCTTTTTTATCACTGTTTTCTATATTTGACTTACCCCCCAAAAGGACCAATATGACGTACAGTAGGTGTGGAATAAATATTTGTAATCAGTTGGTTATAAAACAGCATCCTTTCTGGATTGCAGAATTTTGGGCATTGCTTTGTTGTTATTTATGTAACTCTTCCCTGTGGAGGTATATTTATACAGATTCATTTACTTTCCTCAGTAATAATTTATTCCCTGAAAATACACCTTTGCAATTGCCTCTGCACCTGGTTGAGGTGATGGAATGACATGAATGATTCTGATGATGATAAAATGATTTTAATAGTGATGGAATATCTCTGTACATTGTGTAGCTGCTATTAGAGATCTACGATGTTTACTGAGAACTCTTCTGAAAATGTCATACTTCTTGATTCAAAGGCTATGTCTACCTAACAAAAGTGGAAGGTTGAACTCTTAGCTAATTTTTGCCTTTTTTTTTTTCTTCTTGACTGGCTCTCTATCAGTCAAAATCATGGGCTGATTACTCAAACAGCTCAAGTGTGGTTTGGGCAAATCAACAAGTACAGGGATCATTTGACTGACATAGAATGGAAAAAACATTGCCATGTAAAAAAAGTGAAAAAGTCACTTTAATTACAGGGCTATTCATATAAGGGAAACAGGAATGACTAGTTCTTCTCAGGCACACAAGCAAATGTCAGAGCTTGTTAGAATGTTTGGCTGGAACCTGTGCCCCAGTCTTCAAGATTTTCTGTCCCATTTTCACTCTCAATTTTAGGCGACATTGCTCTTCTTGTCTTTGACCAAAGGGTGGCCTTACTTATTTTTGTTATCTACCGAGAGCTTGTTATCTATCTATCTCTATTCTGTCATCTATCTATCATCGTCTCGGTCTCTCTCCCTCTCTATCATCTATCATCTCTCTGTCTATATCTCCCAGAGAAGTTTGAGCTATCTGGTCTCTAGATGTCTCTTACAAATAGTCATTCAACTCCACTTAACACATAAAGGGGACATGAGGATGTAAGCATTAACTGATTAAGTTGTGAACCCAAGTGAAAGTACTTCTATATTCAATGACCGTCACAAATAGCCACATCCTCATCTATATTTTGACCACAGATTAAAAAACCCTAGTGGGATCAGAGGCCAGATATATTATTATCCTACAGCAACTTCAAGATTTCTGGCTCAGGCTTAGTGATGAGACAATGACAAGTGTGACAAACCAATACGAATTGTTTGGGTCACAACATAATTACTGGTTTTGTTCCTGAGGGACAAAATTTGAGGGGCACCTGGGTGGCTCAGTCAGTTAAGCGTCTGATTTTGGCTCAGGTCATGATCTCACAGCTTCTGAGTTCAAGCCCTGCGTCAGGCTCTGGGCTGACAGCTCAGAGCCTGGAGCCTGCTTCGGATTCTGTGTCTTCCTCTCTCTCTCTGCCCCTCCCCTGCTCATGCTCTGTCTAGAAAGAATAAATGTTAAAAAAATTAAAAAAAGGAAAATTTTATCAAATGTAGTTTAGATTAAACTTACAAGCAGTATACAGAAAGAATAGTCTCATGGAAAAGAAATACAAAGCTAGAGCACTTCAGTGGGTTGTTTTCACCATTGACATAAGGATCAACATTTACTTGGTGGGATATATTTTCATAAAATGACAGAAAATTAAAAAAAAACCACGTGTAATTAATGTTCTCAACTTCTGAAGCAACTGAGTGCTTCCTTTTTAAAGTTAGAGGTTTTTCAAGAAAGATTCAAGCAAGTATGCAATCCCAACCAGATGTTACGGTAATCCTCCTGAAAGACTAGTCAGGAACAATTTTTTCACTCCAGATTGCTTGTCTTGTTGACAAGATTTTTCAAATTCTTCTTGGATTCTAAGGAACCCAAATGGGCATGCATGGGGGGCATAACACCTGTTATTTCCTACAATTAAGTGAGACAATTTGCTCTTACTTTTTCAGATTTGGTTCAAACATGTTTCTCCAGGGGCGCCTGGGTGGCGCAATCGGTTAAGCGTCCGACTTCAACCAGGTCACGATCTTGCGGTCCGTGAGTTCGAGCCCCGCGTCGGGCTCTGGGCTGATGGCTCAGAGCCTGGAGCCTGTTTCCGATTCTGTGTCTCCCTCTCTCTCTGCCCCTCCCCCGTTCATGCTCTGTCTCTCTCTGTCCCCAAAAAATAAATAAACGTTAAAAAAAAATTAAAAAACAAAAACAAAAACAAAAACAAAAAACATGTTTCTCCAATATGTCAGGAAAGCTGGACTCACCTTATGGCTCTTGTTTCACCTCTGAGTGTAGTATTTTTGGGTCCGTTTCCCCCGGGTTTGTTCCTGGATTCCTTTTTGGGTGGAAACTGAACTCAGAATTCCCTTTTGATATTGCCAACCACACGCTTCTAATAGTCTACTTCTTCTCTAATCCCTTTTCTTTTTCTTACAGCCAAGACATCTACTGATGGGGTTCGTGAAACTGGTTTTCTGTGCTCTCTTCTTCTCTTATAATGTATTTTTGGTGCCGTTTTCAAAGACCTCTTTGGAAAACATAATCTTTTTTTGTTACTTTTCTTTAATTGCAACTCCAGCTTGTGTTAATGGGTATAGGCCCCTTAGCCACAAACCAAACACAGTGTCTAGATACAGAGTTCCTAAAGAAAGCAGGTGAAAAGGCTTGTCATCTCTTGTCTACCTGGGTGTTAGGTGGTGAAGTAGAGAATGATGGAGAAAACTAGTTGTTCAAATTTGTTGGAGCAGGAAGTTCATTAAGTCACGGCATTTTATCCTCATCCTCATCGTACAGTTAGGAGGATCCTTATTTTTCTTCTACCACGGATGAAGAAACTGAGATGCAAGAGGCTGACCAACCTTCTTTGAATCATATAGTTAGAAACTAGCAGAGCAGGGATTTAATCTCAAGTCTGTGTCATTTTGAGGACTTTGTTAACTATCATACCACATCAACTCAACCAGCTATTCAGAAACATTTGCAATAGATCATAAAGAGCTTTGTTAGGGTAACTGAAAACTCAGCTGACATGAATGTTGGGTCCATAGTCTTGCCCTGCACTGGACTGTACAATGATGCTCAGAATGCTTCCGCTGTGTCTGGAGAGAAAAGTATTACCTTCCAGGGAGGGTTAAACTCTGGGAGACTGATTCGTATTAAAAAGACCCACAAGAGGTTGATTTAGAAAGTAGAGGTCCAAAGTATTTGTGTAAAGAGAAATGCATGTCTGTGGGATTACAAATATTGATCACTTGGAGTGAGTTTTCCCTTTAGCTAGGTAGATTCTCTTAGGAGATCCGTAATATATTAGAAACTTTCTATAATCAGGAACAACCCCCCCCGCCCCGGGGGGGGGGGGCGGGGGGGGGGGGGGGGTTTCCTTTAAATTATTATAGTTGAGTATTGTGGGCTGAATTGTATCTTTGCCAAATTTACATGTTGAAGTTCTAACCCTCAATGCCTCAGAATACGAGTGTATTTGGAGATTGAGCCTTTAAAGAGGTAAATAAGGTAAAATGAGGTCATAAAGGTTCAGTCTTAATCCGATATGACAGGTGTCCTTTTAAGAAAAGATTAGGACACATACCTGTGATCACACAGAGGAAGACCAAGTGAATACACAATGAGAAGGTGGCCATGGGTCAATCAAAGAAAGAGGTCTCATAGGGAAGCAAACCTGTGCCCACCTTGTTGTTGGACTTCCAGGGCTGTGGGAAAATAAAATTCTGTTGTTTAAGCCACTCGGTCTGCAGTATGTTTTTGTTATGACAGCCCCAGCAATAATTAATTTTTTTGTAAATAAATAATTAATGCAATAATTAATTTTTTTGTAGAATTATTTCCATTTCACTAAATAATATTGTTCATTAAAAGTCAGAGTTTACTCTCTCTAAACAGTCCCGAAGATATACTGAATGATTTCTCTCTAAACAGTCCCGAAGATATACTGAATGATTTTTAATCTGTTTCCTAGACTCTGCACTTACCTGTGTTTTCTGTTTTCTTCACTAATAAATTATATTATTTTTAAATTGCCTTGATTAGATTTGGTAGACACTCCAAGACAGCACTGAACAACTAAAATAAAATGTGAACCAGTAAAGTTCACATTATTAAAGTTTATAATAGGCACATTAAAAAATAAAAATAAACATGTGAGATTAATTTCCATAATGTATGAATAGAGATTAGTGTATGTTATGTCTCATATATGTTAATATTACATGTGATACATCCAAAATAGAATCATGTCTTTCTTTTTTGTTTTTTTTTAAGGTTTTGAGTAATCTCTACACCAAATGTGGGGCTTGAACTCATAACTCTGAGATCAACAGTTGCACACTCCACCGACTGAGCTAGCCAGGCGCCCCCCAAAATAGAATTATTTCAACATGTAGTCAATATGAAATTATTAGTGAGAAATACTACATTTTTTCCCCCATACTAAGTCTTCAAAATCTAATGTTTACTTTACTCTTAGAGTAGATTTCATTTTGGACCAAACATATATACATATACATATACATACATATATATACACACACATATATACATATATATACACATATATGTATATGTATATTTTTAAAAAAGTTTTATTATTTATGTTGAGAGAGAGAGAGTACGTGGGGGAAGATCAGAGAAAGAGGGAGAGAGGGAGTCCCAAACACGTCTTGTGCTGTCAGTGCAGAGCTGATGTGGAGCTCGAACTCATGAACTGTAAGATCATGACCTGAGCTGAAACCAAGACTGCAATGCTTAACTGACTGAGCCACCCAGGCATCCTTGAACCAATCACATTTCAAATGCTCAGTAGTCAATGTGGCCAGTGGGTGGGACAGCTCTAGACCTATGGTTGAATCTTTTTCTATCAGCAATGTATTTGCACATCTTTTTTTTTTTTTTTTTTTTAATTTTTTTTTTCAACATTTATTTATTTTTGCGACAGAGAGAGACAGAGCATGAACGGGGGAGGGGCAGAGAGAGAGGGAGACACAGAATCGGAAACAGGCTCCAGGCTCTGAGCCATCAGCCCAGAGCCCGACGCGGGGCTCGAACTCCCGGACCGCGAACTCCCGGACCGCGAACTCCCGGACCGCGAGATCGTGACCTGGCTGAAGTCGGACGCTTAACCGACTGCGCCACCCAGGCGCCCCTGCACATCTTTTTAAAGTGATGCTTCTGTAGATGTCTGAGGTCACCTGTTGTGTGTTGGTGACTTGAAGTTTCAGTGTCAGAATGTGATAGGCTCTTACATGAGAGCATAAACGTTATCTGAGTTTACTGCCATTTTACACAACAAATTCTTGAGTGGCCAAGTGTGATAGGAGGAAGTCATTGCTAGAGTTCCAATCAGATAATATTTTCCTGCTCGGGCTTTCTGGAAACACTCAGTTTTTCCCAATAGATAGTCATGAAATGACCTGCTACATGCCAGGTAGGCACGAAAGAGGGAAAATATGTGTAAGGTCATTTATTTTTGAATTGAGTTATCTTAAATATTGAAAATCTCTAAATGGATTAACGGGGAGAATGCTTCCATTTATTGGTCTTTTACTATGTACTGACGCATGTGATCTTACTTACCTTTTAATAATCTTGTAAGCTTCATACACGTGAGAAAACTGAACGTTAGTGAATTTGAGTAAATTTCCCAAGACCGTGCTGTTCACAATCGGTGGTGTTTCTCACTCATATTTGTTTCCTTTTAAAGGACTTGTGGTATGGTTAAATCTTATTCCAGGGCATGCTCTGTATTTGAAAAATTTCAAAGCAACATGGAGTGTGTGTGAATTTTGCAGAAACTGTTAAATCTAGCTTTTAATGGCCATGGGTTTTGTAGTAGATTAAGCTCGAGTTCAAGGTTCCAGCCTTTCCACTTACTAGGCTTTTTGTTTTTGTTTACCTTATTTAAACTCCAGAAGCTTGTTTCCTCATTTAGAAAACGGCCATCATAATAGTTTCTATCTCTTAGGGTTGTGTAAGGACTGAGTGAGCTAATTCAGGGAAAGTACATTGTGTGAGGCATATATTAATGACTCCCCATCTATTAGCTGCTTGTTCTTTTTTATCACAAGCAGTGACAAGCCTGGTATATATTAACTCTTTCAATTTACAAGAATTTTCTTGACCACTCAATATAGCAGCATACATTTTTTATACTTTAAATGTGATTAAGCAGAGAAGCCTGAAGTACTTTTCTATAATTAACTGCTCAACTGTGTTAGAGAATGAAAACAACTTTCAGAAGTAGATCTGACATTCACCAACAGCCGGGAGAGGACAGAGCTGATGTCTTTTCTACCTATGAACGAACAGTTTTGTCCTTCAGAGGTGGTGACCTTGGTTTCTTTCTGAAAGATACCTGAACTCTAGCCAATGGTGCTTTAGGATTTGATGTACCACCTGACCCATCTCAAAGGACAAAGAAGAATAAAGTTTTTCAAAGGTCACATCTCAGCCATTTACAATTTTTTGTTATGTTTCTGTCATGGCTGAAGATTGTAGTCAGACAATTGTAACAAAAACAACCAAAGTCAAAATGAACCAATGAGCACAACAGAAATGGAGAAAGAAGGAAAAAAAAGAGCTTCTGTCTAGGGTTCAAATGCTTCCACTCGTAAGTCTTAACCTTTTTGATAATTATATTATGTGCAGCGGCAAAGAAACAAAAGGGGATAAAGGTCTTAAGAGTTATATTGATAAACTATGTGTGGTGCTCAAAAATGGCATGGAATATCTTGTTTAAGCTGTAAAAATATATTAGCATGTCATGTTATCTTCATAAATTCTTCTCACACATAGGGTGGGTGGAGTTCCTAAATCCCAAGGCACATTACCAATTCAGTTGGTCACTGCCATTCATCAATTGTTTTGTCACATATTTGCAGCCCCTCAGTTGGGACTGAGGTATTATGATTCTAGAGGGTTTGATAATAGGTGAATTATTAGCTGTTGGGGACGGATTTGTTTCTGAGCCTTTCTGTGGCAGTCTCTTATATAGGAAGGCAATCATTCTCACGGAATTTGCTCCCTCAGACATAAAGAGATTTTGAATATGGCTTGTAATTTTTTTCCTAGTAAAATTTCATTAGTGGTTAATTATGATTGGTAGAGCTTACCGGAAGTTCGCCAAGTGTGTTGAGAGTTCAAACATGTCAAATTTTGAACTGCGTCATGATGGGATGGACGGCTCTTGGTATTCTCTGTCACCATGTTTATACACACGGTGTATCAATCTTCTATGCATTATCGCATGTTGAACTTGTGATTTTAACCTTGTTGGAAAACAAAAGGGGCTTTTAGAATTCACTTTTCTCAGTCTGGGCAACGGTACTTTCTGGGTTTGGAGCCTTTGCCTTATACTGTATGATTTGGGGTAAGAAATAATTCAAGGGCTATTTCAACAGCGTCTAACTTTGATAGGATGCAAGAAGTTAAGTTAAATGCTTTTTGTAGATGTTGCAGATTGGGCCAGATGAACCCAAAGTGTGGCTAAGTCTGGTCAGTCTCATCTACAGTTTTCTCAAAGAAGCCAGATCAGATCTAAGGCAGATTAAGCAGAATCCATTTCTCTTCCAAAAGGGCCCGTTTGTAAGAACCAGGAAGAAGATAAAACACAAAGGAATATAATAAACTTCTCAATACATCCTTCTGAAAGTTTCAAGTTTCTATTTTAAGAGGGTGTATCCTCATTAAAGGCAGGCACTTTAGCTCATACAATTGTCATGAGCTCTGAAATCAGCTTGGCTATTGCAAAAATTTATTGGTTTCTTAAATTTTTTTTTCCCATAAGGGTAGGAGAAAATAACAAACGAAGGAGGCTTTCCCAAAAGTCAATACAAAACACAGCTTTATTGAAATAACTAGGTAATTAGACACATGATTTAAATTACGCTGAATCAAAAGTTGTTGCCTGGCAGGTAATGCTGTCAGGGTTTTGTGCTGTCTTTCCTCTCTGTTTTACCAGAGACTGGATTGATCTGAAAACTGCATCTATAAGTTCCTCACTGGAGAATATAGACAAAGAAATGATCCCCTTGGCAGTAGAAGTCCAGTGGTGGCAGATGCACGTACAGCAAAAATTCTGGCATGCTGGAGTAGGTTTAAAATAGTGCTAAGGAGGGGAGCCTGGGTGGCGCAGTCGGTTAAGCGTCCGACTTCAGCCAGGTCACGATCTCGCGGTCCGTGAGTTCGAGCCCTGCGTCGGGCTCTGGGCTGATGGCTCAGAGCCTGGAGCCTGTTTCCGATTCTGTGTCTCCCTCTCTCTCTCTGCCCCTCCCCTGTTCATGCTCTGTCTCTCTCTGTCCCAAAAATAAATAAACGTTGAAAAAAAAATTAAAAAAAAAAAAGAAAGAAAAAAATAAAATAGTGCTAAGGAGTTTTTAATGTGTTTTTTTTTTTTTTCTGTGTTGGGATATAAACATTTTTTGATGAGGGATGTTTCTGTTTCCGCAAAGAATTTTGTGGCTGAATGATGCAGAATGGGAGTCAGGGCCTGAAAGATATTTGATTATGCGCTACAGAGGCCTCGTAATTGAAATGAGGTCTGAGTCTTAGACCTTCTCTATCCATCCCACAGTTACGTAAAATATTTCTGATAGGTTATTTTGAGCCCCTTTTGTCAGCCGTATAGCTCTGGTGCCATTGTGGAAAACCCTTGGCCTAGGGCGGACTCAGTCCTAGATTTTCTTTTCTTTTTTTTTTTTAATATGAAATTTATTGTCAAATTGGTTTCCATACAATAGATTTTCCTATTTAAAGTGCTTGATAGGGGCTACAAAATAAATCTAAGTCATAGATTCTATATTCTAGATGCTTACAGTCTATTTTAGGGAAGCAACACTCACGTACAGGAGTAGAGAGAGGAAGAAGACCAATGAGGGCTTTAAGGTGCTATGGAATGCTTGTATTTGGGCAGGCAAGGAACAAGGAGGATGATAACCGTGACCCGTATTGGGGGGGGGGGGCCGGGGCAAGCTACATAGGTGTTGAGGTTGAAATGTGTCTGGCATGAGGAAGATGGCTCTTCTCCCCCTTAACTATTTTAACTCAGTCACCTACTCAGCACATGTTTATTGCACATCAATCATGGTCCAGGGTGCCTTGGTGAGGAACACAGTGCTGAAGACAAGGAGCATAGCTGCTGCCTTCATGAAGTTTAAGATCTGGTGGGCAATAGGCATTGAACACGAAAACAAACAAACGTATATAACAAGAAACTGTGCTAGGCAACAGTAAAGAAAAGCAAGATGCTACAAAAGAGATCGTGGTTTGGGGAATACAGGTTGGAAGAAGAGACATTTAAGGTGAGATTCGAAGGATATACTTTTTTTTTTACTTAAATTTTTTTTAACGTTTATTTATTTTTGAGAGACAGAGAGAGAGCACGAGCAGGAGATGGGCAGAGAGAGAGGGAGACCCAGAATCCGAAGCAAGCATCAGATCCTGAGCTGTCAGGCTCCAGACAGAACCTGATGTGGGGCTGAGCCCCGCGCGGGGCTCAAACCCATGAACCGTGAGATCAGAACTGGAGCTGAAGTCGGACGCTTAACTGACTGATCCACCCAGGCACCCCTCGAAGGATATAGTTATTAAAATATAAAGACGCTTCTTATATAGGATGTGCTAAAATTAGATAGAATTTCTACCGAGGGGCTCTTTTATGTCATGTGTCTGACAAATGAGGTAAAGAAATATTTAGGACATGCTCGTTCAATTGGCAACTGTATCAGGCAGGGGCTCACCAAGAAACAGATGCTACCTGCAAATTGGAGAACTTGAGGAGGGTTGAATAAATTTATAAAGCAGTGGTGATGGTGTACGGAAAGTATTTTCAGGGCCATTAATAACAGAGCTGTCACAATCCCTAGACCCAAAGGGACACGCTGGAGGGCATGGAGACCTGAGTACCAGGAGGAGGGGCAGTAATGCTTTGAGATGAACAGCGACCTTGGTTGGGGGACACAGCGGCCCAAGGTGCCCCTGGTGTGAGAATGCAGGTTTGGGGGGCATGATACAACCTGAGATCTCGCTCACCTTTTCCTTCTGCTCTCCTGGTAATGATCCCCTTTGGCTGGACCCAACTAGACATCATCAGATGATGAATTTCACACAGGCTGGCCTCCCAGTTAGAGATCAACGCCCAGAAGGTAGAACATGGACTTTGGAGAGAGACAGAAGATACCTCATACGGCAAGGCTACATGAAGCTCTTACCGTAGACACAGCTCAGAGGTGTGAAAGAACGCAGGCCTTGTAAAACGACTTACGAAGATCTGCTCTGGTTTGAGTTCATCTGTGGTGGGTGTGGTGTGGTCCATCGGAATCCAAACTATGGCTTCTAGAGACTATGATAATCGCTCTTTCTTCTAAGGTTTTTCCTCCTTGGTTTTCAGGCTTCTCTTCTAGTGGCTGTATTTTTTTCTGTAGCCTCTGTCATAATATCCGAATCACACTGGGAAGGCACACCACATGTGATGGCAATATCACGGGAAGTGCAACGGGCCAGAAACCTCTCACGGCTGAGCACCATGCTACCAGAATTACTCACGCAGGCACCTACAGCACATTCCTACAATGCCACTTCTCCTTGGGACCATTGCTCTGCTCTTTCCTGGGGTTGTTCTGTCATTTTCTTTTTCCTCAGCAAGGCTGGGGATGTGGAAATGAAGAAAGGCAGAAGTTGAAATTTGTTGTAATACTAGCTGACATCTGAACGCTGGGATCGCTGTGTAAGAGGAAGGCATGGATGTATTTACCAAATAGCGCCAATCCCCCTTTCCGCCTTCGTTTCAAATTCTGCAGGAAAAAAGACAGCTCTGAAAATTTACGAACCATAACGTGCTCTTCATTACTTGGTCACAGGGTAAGCAACCAGCACCCAAGCCTAAGGGTCACCTGCAGGTCTGGGAATCTTTGTAACTTTATAGGGAGGTTCATTGGCTCCAGGAGGAATGATGAGGTGCTGAGAAGCCACTCATTCACCAGGGAACTGCTAAGCACTTTTGTGATAAATAAGGATATACATATGCACAGAGCTCTTTCGTTAGAGCATTTTCCCCAAACATGAGAATCTCAGTTAATTGTTACAGTGGCCCCGTGAATGGGGCAGGGCAGGCCTCGCAAACTTCCATTTCAGATGAGAAATTGAGCCTCACGGGCCATAGGGCCTGCCAGGGTCCTGTGGCTGGGAAATAGCAGAGGTGCTGGAAACGAATTCCAATTTCCATTTTTTTTTTTTTTTTTTATTTTAAATCACAACAGTTTCCAATGGGAGCTTTCAAAGCAGAGACTTGTCTAGCCCTTTTACTGTTCGCAGAAAATTCGAGGGTGTTGAGATAATCGGGAACTTTTCCTTTACCGAGTTTGTTTATAAATTTGTCCAATGAAAAGAGAAGTGTGGCTGGAGGTAAAATTAGACTCTGTTGGAACTTCTGTTCAAATACCTCTTTCCTTGTTTTTTCCTCTTCGGGATCCTGGTCACAGGACGGGAAGCCTGTTTCTCTCTTTGCTGTCATACTCGCTCTTAGTAAAACGAGGACTCGTGGCAGCATTGTGAACAGTGGAGTTCTACGATCTGACTTCTAGTTTTACAAAGACTCCCCTGGCCACTGTGCTGAGAGCAGACATTGGGTAAGGGGGAAGCAGGAGAGTCCGGCTAAAAGGCCGGTGCCGTCACTGCGGGAGAGGCGATGGTGGGGTTTTGGACAAAAGCAGCAGAGGAGGTACTAACAAGTATTGTGACCCGGATAGATTTTGACAGCAGAGCCTACAGGATTTCCTGACAATTTAAGTTTTTTTTTTGTTTTTTTTTTAACGTTTATTTATTTTTGGGACAGAGAGAGACAGAGCATGAACGGGGGAGGGGCAGAGAGAGAGGGAGACACAGAATCGGAAACAGGCTCCAGGCTCTGAGCCATCAGCCCAGAGCCCGACGCGGGGCTCGAACTCACGGACCGCGAGATCGTGACCTGGCTGAAGTCGGACGCTTAACCGACTGAGCCACCCAGGCGCCCCGATTTCCTGACAATTTAGATGTGGCTTGTGAAAGAAAGAGAGGAGTCAAGGATCAATACAAGTGTTTGGCCCAAGCCACTGAAGGAAGGAGGTGCCATCAATGAAGATGGGGAAGAATGAGGTGAAGCCTCTGAAGGAAGATCAACAGGTCAGTTTCGGAAATGATGAGCTCCGGGTGCCTGTTACACATTTGTATTTTCTTAGTTACTCCTCCCTCTCTCCCTCCCTCCCTCCCTCCCTCCCTTCCTTCCTTCCTCTCTGTTTCTCTCCCTCTCCCTCCCTCCCTCCCCTCCTCTCTCTCTTCCTCTCCCTCTTTTTCTTTCTTTTGCCCTGCCCTTTCCCTGTGTAACAAATTACCAGAAGTGGAGTGGATTCAAATAACACCCACTTAGAGTTCTGTAGGTCAGAAGTCAGGGTGTGCATGGCTGGATTCTCGGTTCAGGGTTTCATAAGGCCACAATCAAGGTGTCGGGAAGGCTGAATTCTTGTCTGAAAGCTCTGGGGGAAAAATCCACGTCTAGGCCCATTTAAGTTGTTGGCAGAACTCGGTTTCTTGTGGTGCTAGGACTCAGGTCCCCGTTCTCCTGCTGTCTGTCAGGTGGGAGCTGCTCTCAGCAACTAGAGGCCACCCTGAGGTCTTTGCTCTATGGCCTTCTCCTCCCTCAGCAAAGAAAAATTTCCCTCCTGTTGAATTCCTCTCATGCTTCAATTTTCTCACTTCCTTTTCTGAGACCAGCTGGAGAAAGCTCTCTGCTTGTTTTTTTTTTTTTTTTTTTTTTTTTAAAGCTCTCTGCTTTTATTTATTTATTTATTTATTTATTTATTATTACTTTTCACATTTTCTTACTGGGCTTCACATTCGCCTCTTGCAATTTTATTGAAGTATAGTTAACATAATATTTTTAAATATTTAAGGTCAATGATTTGACATTTTGATATACTTCTGTATTGTGTAAAGCTCTCTGCTTTTATTTATTTATTTATTTATTTATTTTTAAGCTCTCTGCTTTTAAAGGGCTCATGTGATTAGGTCAGGCCCACCTGGATATCTCCCACCCCCATCTTAAAAAAAAAAAAAAAAAATTAGGGGCGCCTGGGTGGCGCAGTCGCTTAAGTGTCCGACTTCAGCCAGGTCGCGATCTCGCGCTCCGTGAGTTCGAGCCCCGCGTCGGGCTCTGGGCTGATGGCTCAGAGCCTGGAGCCTGTTTCCGATTCTGTGTCTCCCTCTCTCTCTGCTCCTCCCCGTTCATGCTCTGTCTCTCTCTGTCCCAAAAATAAATAAACGTTGAAAAAAAAAATTAAAAAAAAAATTATTCACAATTTGCCTGAACTTTAAGTATCAAGCAACCTGAAAAGGAGCTATGTATAACAAACTGTTACTAGAAAACATAAGTAACTGTTTCAAAAAGAGTAGATGATTAGATTAAAGTATAGGTAACAGCAAATGCTTAACCATCCTATATTATTTCTGCCTTTTTCTGGAAATATTATTTTATTTAATATAACATATAATATCATATTAGTTTAAGATATTCAACATAATGATTTGATATTTGTATACACCGATAATGATTAAGGCAGTAAATCTGGTTAGTTTTTTTTTTTTTTTAATTTAGGATGAGGATTTTCAAGATCTACTCTCTTAGCAACTTTCAAATATGCAATACAATGTTACTGACTGTAGTCAGCATGTTGTACATTATACCACCCCCCCACCCCCCTCTGCCCTCCCCCCCCACCGTGATTTATTTATCTTACAACTGGGAGTTTGTAACTCTTGTTCCCCTTCACCCATTTCACCCACCTCCTTACTCTCCTCCCCTCTGGCAACCACTAGGCTGCTGTCTGTTATCTGTGAGTGCTTGTTTTGTTTTGTTTTGTTTTGTTTTTTTAGATTCTGCATATAAGTGAAATCATACGGTATTTGTCTTACCCTGTCTTACTAATTTCACTCAGCATAATACCCTCCATGTCCATCCATGTCATTGCAAATGACACGATTTCATTCTTTTTTATGGCCACGTAGTATTCCATTGTACATATATACCACATGCTGTTTATCCATTCACCCATCAGTGAACACTTAGGTTGTTTCCATATCTTGGTTATCGTAAATAATGATGCAATAAACGTAGTGGTGCACCTGTCTTTTCAAATTGGTGTTTTTTTTTTTTTTTTCAGGTAAATACCCAGAAGTGGAAATGCTGGATCATATGATCATTCTATTTTTAATTTTTTGAGGAAACTCTGTACTGTTTTCCATAGTGGTTGCACCAATTTGCATTTCCACCAACAGTAAATGAAGGTTCTCTTTTCTCCACATTTTGGCCAATAGTTACCATTTCTAGTTGTTTTGATAATAGCCATTCTAACAGGTGTAAGGTAATAATGTCTCATTGTGGTTTTGATTTGCGTTTTCTTGATCAGTGATGATTAGTAATGTTGAGCATTTTTTCGTGTGCCTGTTGCTCATCTGTACATCTTCTTTGGAAAAATGTCTATTCAAATCCTCTCCCCATATTTTAATTGAAAAAATATTTTTTTTTTGCTATAGAGTTGTAGGAGTTCTGTAATATATATGTATTTTGGCTATTAATCCCCTATCAGATATGTGGTTTGCAAATATCTTCTCCCATTCAGTAGGATGCCTTTTCACTTTGTAGGTGGTTTCCTTCACTGTGCAAAGCTTTTCAGGGTGATGTAGTCTCATGTTTATTTTTGCTTTTGGAGTCAGGTTCAAAAAATTATTTCCAAAAGTAATGTCGATGCGTAGGCTTTTTTCCTAGGAGTTTTGTGGTTTTCAGGTATCATATTCAAGTCTTTAAGTTAATTAAACTCAAGTCTTTGAGTTAATTTTTGTGTATAGTGTGAGAGAGTGATCCAGTTTCATTCTTTTGCATGTAGCTGACTAGTTTTCCCATCTTTATTAAAGAGGCTGTCTTTCCCCTTGTCTTGCCTTCTTTGCTGTAAATTAATTGACCATATATATGGAGATTTATTCCTTGGCTTTCTATTCTGTTCCATCGATCTATCTGTCTGTTTTTGTGCCAATACTACACTATTTTAATTCCTGTGTTTGTAATATTAGTTTGACACCAGGGAGGGTGATCTCTTAGCTTGTCCTTCTTTCTCAAGATTTCTTTGGCTATGTGGGATATTTTGTGGTTCCATATAAATGTTAGGATTATTTGTTCTATTTCTGTGAAGAATGCCTTTGGGATTTTGGTAGGGATTTCACTGAATCTGTAGATTGCTTTGTACATTTTAACAATCTTCATTCTTCCAATCCATGAGCATGGAATACCTTATCATTTATTTGTGTTGTCTTCAACTGCTTTCATCAGTGTCTTATTGTTTTCAGTATGTAGGTGTTTTCACCTCGTTGGTTAAATTTATTCTTAGGTATTTTATTCCTTTGATGTAATTGTAAAAGGGATTGCTTTTACAATTTCTCTTAATTTTATCACCCCCACCCTGCCTTTTAAAATTTAACTGTGCCATGTAACATAACATCACCACAGGAGGAAGATTCATCATGTTTACAGTCCCAGGGATTTTTCAGGGCATGTATACCAGGGGCCAGGAATCTTGAGGGACCACCTTAAGACTCTGCCTATCGCAATATCCAAGAGAAAATGTTGAATAGAAGTTTGGATATTCACATTTAGAGTTCAGGAGAGAAACTTTGGGAGTTATTGTGGTACAGATAGTACTTCAAGCTGTGAGGTTGAGCTCACTACAAGTGACTCTAGATATTGAAGAGAACAGGCTCAAAAACTGGGCTCCAGGCAATGTTCATCTTAAGAGATCTGGCAAAAGAGAAGAAACTACGAAAAGGAAACTGAGAAGCGGTGATCAGCCAGGTGGCAAGAAATCCAAGAACGTGGTATTCCGGAAGATGAGTTTTAAAAAAAAGGATACCAAATACCAATATCAATTGAATCAATTGTATCAAATGCTGCTGCTCGATCAAGTAACATGAACAAAAAGAATTGATCTTTAGATTTAGCAACATGGGGGTCTTCAGTGACTTTGATGAGAATGTTTTTTTATAGAGAGGAGAGACAGCAAGTCCGTCAAAAGTGACATAAGACAGAATGTGAGGAGACGAATTTGACATAGTCACTCTGGACTATGCTTTGAGATTTGCCTTAAAGGGAGTTGTGAAATGATGGTAGCTTGTGCAAAGAAGAGTGGAGTCAAAGATGGGAATAAAAGTGTGGTTAAAGATGGGATAACACTAGCATGTTTGTATGTTGAAGGAAATGGTTAGTTTGAAAAGAAAAACGTTAATAATGCGGCATAGAGAGGTGAGAAACGCCGGCGCGGCCTTGAATAGGCCGAAGACTGAAAATCAGATACATTAATGGATGGGTCAGCTTTAGCTAAGGGCATAGAATGTCCTTCTAATCTCATTTTGTGTCCTTTTGCACACATAAAAAAATCAAATGTATTTACAATTACCATGTGCTTAGCACTTTACAATTTATGACATATTTTCACACCCATACTTTGTCTCAATACACATTTGAAATATCTTATTTGATTCTCACAGTGATTCTGGGAGGTAGAGCTTTTACCCTCATTTTCCAGTAAGGACAGGTATCGAGGAAGATGAAATAAATGCCACATTGCTCATGGGTAGTATTATTAGAATTTGAAGCGTCAGCCTCAACTTCATGTGTAGCAATGTTTTCCAAAGTGTTGAGTTGAAATCCTGAGTCTACACGCAGTCACTGTGTTCGGATGTTGTTAAATGTGTCTTACTATCATTTTGTACATTGCCTTTATCTTCCAAGCAAATTCAGTGAATCCTTTTAACATTCATCTGTATAAGATCTGTTTATATCTTTGAAAATGAAAAGAGACTGGCTGATGTAACTGGAATTCAGCTGTTCAGATAGTGAAAGAATATAGTTTTTAGTTCTGACTCAATCCTTAGCCATTATTGGTTCCACTCTCTTACTATCTACTAAGATCAGGGAATACAGGTAGCCTCAAAAATGCAGACACTCTTTCCCATGCCACATGCTTGATAACAGACTGACTGGAAAACAGTTAACATGCATGGTGATGTAAATTAAAAGTTTTTCTCCAGGAAAATGAGTGTAGAGGGACCTTAAGATGACCATTTCATTAAGAAAGGTCTCCTCACAAATACCTTTCCTATGCCCCACGTGGTCTTTTATAATGTCAAATGAAGGCAGACCCATTGGATTTCTATTTAATATAGTTTATTTCACTTTTCCAGCTTCAACATATTCACTGGAAAGAGGAAGAAGGAAATTGGAAACAGGTATTCTTTACTATTTTTTGAACGGGGGCATTATTTTACGAACTTATTCTTGCAGTTCAGTAAGACACCGATTTTTCAGCTGTTTTAATTTTTCAGGATTTTTTGTTTAAAATTTTTTTAATGTTTATTAATTTTTGAGAGGGAGAGAGAGACAACAGGGGAGGAGCAGAGAGATAGGGAGACAGAATCAGAAGCAGGCTCCAGGCTCCGAGATGTCTGCACAGAGCCAGATGCGGGGCTTGAACTCACAAGCCGTGAGATCTTGACCTGAGCTGAAACTGGACGCTTAACTGCCTGAGCCACCCAGGTGCCCCGAATTTTTCAGTTTTTTAAGAAATATGGTGCACTTCAAACCTATTTCTTTTGAGTTTTTTTTTTTTTTTTTTTGAACCAGTGGAGAGTCATATACCTCGGTTGCAGCGGTATCTCTGCTCAGAATTGGACTCACTCCCCTGGGACACAGTGGTGCATTCTACCAACAGGACGTTGGCTTTGACTTGGTGACTAATGTCAAATAGCATCAGAAGTTCAATATGAGGATATAGCAATGAAGCATGAATTCTTACAAATTATATACTGTCCTGATCCTTCACTAAGGTGTAACCTATTGAAATTTTGGAGCCCACGCTAATTTTTTCAGGACGTGGAGGTATCATACTTTGATAAGCAGCTTTACCACATTGAGTTACAAGCAACTGAGAATACCTTTTAAGCTACTTATTAGTCAACTACAGGCTAAGACAGTGAGCACGTCGGAGATAATGAGTATTTCTAAAAATATCTTCAATAACTTATTTCGTAATCATAAAAAGCATGAGGTTTATGGATACGGCCATGTGAAGATATTCCAGTACCCTTCCCATATCTTCAATATATTAAAAACCTTTCTTCTACAAGCATTTTAGTTTTCTAAATAGGCAGAATTTACTAATACTGATACTAAATTACTTCTACTTAAATTACCTTAGGCAAAAATAATTGGGCATATTAGCACACGAAAAAAGATGCGGGTGATTATCATTAACTTCTAATTTTTATTTCCTAATTCTAAACTTCATATCATGAGAATCTCAACATTGCCCAAGAGATACAATCTGTTATATTATGTACAGTTGACTCTTGAACAGCACAAGGGTTAGGGGCACCTCCCCCATACTCCTCCCCCCACAGTTGAAAATCTGCATATAACTTTGGACTCCCTCAGAACTTAACCCCTAATAGCCTACGGTTGGTTGGAAGCCTTACCAATGTTAACACAGTTGACTAACCCATATTTTGTATATGAATTATATACTGTATTCTTACAATAAAGTAAGCTAAAGAAAATGTTATTAAGAAAATGAAAGGAAGAGAAAACACATTTACAGTATTGTATTATTTAAAAAAATCTGTGTGTAGGAGGCGCCTGGGTGGTTCAGTCGGTTAAGCGGCCGACTTCAGCTCAGGTCATGATCTCACAGTCTGTGAGTTCAAGCTCCGCATCAGGCTCTTTGCTGACAGCTCAGAGCCTGGAGCCTGCTTCCGATTCTGCGTCTCCCTCTGTCTCTGCCCTCTCCCCTGCTCATGCTCTGTCTGTGTCTCAAAAATAAATAAAAACATTAAAAATAAAATCTGTGTGTAATTGCACTTGTGCAGTTCAAACCCTTATTGTTCAAGAGTCAACTGTACTTCCAACAGAAAACTTTTACTTGAAAAAATATTAAGAAAATACAGTTCCCAAAACCCAAAGCCCAAACCCAAAACCAAAACAAAACAAAAAAAGAAAATACAATTCCATCACGACTGGCTTTTTTTCTTCCTACTTGTGATATTCTCCCCCCCAATAACTCCTCTGTATCTATCCAAATTTGATTAAGTCCTTTAAGATTTATCTCAAATGGTTACCCAGTGAATTCTGACTTGAGAATTCTGGCCTTTATCAGACTCTGCTTCGTGAGCAGTCATGAACTTATTAGCTATATCATTGATTGAGACACAATTACTGTAGAACTGATTGCATACAGCTTAGTGCAGTATTATGTATCATTTAAAAATTATTCTGTCTCCGGTAAGTTTCTAAGACGTCTGAAGACACGTGGGTCACACCTTTTGTTCCAGGTGCAATATGTTTTGATTGAACAAAACATTTTATTCATTGATTCAGCCATCACTTATCCAGTGCTCACGATGAGCCGGGGACTTTGCTAAGTACTGGCACACCAAGGATTCATTTGCTATTTATCAATTCAACACATTTTTGAGTGCCTAATATTTGCCAAGTTCTTGAGATACAGGTGTAAAGTAAATTAAATCTCTAATTTTTTGTAACTCCCATCTTAGTAGGGGGGGACAAAAAAATAAAGAAATAAGTGACCTCTATATATTATGAAGTAGTGATAAGGGCTATGAAGATAATGAGACAAGATAAAGTGATACAGAGTGATAGAGCGTGAGAGTGGGGATCTTTGAACAAAGATGGTGAGGAATGGTCTGAGAGACAGCATTTGAGTGAAGTGAGGGGGTGAGCTAAGCAAATGTCTGACAGGAGACAGTTCTTGGCAAAGGGAAGAGCAAGTTCAAATGTCCAAGATGGAGATACTCTTGGCATGTCCCGGCACAGCGAGGAGGTAAACTGGCTGGAAGGCCCTGAATGACAGGGAGGGTTCCCCGAAGGTGAAGTCAGAGAGGAGGCAGGGCCAGATCATAAAGGGCTCTAGAGGATTTGATTCTACATGGGGTGAGAAGATGTAGGAGGTTTTAAGTAGGGAATTGATATGGTCTGATTTATGATGAATGACACAATTGAAAAAGATCTTGGAATTTCTCTAAAGAAACTTAAAATCTCTTATTCATTGTTCTACTGTACAAACATTCATAGACATTCTTATTAGACTACGAAATTAAAAAAAAATAAATTTACTAACAAGTAAGATATTCCCCCTATGTGTATGGTCTATACGGAGTGTGTGTATGTGTGTGTGTCTATGTATATGTAATTGTGGGGAGGGCCAAATAGCAAATTTAAGAGGAAAATATAACCTCAAATTATAAAAATGAGGAATGAAGCATTTTTAAACTGAAAACTCAAATCCAAGAAATGTGGGTTCTTCATGTGAGAAACGAACACTGCGTGGCTGTTTTTTTTTTTTTTACTTCCGTATTTTTGTATCTCAAAATATCAAGATACAACTTAATTTGTTTAAAAGAGAGAGTCAGCACATGCACACAAATGGGGAAAAGGCAGAGGGTGTGGGAGAGAGATAATCTCAAGCAGCCTCCATGCCCAACACAGAGCCCGACGCAAGGATCAGTCTCAGGACTGTGAGATCATGACCTGAGGTGAAATCAAGAGTCAGACGCTTAACCAACTGCGTCACTCAGGCACCCCTGACTTAAATATTTTATGCAAGAATGTAAATAACTGTTATTTGAATTGTAGGTCCCAAAGAATATTTGGTCAATATTTATAGCATATGTTTGCTTCAAATAAGGGCACAGGGATTGATTGTTAAGTGGATCTGAAGAACTGTGAAATCGAAACATTATTATATGACCCTACGGTATTAAATAATCAAAGGTCTTTTTTTTCTGTTCATAGATCAGCTCTTAGCACCGTAATTAAGGGATCTGGTTTGTAATGTTAATTTTGGTGTTGAAGCAACGGGTGACTTAGAGCAAGATACAATGATGACGGTTAACAGCTAATGCTACTTGAGTGCTCATTCTGTGTGAAGCATTCTGAACTACGCACTTTATGTTGGTGTTTTCTTGCCAGAGTTCTGAACCAAATGAGAGAGAGAACAACCGGTCAGATGGAGAACCAAATATCACCTTTAAATGAAGCTATTATCAGACAGCCTGGCAACAAACGACAGGCTCCCAAATGCTGAGCCCTGGGATACGATAGATTTCTACATTCAGTCTTGGGCTTTGCTGGTTGACTGATAGGTTTTCCACTGAAGGGCATCCTAAGGGCATCCCGTATTGAAGAGAACAAAAGTTGAGTCTTCTGTGGGTAGCTAATCCCAGGATAAAGGAATGGGCTCCCCCGTTCTACCCCTTCTTCCAAGGTCATACTAAGGGGTACTTAAGGAAATTCCCTCTTCACTGAAGTTATGGGCATGGAGAAGAACTGTTTTTCCTGGTAATGAATCTATTAGCTCATGTAAATTCTTACATAAACCCTATATAACAGATATTATTGTCAAAATTTTGCAGACACAGAAATGAAGGCACAGAAAAGTGAAGTGAGTTGGCAACGTCCCACCACAAGGCTGTGGTGGAGACATCCTTGAACCCAGGCAGTCTGGCCCCAGAATTCACATTCTCACCCACATGCACTCCTGCTTCTCTAATCTTTTTGAGCTGAACTTTCTTATCTGAAAAATGACGGGGTTAGGCTAGAAAAATCTCTAAAAATTCCTGTCGACTTGAAAATGCTTTAATCTGTCTTTGGGTTCATTGTAGAAAAATCTGGGTGTGTGAAATCTTTGAAACTCCCCAGGCAAGGGATAACATGGAACAATATTACATACAACTTAAAACGTTATTTTGATGAAAAGCCACAGTAGGTAATTGTAACCCAATTCTCTTTTCAATGTGGAAAACTCAGCAGTTTAAAAAGGAACAGACAGATGGAATTTTGCTAACACGTCCAAGAAGGAAATATGATTTCACATGCATATTATATGCAAGTTTATGAATGCAGTCATAGTGTCTGGAACCTAGGTAGGAAACTATGATGAAAATCAGTGAAGTAAAATATCAAAATAAAACACTGCATGACAACTCCTAATGGGTAGCAATGCTGGCGCCTTTCATAAAACCTCTTGGGAGTATTAACGTGAGACATAAGTGGCTGAACGGGTCTGAATTTCCCTGGTGATAGTCATATATCAAAATGAACGTTAGCTGGCAACAATTCAGGAAGCGACATGCCTCGCATGCCACTGTTGAGATGCCAAAGTTGTGATCACGGACGGCAAATTGTGACATTTTACTGTGGGTCAAAATCAAGTAGACGACCTGGTGTATAATTCCCTAAGAACTTGTTTGGGGCAAAGACTGACGATTGTAATCTCAATTAAGGACAGAATGTGTGATTTCAGTAACAAAATCACCTTTGTATATTTGAAAGGACAGAGGAATTATCAGCGTGCTTTCAACGAAACTGCTTGCAGGGTCTTCTGGGCAGTAGACAGCTTACTCCACGTTTAAATACACCCCGGGAGTTTTGGAATAGTGTTCTTAATGGAAGAGTTTTAGAAATCACCTTAAAGTAATAAGCTCTTAAAAATGGCTTCCGGCCAACATAAATTCTCATCATGCAATTAATATTCAAATAACTTCGGTTTTTCTGTCAAATTAATTCAGTGGTTGGCAAGTGTCAAGTACCTTTATTTAAGGTAATACATTTGAATTCTAGCTGGTGAGCTTTCTTCTCCTTCTCCATCAAAAAAAATTAAAAAAAAATTTTTTTTTTAACGTTTATTTTTGAGACAGAGAGAGACAGAGCATGAACAGGGGAGGGGCAGAGAGAGAGGGAGACACAGAATCTGAAACAGGCTCCAGGCTCTGAGCAGTCAGCACAGAGCCCGACGAGGGGCTTGAACTCATAGACTGCGAGATCGTGACCTGAGCCGAAGTCAGACACTTAACCGACCGAGCCACCCAGGCGCCCCACAAAAAATTTTTTTTAATGTCATTGCCGTTACTAATTACAAAATATATCTTTGACAAGTGTGACTTTTTTTTTTTTTTAAATTTTTTTTTTCAACGTTTATTTATTTTTGGGACAGAGAGAGACAGAGCATGAACGGGCGAGGGGCAGAGAGAGAAGGAGACACAGAATCGGAAACAGGCTCCAGGCTCTGAGCCATCAGCCCAGAGCCCGACGCGGGGCTCGAACTCACGGAGTGCGAGATCGTGACCTGGCTGAAGTCGGACGCTTAACCGACTGCGCCACCCAGGCGCCCCGACAAGTGTGACTTTTTAAAGAAAAATGTTTATTTATTTTGAGAGAGAGACATAGAGAGTCAGTGGGGGAGGAGCAGAGAGGGACAGAGAGAGAATCCCAAGCAGACTCCACAGCTGTCAGCTCAGAGCCAAGCACGGGCCTCAAACCCACAAACCAGGAAATCATGACCTAGGCTGAAACCAAGAGTCAGACGCTTAACTGACTAGCTACCCAGGTGCCCCAGTAAGTATGACTTTTGAAAACAGATCATTTTCTTTTTTCAGGGGTTGCCTGGGTATCAGGTGTAACTATAGTTCTAATTCTCAGCGTGCACCTGTCATTATTTTTAGTAGCATTATTTTCTAGATGACATCTCAGAGGTTCCTTCCGAAGAATTATTGTTATTTTGGGTTAAAAAGAGATTTTCTTTGCCTGCTGGAACTTCGTGTGTATTTGCTCTTTTCAAGGTGTGTGTGTGTGTGTGTGTGTGTGTCTTGAAATTTCTTAAAAATTTATGGCACAAAGGGGATGTTATGATTCTTGATTTTCATAGAGCCTAAGCATAAGAATGATTTCTTAATGACATAATTTGTGTCTATTATAAATTGCTTCCGTAATATGTTTATTTTACTGACTAACATTGCAGGGTAGAGGACATGAATTAGTAAGGAACAGAGCTGACTGCTAAAAAAGTAAACGACAAACGTCAAGTACTCTGGAGCAAAGTCGTTTAATGAAACAAAGAGAAAAAGCACCAGAATTGTTGTTTTCTGTATTGCAATGCCACAAAATCTAATAAAGTTTTTAAACATGCAGCAGAAAGTAAACTAAAATTATATTATCTGACTTCTAATAAGTTACATTGGTGATTTGTTACAAACAAATGAATAACAGGTAGTAAATATAGGTTGACATGTATTTTAAAAGCTCTAATAATACCCAGGGTGTAATGACTATGGAGATGCCAGGAAAGGGGACGTCTGTCTGAATAGTGCGATTCCATTTGCTGCTTATTTTGAGAACAGTCACTTGGACCTCTTGTGAAATATTCTCTTGTGATTTCTCCACCTATAAATAGCTTGCTTTTGGGCCTGATGGCTTCTAATCAGTGAATAATGATTACTGACTGGGCCCCAGTTATCAACAGCAACAATGGCAGCATTTATGGAGCATTTAGTCCTCATAACAACCCAGTGAAGTAAGGATTATAATTACCTTCATTTTACTCGTAAGCAAAGCAACACTCAGAGAATTTAGGTCATTGCCAGAGACAAACAATGCAAATATAACTGATATTTACTGGGCTCCTTCTGTGTCCTAGGCACTACGCTTGTCTTGAGGACTAAACAGATGGAAGGCAGCCTGTGTTCTCAATTCCCGTAGAGTGTTCTGGGGGAACAGATGAATTTCCAGACAACTACAACAGAGAGAGCTAAGAGCGAATATATGAAGTCCTGTGTTGGGGTGCTATGAGATACAGAACACATTCTCAGGGTGTGAGGGCAGACTTGTGTAGGCAGACAGTAGCAGAGCAGGGTAAAAGCATCCTCTTTCTTGTGTGTACCTGGTGACTGAACATAGATCATGTTCACCTTTATTCTTTTATTTTTAAAAAAAATTTTTAGTGCTTATTTATTTTTGAGGGGGGGGGGAGAGGGAGAGAACAAGTGGGGGAAGGAAGGGCAGAGAGAGAGACACACACACAGAATCCGAAGCAGGCTCCAGGCTCCCAGCTGTCAGCACAGAGCCCAATGTGGGGCTTGAACTCACGGACCGTGAGATCATGACCTGAGCTGAAGCTGGACGCTTAACGGACTGAGCCACTCACTCACCCCCGTCTTTATTCTTTTAGATCTACAAGGCTTTAGTTCTTTGCAGTCATATTATAGCTTACCACAATACCACATGGGAAACTACTCTCTCGCATATGTAATGCCAGAATAGGCCTTACATTTATTTTCGGGGCTGCGTGGAGGAGACTACTCATCTATTTTGCCAAAGAAAATACATACTTGAGAAAAACACCGAATAATTTCCTAGACACATGGAATTTACAGCTGATTGTTTAGAAGATCCGGTTACTATTTATAAACTCTCAATTTTAATGTAAGACGTTTTAGCCGCTGAAAGTGTCTTTTTTTTTTTTTTTTTTTTTTTTTTTTTT